>NW_024725489.1:4333758-4344726 GCF_018991925.1 Homarus americanus | reverse complement strand
CACCACCAAAAGTGGCACTTCTGTGTATAACAAGTACAATCTGATTGGGTGCCTAATCTTCACGTGGTGGCTAATGTCGAGCTGAGTTTGGCTGCGCTGAATGGTTAGTTGCTTATATTGTTACATACGTTTTGGCCTAAAAGTGCTGTTTACATTTTGTTCCCGACAATCATAGACCACTTAGAACACTTATGAATACACCAATGAAGACTGAAGGCATAATGTACACAGTTGAGACATCTCTATTACGCCGACTGGGAACAACCCTTTATAAGGTTTGATCATGGACACGATTAGGTGTTAATCTAATGTTCATAATCCTCTAAAGCCGTGTTAAAGGACTCCGTATAAATGCTAAACCGGATAATGGTCTAGGGGAGAAGGTCGGGTTAATCAGCGTGGGTGGTCGCCTTGTTCTGGTACCTAACCTTAAACTCCTACAACCAAATCACGTTGAACTGGATTTCTACCCAAGTGAAGCTGTCAAGATCATTCAGTATAATTGAGTCCCAGTCATCAACATTTCTACACAATTAATGGGCTATCGAACTGACGCAGATTGGAGAGAGAAATAAGTTGTAAGGGAAATATACACAGCGACATACCTTATATTTTTCAACACCAACACACACATGATGGCATCTGTGTTTTATAATCCTTGATAACTGGATGTATTAATTTAGGAGCATTTTGTAAACGTTAACTTCCGTCACACATCCACTAATCGCCTCGACCGTCTCACTACTGGCCGGATCCCTCCCTTCACGTCTGGCTGTCCCTGGTCTAAAGTTCATCCACATCTCCACCACACACTGAACCATCTCCAGTACGAACATACGCTCTTGTGGTGTTGAAGCACATGATATAAAGCGTCACTTGCGAACCTTAGTAATAACACTTAATCGGATGGCTGGCGTGGCCATATTTGTTTCGCTTAATTTGACACCATAAGAAAGTGCTGATACCTTCCAAAGTGACAACTGAGAGCTCGACTCCCAGACACTGAACCACCCGATCGAAACTTCTATCTAACCGACGCTCTTGTAATGATAAGGACCGGATATTACATGTAAATGCTCACTAACAGAAAAACTGAGTTGCTTCTGCAGGAAATAATGAGAAACGTTTTTTATTCAGCTGATCAACAAAAATCACAGATGGTTCAGAGAAATGTGGCCCCAAGCTCGACTCCTGATTCAGCGCTTCGTTTGTGGTGACCAGCCACTCAGAACTCATGATACAAACGACAGATTGACATATTCCCATAGGTAGAGGTTCTGCATGATGAATACATTATGAATAAATTACACGTAATGTCATGTAGATAATCAGAATTTATTGCATATGCCAAACAAAGATTTTTATTTGGTATATTACGATATATTTATTTTTATGAGAAAATCTACAAAATGGCGTAAACGAACCGAAATAACCACTAATTTGTACCAACTGACACTGCTGGTAGTCAAGGCGGGCGGGGGAGAGGGCTCACGGGTGGTAATGTGCAGTGTGTGTGATGATGATGAATGATGATGATGACGATAATGATGGCGTATATGTGATGACGACGATGATAAATAATAAATGATGACGATAATGATGGCGTATGTGATGATGATAAATGATGATGAATGATGATAAATAATGAATGATGATGATAATGATGGCGTATATGTGATGACGACGATGACAAATAATGAATGATGGCGTACATGTGATGACGACGATGATGATGAATGATGATAAATAATGAATGATGATGATAATGGTGATGATGAATAATGATGATGATTGATGCTGCTGAATGATCCCCAGTTATTATAAGACAATTCATCATCACTACACACACACTTGGTTTGATTTACAGGGGTGAGGTTAGGTTAGGTTTCATTTCACCCCACATTATGGCTTCGTCCCCGTGCAATAATAACCTACCTCAGAGTTCCTCATTTACTATTTATGAATGTTCAGTCATACTAATTCCCTCAGTGGCAAACCTCTGGATGAAAGGCTAAATATAAAATGATAATACACGCGTAGTTGCTAGTGGCGTGATTGCTAGTGGCGTAGTTACTAGGGGCGTATCCAAAGGCTGAGTATTTTTGTTTAACATATATAAGAACACCTGATATCGGGACACAAGCCATCTGGGTGGTTAGTTTATCCAATGTTGGTGCAGGCGAAAACCGGAAATCGTGCTACGTCAGACATACATTTAAACCAGAGGCAATTCGAACCCTGGACCTGTGGGAGAGAAATACGCACGTTACGATATACAGCCCAAGATCCAAGTGAACCCCTGCTGTTGGTTCGTCTCCTTCTCCCTGGCTGGATTTTCAACCTGAAGTGATTGCCCTCGGTGGACCGCTCCCGAAATCCCACGTGAGCCCTGTTATTCTCTGCAAATACCACCTCTCCAAGATCGCCCACTGGTCCCCAGGTAGGGTCGTCCTCTACACTGATGGTTCTGTTGACCCAGCTACAGGTTGGGCCGGGGCTAGTGTCTACATATCCCGTCCTCATGCCCCTGAGTCTATCAAACTGTCTCTCAGAGTTTCTGACGGGGCATCCTCCACTCAGGCGGAACTAATAGCCCTCCTTGCTGCCCTTCGCGCTGAGGAAGAAGCAGATGGTTTCTGCCCCTTGCTTGTCTGCTGCGATTTCAGGTCTGCTCTCGACGGGATCGCATTTGGATCAAGGGAAAATAAGGACCTCATCCTTCGAATACGAGGGTTAACATCCACACTTCAGGATGTAGGCCGTCCTGTGACATTCCTATGGATACCCAGTCATGTCGGTATCTTGGGGAATGAGGCAGCAGATGGCCTTGCCAAGATTGGCTGCAACAAGGCCACACCTGAGTACGTTGTTCCTCGAACACTTTTCCAGCTTAGGACCCAAATTCGCCGCAAACAGAGAGAAGCTCGGGAAGCAGCCATCCCCCTGGACTCCCCGCCCACCTGTCCTCCGTAAACTTCCTGACCTCTCGTATGTCTATGGGAAAGGGTCGCGGAAAAGGGACGTGATTGCTGCCCGTGTCATCATTGGGTATGACTTTGCTTGGGAGATTGGTATCCCCGCATCCCCTGAGCAACGCTCTTGTGCATTATGCAGAAGACCTGACAGCCGCACCCTTATCCACTACCTCCTAAGATGTCCCCACACACAACGCTTCCGTGACGCCTGTTGGACCACCACTCCACGACCCCCTGACGGAGACACGATGATCCTCCCCATACTGGCCGGATACTATGTAAATAACATTGATTGTGTGTTAAAGGAATATCCTTCCTTTCTTCCTTCCTTAGGCTTTAGTAAGCCCCTTTATAATATTTATACTTTATATACTTGTGACACTTGCCAGATGCTTCTGGTGTTATTGTACAGGGGTACCTAGTGACAGCACTAGGATCCCAGTTCCTCTATCAAGGAATAAACAATTGCAATTGAATTGAATTGATCCAAGTGACGCGCTAGGTATTTACACTATCAAGGGCATATAAATATATTGGAAATGTTGGTTAGTGATCCCATTACATAATTTACTTCAGCAATAGCAGCATATGGGCCCCGGTGACGATACCTACCACTCTTACCCTAACAAAAACTTCAACTGAACAAGGTGTTTAGCATGAAATAACCAGGCCGATAACCCTCATGTATGTATGTATGTATGTATGATATTTACTCAAAAAATTCATACAAAATCAAGGTCCCAGTACAGGTGGATAAGTACCCCGCACTGCAACAACAATGTACCGATACTAGTTCTAGGATTTTATTCATATATCCACATATTAGCTTGGGTTAATAGCCATCTTAATAGCAGCATTATATGTCTATACCACATGTTAACTTTGGTTAATAGCCATCTTAGCAGTATTATCTGTCTATCCATATAGTAGCTTAGGTTAATAGCCATCTTCATAGCAGTATTTTCTGTCCGAGCCACGGCATCCACAACTCCTGTACACACGGCGGAGAGCTACACCACCGCCCCCTCCTCCCTGGACCCCACAGTACAACAACACAACTTGTTATCACCTTACCTTCACTCAACTGCTAATAACCACAACGTAGAGTCCTGGAAGTCCTCACGACGCCACAAACACGAGGTAATCCACAAACAGCAAACGTAAAACATGGAAATAGCGATCAAATACTGTATGACCACACACACACACACATGTTGCCTCCACCACTGCCATAACTCTTATGATCACTGGCGAGTGGCGAACCCGAGGTGCTTCGATTCCTTAATTCATTGGTTCGCTTTACTGATTCATATAAAAATAATCGACTGGACGGCGGAAAGAACATCATACACGATTGGTCCGTCATCTATAATCTCATTAATTTTCTTAAATCACTTCTATCCACCATTAGCTAAAATAAAACTGATAATTATTAACGAAAGATAGTCATGAGTTTCGAAGCTTCGTCAACGATCCGCTCTTACGTCACTAAACTAGTCCACAACCAAACAAGCAGTTGGCTTCCACGGT
Organism: Homarus americanus; assembly: GCF_018991925.1. Taxonomy (NCBI): domain Eukaryota; kingdom Metazoa; phylum Arthropoda; class Malacostraca; order Decapoda; family Nephropidae; genus Homarus; species Homarus americanus. Next base: position 4,340,221 of record NW_024725489.1, on the reverse strand, counting down.
TAGCATAAGCGTAATACTTCCATTACTAATTTTATTATTATTACTATTATTATTATTATAAATATTATTATTATTATTATTATTACTATTATTATTATTATAAAAATTATTATTATTATTATTACTATTACTATTACTATTACTATTATTATTATTATTATTATAATTTTGGGTTTTAGGCCGTGAGACGTGAGTTAATGTTCGACTGATGACTCGCTCTTTGCTCATGAAGAATATCAAAATCATCAAATATTAATTTATTTTTCTTTCTAGGGTGTGCAGATGGGAGGAAGGGTATGTGGATTGGAGGTAGGGTATGTGGATGGGAGGAGGGGGTGGGTGGGAGGAAGGGTGTGTGGATGGGAGGGAGAGTGTGTGGATGGGAGGTAGGATGTGTGGATGGGAGGAGGGGGTGGGTGGGAGGAAGGGTGGGTGGATGGGAGGGAGAGTATGTGGATGCGGGGAAGGGTTTGTTATTTATTTTAGATTGTTTGGCTCTCCGAGACTGGCTTGAGGTTTACGGCTGACTACCTGAAGTGAACGGCTGGCTGGCTGAGGTGAATGGCTGGCTGGGCTGAGGCAAATATCTGGCTGGCCAAGAACCCCACCAAACAGATCCTCAATGCCAGACAGGCTGCATGTCGTCAATGGCAAGTACTGAGCAAAAACTGTCTCCAGAATGTATCTGCAACTGCGCCAGTGTTGGTCAAGTCTGGTCTTGAAGGAGCTCACTCTCGATGCTGTCACACTCTCTGGCAGAGTGAGCCAAGAATTTACAAGCTCAGTAAAAGTTTGCCTTGACAATTTTTCGAACTTGTGGCTTCTTCAACCATAAGCTGTGACCACCCGCCCCGCTAGGCTAGTGGGGCACGTCCCCCAGCTCCAGGTATGAACCCTAGACTGAGTAATGCCCTCTGAGTTATTTATAAACTTCAATTAAGTCGCCCCTTGACTACCTGTAGTATAGGCTAGGCAATTCCTGTAGGGGGAGGGATATAAATTTACCCCACTTAAGAGTTTGATAAAAAACAAACAAATATGAAGCACTACAAGTGTATTGTATGTGGAGATTAAAGATTCACATGGTATACTGTGCGTGTAAACTGAGAATATGAACAAGTACTGTGTGTACTTGTACTGTACTATCGTGCACCAAAGTCATGTCCACTACCCAGCCAGTCTGAAGTTTCGAAAACAGCTAGGGGAAATACTATGGTCGGCCAACAGATGTCGCCCACAGTAGTGTGTGTGGAGGGGGGGGGGTGGAAGGGGGGGGAATAGAGGAGATGGGGGCTGGATGAGTGGCAGGTTTATTTATTATTTATACCACCATAATTTCAAGCTGCCTTTTTAAAGAATGGAATATAGTAAGGATAAAAGTAAAGTATGCAAGGATCAGGGTGAAGGGCCTTGGTCAACTAGTTTTACTCAGCGACCACATCACAATTTTGTTGTTATTCCAACAAAGAGATTATGGTAATATTTATTTACATTCCACCCATCCTTTGCTTAATAAATATTTGTGATAATATGCAATATTATATAATTATATACTTATGTTAAAAAGAGTGGAGTGAAAAAGTTACCAGTACTGTAAAATAGTATTCAGACTTAATCTAGGTGACTGTTCCAGTTCTTCCAAGTTCCAGTGTTTAAACACCCCACTACAATATGCAGTCTTCAAATATTTTGGAGTGTGCTCAGTTACCGTTAATATTGTGTGCTGAACATCATGAGCATTTCAATTATGGTAGCAATTGTAACTATATAATTACATTGTGTTATAAGACAACATATTCCACGACGTGTCACACAGATCATTGTATACCACACAATACATAATTTGTGGCTGTTAAGTTACTTTGTTTTGAATTTTCATGCGATATAGTTTAAGACATCATTAAGGACATGGATTTAAGATAACACTGTAGGTGAGTTAATATATATTAATTGTATTTACAAACAATACAAAATTCCAAACACTACACCAATACATACATCTTAGTATTTGGTCCAGCCACCCATTGCATTCAGGACTTCATCAAGGCGATTAGGGATGGAGTCGACCAGCTTCAGGCACACCCCTGGTCGTCGACGTATACTCTCCCACACGTCATAATCTTTTGGCCTCTATTGTTGCACAGGTTCGCTGCTCCCCAATATCCCAATCACATTTCATCATGGCCCAAATATGTTCAATCGGATTAATATCACATCCTAGTGTTGGCCAATCGATGACCTCAATTTCAGGGTGATCCTGGAGGTAGTCCTCCACTATGTTGCTGGTATGAATGGAACTATTGACATGAACCAGCCTGATAGTGTGGGGGGCTGGAACTGCCATAGGAATTAGCACTTGCTCCAGGATGTCTACATACTGCTCACCAGTGAAACGGCCATTGATCTTGACCAGTTCACCTGGCCCATGTGCCCACATCCACATCCACCCCGAAAATGACACTACTCACAAGGAGTCGATACTCCTTGTGAGTAGGTGTTAGCCACCCTTTGTGAGCTGGAATATGGCAGTCGATCCCGGCTTCATGAAGTCGGCATCTCGTCGTCATGTGATGGCAGTTGAGGCCCAGATTTCTTGTATGCTCCACTGATGTTCGCATTGGATATGCCATTGCAGCTGCCACGATCATGGCGTCCATCCTTGCCGACGTTACTCGTGGCCTCCCGCTTCGAGGTTTCGTCTCCACTGAGCCCTCTTCCTCCCACCGGCGGATCCACCTCCTAATCGTCTTAGTGCTCCTCCCCACTTCGAGAGCAATGTTCGGCACAGTTACCCCGGCTCTCCACATCCCGATGATTTGGCCTCGCTTAGCAATCACTGCCGACGAATTTGCTCGTCCTGCAGGCATATCTGAAATGGCAGAGTAATATTATGTTGTGGTAACTGGTGCAGGCTTTTATATACTAGAGTAAATTAATGGTATTAGTAATACCTAGGTTAACTATTATTACTCTGACATAACGTTTTGGTATATCTTTTTGGATCAACTGCCCAAGAAACCCTTCCTATTTCATGTATTCATAGTGAACTGCAAGTGGACCCTCTTCCCCACCCCCAAACCTCCACCACCACCCCTGCGACTGTAAAGTGAACATTCGCCGATAATTATCATCAGGATTTAGTTTAACCAGATCACTGACACCCATTTGAGCCTCTCCTAGGGCTGGCCAGAGGGATTAGTTAACATATATTTGTGTTTCTATAATTTAGTGTTATATTGTTTGGAGGAGATTACAATATTTCAAAAAGGTCAAAACTGAACTTAAGGAAAAATTTGGGGTCTCTGCTAAAATATCTTACTTTGTACTGTAGGGTTAGTGAAGCACATCGTTCGATACCGATTATATATAGGGCATTCAATGAGAATATGTTGGACTGTTATTTGTGTTCGGCAGTTGGAGCATATAGGTGGGGCTCCATTAGGGGAAGACATGAGTTGCCCATGAGTCAATCGCGTATGCCCAATTCTTAGACGATTCAGAATAGTTTTGTGATGTTGAGAGGATTGTTTTGATGATGACCAAGGATAAACTGATGATTTGATCATTTTAGCTTATGACTTGTTGGTTCATTTTCCCAGGACTTTTGCCAATCGTCGAATATTAATTGTTTATAGGTAGTTAGCCTCACCGATAATCAAAAGATATGGTTTTCCACTGCTTTACATATTTCTTTGACAATTTTCAGCTGTGACATGTTCGTCCCAGATTACATATAACTGTAATAGGTTACATTACGTTAGGGTTCGTTATATAAAAACGTTTTTCCTCATGTTCATTGAGTCGTTCTGAATTCCATTTCTGCTCAAAATACTACATTACCCAACCCAAACTCCCAGGTTGCAACTGGGGGTGTAACATAACCGAGTAAGGTAACGTGCGGCAAATATGACCACCAAACGCATAGCACATCAAACACCATATTTTTATGGTGAACTTAACTAAGGAGCTCATCTAACAATTGTCATATAATTATAATAGGGTGTCTCACTAACTGCAGCAGACATTTGTAGAGGTGAAAGAATATGTGATTCTGAGTATAAAACTTCTTTACATATATGGATTTTTCGGTTTACATTTAGCTGTGAGGTGGATTTTACAAATTAAGCAAGACAACCATTACAAATGGCGGAGTCGAGGCGGGAGATACCGATAGCTATAGCGAAATATAGGAAAGGGGGAAGAAGGTTTAGTAGTGAAAGAATGTGGGTTAAACGGAACAGACTTTTAGGAGGAGAGAAAGTGTGTGGCCTTCTGCCCACTGCATGGTATTGGTGGTAGGTTGGGGTGACTGGGGCGATGGGAGGGAGAAAAAGGATGTGGAGAAAAGGAGAAAGGAAATGGAGGGCCCATCCCTATTTGGGTGTGGTGCACCTCATCTTTAATTTGTTTGGAGGGCCCATTCATTATTTTTTTCTGAGTAGGGTTACACTTTTTATTATAGATAGAGGGAAACGGATGGAGATAGAGACGTGGTGGTTAGGATTTTAGGTTGGGGTAGGGGGTGGCCATGGGTGTTGCTTGTTTTTTTTTTCACATATCTTAATCCGGCTCAAGTTACGTGGGATTGACCTTTGTTGTAAAGGTTTTAACTCTAAATACAAGGGGCAGTAGCCATGTCGTCGGTTCTGTGAGTGTTCATTACAGTAGTCCAAATCGTCGCCATGGGTAGAATAGGGGGAGGGGGTTGGGGAATGCAGGGGGAAGGTAATGTGATGGGATGGAATGTTCGATTGACGTAGTCTTGGGGGAGGGATGAAGGGAAGAGGTGGGGGAGGGAGGAGTGGAGTAGGGGGATGGTGGAGGGGGAGTGTGGGGAGAGAATAAGTAGTCGATTAGTGTTTAGGTGTGGTAACCCACGATGCTCAAATTATGAGGTTTAATAGTTGGGTGGGTAGAGGCGGGGTGGGGAGGGGAGGCTAGGCGCGGAGTTGGAACTCGTGAACGTATAATGTTGTTTAATGGAAGTTATGGAACATTACAGTACAGTATCTTCAAACAGGTTTTCACGCTATTAACAGGCCTTATGTAATCCATCAATAAGGATTACAACAGCACACAGTATGGCTGCAATTGGTAAGAAAAATAAAATATAAAATGGCAAAATTTTTGCCCTGTGTAATTTTTACAACCCATCTCACGCCTAAAGTAAACCGAAAAATGCTTATGTGTATAGAAGATTTTCAACTCAATAACACATATTCTTTCACCTCAACAAATATCTGCTGTCACTCATGGGACACCCTGCAATAGTATAAGGACGACACGGGCTATGGTGACAAATTAATGTGACTTACCTGTTGGTGACGACGATGGTAGGAATGAGACCTCGGCATGTTTCAGTGTTCGACATCACCTCCTTCCCCTGGTGTGGGTGGCGCCAACCTTGGTAACAACTTGTGTATTCTCCGTGACTACCATTACTGGTAGTCACGGAGAATTAATTACTGGTGTGCCCATCAGTCTCACCGGCGTAGCCATGAACGGCAGAGATATGGTCGTTGTAGTGCTTTTATTTACCCGTTACACATCTCTCACCATGCTTAATAATATTAACTATCTTCATGACATTCTTATTGTTATCAGTGATTGCGGAATTCACGATGTTATGCTCCACCTACACACAGCCTGTTACTAGACTAACCCCCACCTCCTCTATCCCCCCCCCCCCCCACACACTACAGTGGGCGACATCTGTTGGCCGACCATAGCATTTCCCCCAGCTGTTTCGAAACTTCAGACTCAAGGCAATTCGAACCCTCACTGTGGCTGGGTAGTGGACACGACTTTGGTGCACGATAGTACCTGCCAAAATATTCGAAAAAATAGTAAACAAGCGATTGCGGATGTATCTTTTTAAATCAACAAGTATATATTAGCCAAAATCTGGTGTCTGTTTTTTCATTAAATTTCATCAAAAAATCCTGGTAAGGTATTATGTGAGCCAGCATGATCTTCATGTTCCTTCAGACATTATCAAACAACTAACCTTAAAACTTGTCTTAACTATGTTTTAAGAACAATTAATAATGGTAGTGGTAAGTGAGCGGCTGTTTCACTAATAGTGTGACATTTTCGCTCTAATTAATTAAAATTGGTAAACATTATGTTGAACCAATCATTACAGTACAGTAGTTTGGCAAGATTGCTCAGATAAAGAAAAGTACTCAGTGTTACATCATATAATATTTCGTAAATATTCAAGCAGATATATTGTCAGAATGCATACTGCTTTTCTGTACGAAAACAGAACATCCGTTTAAGAGTTAAAACACTATCAGGTCAAGAACGGCAGGAATCAGGCTACAAGCAACCAAAAATACACTGAAGCTCCTCCAGACTTGGGCTGGTCCGATGGTCGTGTCGTCCTGCGAGCTGGCCCACTTTTACAGCGATCTGGGACAGCATTTTTTGCAATCACAAAGTTCTTACAATGACTGTTTCT
>NW_024725489.1:4304033-4333658 GCF_018991925.1 Homarus americanus | reverse complement strand
ACGATAGTACAATACTGTGCAGTACAGTGGTCCAGCGTTTTCTCGGATGTATCATTATATCTTTTTAAATCAACAAGTATATATTAGCCAAAATCTGGTATCTGTTTTTTCATTAAATTTCATCAAAAAATCCTGGTAAGGTACTATGTGAGCCAGCATGATCTTCATGTTCCTTCAGACATTATCAAACAACTAACCTTAAAACTTGTCTTAACTATGTTTTAAGAACAATTAATAATGGTAGTGGTAAGTGAGCGGCTGTTTCACTAATAGTGTGACATTTTCGCTCTAATTAATTAAAATTGGTACACATTATTTTGAACCAATCATTACAGTACAGTAGTTTGGCAAGATTGCTCAGATAAAGAAAAGTACTCAGTGTTACATCATATAATATTTCGTAAATATTCAAGCAGATATATTGTCAGAATGCATACTGCTTTTCTGTACGAAAACAGAACATCCGTTTAAGAGTTAAAACACTATCAGGTCAAGAACGGCAGGAATCAGGCTACAAGCAACCAAAAATACACTGAAGCTCCTCCAGACTTGGGCTGGTCCGATGGTCGTGTCGTCCTGCGAGCTGGCCCACTTTTACAGCGATCTGGGACAGCATTTTTTGCAATCACAAAGTTCGTACAATGACTGTTTCTCGTAACTGAAGATGTAGAAATGCATTTAATTTATGAACTTTAGCTAAAGCACAAAATTAATATACACAAATAGCATAAACACATTGTATAATATGGACACGAAGTAGTACCTTAAGCTGTGTATTCTTATATTACTCTATTAATTATGTATAGTAAAGTATTACAGAACATGTATTAATCCTATGTAATATTTCCATTTATTATGCACCATGTTATGTATGTGAATTATCATATTTACATATTATGTATTCAGAGAGTGGAGATCGCTAGTCCTTATGGTGTGGAAGCCCACTGTCTATTGTTCCTCTGTATTTGTCTCCCGTACGAGAATAAGAACCTATTTTCAAGATAACAAGTGTTTGTGTATACCCTCAGTAGTGTAGAACATTTTGGGGGTATCAAAGACAAACAGAGACACATGACTCAACTACAGTTCACTCAGCCCTAGTGAAGAAACACAATTGGGGTTAAAAATAGTTTCAGAGAACGTATCTACATTATTTTAAGGTCGAGTCTCGCTATGGTGGTGATGCTATTTCGGTTTAGTTTTTGTATTTTAGCTTAAGTCAACTACTGTACTTTGGTGCATTCTTGTATCTTCAGTTACGAAAAATACTCATCGTATGAACCTTTGTGAATCTGGACACTGAAGTTTCTACACGTTGATAATTTTAAGGTAGTTTATGTAAGCACATTATGTAAACGAAACAGTACAGTAAGTATTAATTAGGTAAGGTGATATGAATTAGACTGCACTTAAGCGAAGTGTCGCCACAACAGGTGAAAGCTGTGACCTTGATCTTTGATATTTTCCCTCCAAGACATAGGTCGTGAAGAGTTGGTAAGTGTGAACGAGGTAGTTTTTGGGTTACGCTGCCCGCGTGAACTTTCGAAGTACCGGTTCCCATTAACCGACGTAAACAACTCCGCCTACGTCAATAGTCACATTTTTCTTTACCTGAAGAATCTGAAAACATATTTGTTCACTTTTGTTATTACTTAATATACGTATGATTAATTCTTCATTAAATCATATAGTTTGTACCGGTAATCAAATAATAGTATATAGTACACAGTGCACTTGTTGTGCCAGAACAGCAGTTAAATGCTCAAGTTTAAGCCGTCACGTGCCTCAAGTTTCAGGTTATACTTCACAAAATGCGTCAACTGATATTTAACACACTACAAAAGACAAACAGGTTATACTTGGTGAATCAAGTCGCACTGCTCGATATATTGTACCAATAACTAAAGATTACTGGAAACAGACAAACAAGTTTGATCACGATAGGTCATAATTACTTGCAGGAGTGGTGGTATAAAAAATCAAAAGCCTAACAAATGACACATTATAGTTCCCTCGAGAACGATGACTTAAAGGAGTAAGTCGTTGTACTCAAAGGGTTAAGTCCTCGGTAATGTAGAATGCGGTCACTCTTAACATTCTTATACAGCAGTAAGTTAATATTGTTCTGATATTTACAGCAGCAAGTTATTATTCAACACGTCACTATATTAAGATTAAATAAATCAATGACCTTGGCAAAATATTCTGCATGGACCACTATGGGTGGTAATATCGACAATATTTACCTACATTTTGCCAAGGCTTTCGACAGTGTACCCCACGAAAGGCTGAAAATCAAACTGGAAGGGTACGGAATTCGGGGAAATGTCCAAGCGTGGATAGAAGACTTTCTACATGACCGCAAGCAGTGCGTGGTGATTAATGGCACGAAATCGTCATCTGCACTTGTCACAAGTGGGGTACCACAGGGCAATGTATTGGGCCCGCTGTTGTTTGTTTGTTTCATAAATGGCATGCCTGACGTTGTACACTCCTCCATACAAATGTTTGCCGATGACGCCAAGTTATTTCGGAAAATTAAGAACCAAGCGGACTGTGAAGAGCTGCAGAAGAACCTCTGTGGACTCCAGGAATGGTCGAAGAAATGGCTGCTGATATTCAATGTCACGAAGTGTAAGAGGATGCACCTGGGGCGTACCAACGGTAAGGAGGCGTATCATATGTCCCAACGGGATGAAGAAACTGCACTAGTTGAGACTGAATGTGAGAAGGACCTAGGTGTGTATGTTGACAATGAGCTGAAGTTCTCGGGCCATTGCGAGAAGAAGATAAACCAAGCAAATAAATTATTGGGTCTTATAAGAAAGTCGTTCAGATATCTAGACGGTCCGTCCCTCGTAACGATCTTCAAGAGTGAAGTGCTTCCCCATCTGGAGTACTGTCACCCCGTCTGGTCCCCGAGATATGCTAGGGACTGTCAGTTGGTTGAAAATGTTCAAAGGAGGGCCATCAGACTGATGCCTGCACTTCGGCACCTCAGCTACCCTGAGAGATTGGAGCGCCTGAACTTGCCTAGCTTATACTACAGACGGGCAAGGGGGGACCTAGGTGAGGTGTATAGGCATCTCAAGGGGCACTACTCAGTCGAGTGCCCTTACGTGGAGCTGGCGGACGCTCACCCCACAAGGGGTCACAGTTCAAGATTGAAGAAGCCGCAAGTCCAGAAAACCGTGAGGGCAAACTTTTTCTGAGTGAGGGTTGTAAACTCTTGGAACAATCTACCAGAAAGTGTTGTGACGGCACCGAGTGTGAGCTCTTTCAAGACAAGATTTGACCAACACTGGAGCGGATTCAGGTATATTCAGGAGCCGGTGCATGCCCAGTATTTGCCAACAGTGCGTGACAGAGACGTGACCGGTCGCCCGGGCGGCTAGCGAGTCGATCAGTGGCGAAGAGGATAAAACAAAACAAAACATTTGTAACTCCGGGTAACTCATAACATAATGATAGACAGATATTGAGATAAAAATAGACATAAGGATAAACAGAAAGATTCACATTTGTGGACCAAAAGGGAGGGAGGGAGTGTAAGCCTCATAATTAAACTAAAAAAATCAATTCGTGGTGTAGAGAGAAAATTTAGTCGTCACCTCTATGAGACAATGCCAAGTCTCCATCTACCCCTATACCGACCCTTCCTTCCTGCCGAATTATTTTTGTCCACAACTGTACATCTCACAAATAACCTATAAAACAAGTTGTTACAGGCGGTATGGACTCAAAAGGCCCCAATCGAACCTCACCAGACACCAAGGCTGAGGTCTGTGTGGCCAGCCACTAAAAAATTTAATCTTATTAGTCTTGTCATCGAAAAAAGTCGAGCCTGTACGTGTCTGATGTTGAAATACTTATCAAAGACTAAATTATCGTGTCCAATAAGAATTACCCCAAGGTAACTGTTATTAAAAGTACGTGGATGATTATATATACAATAATTATATTTAGTTCACTGATGAAAATGGTCATAACCTGACCTCAGTTCAAAGGTCAAAAGAGTTCATCTTACATATGACATTCATTAATTCGTAATCAGTGACAAAAACTGGTATATATATATATATATATATATATATATATATATATATATATATATATATATATACATATACTGTATTCATGAAAATTTTATATACTTTCGAAAATCTCCAGTTTGGTTGAATGTTGCGCTGTGAGAACAGTTTACAGACTGCATTTTCATCAAGAAAACAAAGGGTTAGAGAAGATGTGGAAGCTTAATGATGACAGACATCACCCTTTAACATTTTGATACTTGTTATCGTCGGATGTGTGTATTGTGTACTTAGTGCGATAAAGAAGCGACAACCCTCCTGAACGCCTGAGAATAAATGAAAACTTATTTTAAAAAGGCCGTCCTATTTTATGGGGAATTCTTAAACGAAATGAAAGAAGCTGAAGAATGGCATCATGAGTATCAGTCCTCTTCAGAAACCCAGAAAACAAATATTTATAATCATCACCAACCTTTAGGACAGATGGAGTTGGTAGGGAGGGATTCACTGTATAGGAATAATATTCCAACTCTGAGCATAACTTTTGTCTTCAATGCCGGGGGCATATCACGTTGCCTGAAAAAAAATGTAAAGCAAATAATCGAATAAAGATGTAGTAGACAAGTGTAAAATATGAAGGAAAGGATGATGTATAATATACTACATGTGAACACTGTATGCAAAAGGCGTGACGCAACATTCTTCTTGGCCCACCCACTGCTGTGACGCAGTAATACGTATTCCCACTCATATTTTTCTAGTCACTTTTTATTCTTAGAAATTAGTAATGGAAGATACTTACGACCACAGCGAAACAAGTAGCTTAAACCAACACTATGCTCTATAATTAATATGTTCGTTTAGTCTCCAGCAGATGAGAAGAAATATTGATATACGAGGTTATACGAGGAAGGGAAACTCGTATGGGGAAGACTTCCATTATCGCGAGGGACTAGATCTAAAAGATGAGGCGCAGGCTGTTTGATTGTTTGGCTTTAAACATGTTAATAACAAACAGTGGAACAACGACTAGAGCATCTTTGGAGAAAGAGAGAGGGCGTGGTGGTTGATATGTTGTAAGAGCAGAACATTTGATCTAAAATTAATTTTGTCAATAAAAGGTAAGGAAATTGGGAAGCAGCACTTCATGTAAAAGGAAAGTGTTTTTCTGACCACAATCTAATAAGAAAAAAAGGAGATAATGAATACGAAAGACTGTAACGGTTTGGGTTGGTTTGTAGATGTTAATGAATCTTAAGTTGAGACAATTCAGACTCGTCTTGTGACTGCCAGGATAAATTTAGGATAATGACTGGTGGTGATAGGTGTATGTACCTGAAGTAATGGAAACAGTAACAAGTGTACAGAGCATATATTAATAAACATATATGTTATGAAAGCATAACACATCAATATAAAAGCTTATTCCTACCCTTAAACCCTAATAAACAATAAATAATCACCATATAAGACCGTAAAATGTCACCGGGTTATTTGGACGATGAACTCTAACCTTCTTATTGTATCCGTTCGCAGGTGTTTCTGCACATCTGCAATGGGGCTAGGAGGGTAGAGGACGGTTAGAGTGACAGGCGTCTTGGTAATGGTGGAGAAAGGGACACCTCTGGTCTTCCTTCGTCTGTTCCCCCGCCAGGGTTCACCTCGCTACCTCTGACACGAATGAACCCGGGTGACCAACGCAGCGTTCGCCGAGAATAAACCGGTGTCAGTTACTAACAAAGTTGAGTTTCTCAAAACTGTCTTTCCTTACGTTTGGAGACGTGCTGATTCCAGGAGAGATTGACTTGTAGTAAGGCAAACAATAATGATGAAATATTATTTTATCACTATTATGTCCCTCTAACTTCAGTTAGGATTCTTTCGTTTCCACTAAAAGTGGTGTATCAGTCTACTTGTTGTGTTTACACTGACGTTGGATAGAAATCTGTCTTGTATAAATAAAGTACAACTGTGTATCGTCTGAAATACATTTTCAACGATTTGGGCTAAAATCAGGATTCGCTTTAGTTTTTGTCAGGTAAAATTTTGCATCTGTGAATCAGGTAGACTAACCCTGTTATTTTTCGTGGAATTAAATTCATTTTATATACCCATTTACTTTTATTTCTACAGTGTTGAGGTCAAGGGAGAAGAATGGGCTTGGTGACGCTTCAGAAACTGAACACCCTAAGGTGATAAACATTAAGTAAAATTGCCCGCCATCTATTTCAAAACTAAATGACATAATGGCATTTAGCATAAAAGATAAGGAATTTATTACTAAATGGAATATACTAGTCTTTCCTCACCTAAAACTTCACTCGGATAAAATGGCAAGGAAGCAAGTTTTTTCTCCACCCCGGAAATTTCACACAATAAGGATTATACAGTACAGTATACTGGTTCCGTTGCACATGATATTTCAGTATCCACAAATGTATTAAAAGTTCTGTACTTAAACAAATCACATGAATTGGTAGAGCATTAGAATATCATCTCCCTGCTATTAAGTATGGTAAAGACAGGGAGCCAAAGGTAAGAGAGTTGTACAGTACATGAAGGCAATAAATAAGTGTGCAACACGGGGGTCTTGTGAAGAAGGGGCCTCATGTCGGATGAACGTGATGCTTAAAAGTTTATGAGTTGTTATCAGGCGCTCATGGGAAGTACTGCTTTCCTCATGCAAGTATCTTTCTTAAAAGGTGCAACTACTGATGAGAGGTAACTAAACCTTTCTTCGTCCATGAAAAGAATGGTGTAATTCTGCTAGTAAATTTGCATGAGAAAATTGGTCTCTCTGCAAAGACCATTGTTTTCGATTACTTTTTTCAATTTAGTTTTCTTGACCTTTTTATTTTACTGCACAAGAGCACATACCAGAGCATAACTAGATAGAAGCCCTTCCTCTGCGGTGAACGTGCTCATTTGAAATCTGACATCGAACTGAGCTGTCTGCGTGGCGACCTGAGGTGTAATGGTTAGCATGCTTGCCTCGCAAGCGAGTGTACCTGGGTTCGATCCCCATGCAAGGTGAAACTATGGGCAAGTTTCTTTACGCCATTTCTCTATTTACCCAGCAGCAATTGGGGACCTGGGTGTTAATCGATTTGCGGATCATGTTCCGGGTTAATGGTTAGTCAGTGCTGTTGGCGAGCTGTCCGGTCTTCTCGGACTATTCCTTGTCACTGGGTCATACAGCTCGTTAACTTAGGGTGTGGCTGTTGTGTTGGCGACAGCTGCTACACCTTAAACAAATTCAGGCCTAGGTGGCCCTAAGGCCGGCCATCCTCGGTTTTGAGGGGCAACCATTATTATTATTTCATTGTAAAGTGTGAATTGAATTGAATTGAATTGAAGGTTTGAACGTGACAGTGTACAGTACAGTATCAGGTTTAACAGTGTAACTAATCGAATTAAAAACAGAGGCTGAAAGCATTTTCATTTGAAGCAAAATTGTTATATATTGCATAAAATTGACAGTAGAACTACTCTTGTACACTCGGTTAAAAAAACTACCGTTACAATTCCTGCGCGAAACAAACTGACACTACAAACAAAGTGTTTCAAAAAGGCCCCTGAGGCATTCATCGCATTGGTAGCCCTGAGCGTGTATGGGTTCAGCCACACGTGCTCGAAACAAGTGATCGGCACTCTGAAACGAAACCCAAACCCAGTACTAGACTTTCCGGAATTATCGACCGTATGGTAAAACGTCGTTGGGCTGGGCTCCATTACGACGGCATGCGAAACTGTGCAGCTATTCAGATGTTTCGGAACAGCATGGTATATTTTCCAACACGAATAAAGAATGACATAATGTGGCATTAGCCCAAAGGGGAGTAGCAATACAGTACAGATTCGAAATGCGGTTGCAAAATAATCTTATACCTTTACTATATCCGCTTATTCTGCCAAACATATAATGTATTCCTGTATGGCAGCTGATCCACTTCCATGGTTCCTGTAGTCCACGGTGTGTGGAACATGTAATATAACATAGTTTAACTTATCTAGATATACTGACATTCTCCAGTCATATTGTAACAAAGTAATTCAATATTATCAATGAAATAGCCAATTTCGGCCTACCAAATTAAGTACGAAATGTCTCGCATTCAGGCCTATACTAACCCTCGCGAGACAACGGAAATGTTCAGTTGGAAAATCATCGGGCCCACCTGTAAGGTGAATTTTTTACCCCGTGTACACCTTTTTAACCAAAAATAAGTATTTTCCCCCACTTCGGAGTCTTGTATGAAAATGACTTGTTTTCTCCAAGTATAGTCCTATATTACAGTTCAACATAATTTTCCATTTTCGGAAAGGTTAGTGAGATTCATAAGAGAAAATAAAGTGCATGGTGGGTCGAGTCCAGAAATATTAGTTACCGGAAAGTGATACGTATAAGACTTATGTAGTCTACGTTCCATCCTCCGAGTTGGCTGGGAAGACAAGAGAACAAAAGCCAGTATTATTGCTGTCACCAACTGTAGGAGCATCGAGGCTACCATTATCCATGAACAGCTACGTTGGACTGGCCATGGACGACAGTAGACTGCCAAAGCAGCTACTTTACAGTCACCTTACACATAATAAACGTAACGCCGGCGGGCAATTGAAAAGGTATAAGGATAGTCTTAAGACAAACCTGAAAAGTGCCAAATCGACCTCCTCACCTGGGAGATGATTACTCCACACCGTAATGCTTGGAGGAGCACCGCACGAGGTGTCAATACTTTCGAGTTAGCCCGACTGCATACCGAGGCAGACAAGCGCTAACGCCAGAAAGTAGCTGTCGCTGTCCCTCCCGCACTATACGTAGCCCTCCACACGTGCAACATCTGTGGACGACCCTGCCGGTCCCGTGTCGGCCTCTCTAGTCACCTCAGAGCTCACAAACGATGGTGACATCCTTAATAACTCATATAATTTTATCATAGCTGGATGATCGTCATACTCGATTCCGAGTGACAGCAAACTAGTAGTATAAGACTTGTTTGTATTCTATAGTGTATCTACTGTACAAGATGAGATGATCACTCGTCACCAGAATATCTCAGGTCCATTTAAGAGCGCTAGGGTGTTCAATCATCCGGTGAAATAAGTAAGGATTCCTAATCTTCGTGAGATCCAGTCTTCAGATAATGTCCTCGTCTCCTAACACAAATAACAAAAGTATAATAATCAAAGCCACATTGTTTTTCTTCATCATTAACCTGAAGTTGTTAGCTGTCGAGTATAAAAACTATATATATTTTTTCTTTTTACGGAGGATGATCAACACGCACCGTGCTTTTAGAGATATCCAGATGCTTTTCCCTAAAGGTCACATAAACAAGAGCTCCGCCTATAACCTGTTGCGACCAAGACGAGTCATCCGTACGACCAATCAACATCCGAGGGGGCACACGATACAAGTTGTTATTGGTCCATCTTAAGGAAGTTCACACTAGGCTAGTCTATCAAAGGTCGCGGTCACGCCAAGTCATATATAAAAGGCCTGATCAAGCTCACTTGGATTCATTTAAGTACAAATCGTCGTCAGATATGAAAGAAGTGAGTACCTTAGTGCTGTGGTGTGGTACCGTGATGTGTTTGTGTTATGGTGTGGTAATATTATGTAGTGTAGTGGTTCTTGATGGTGATGTAATTATTAATGTGCTTTTGTGTGGTGAGTAGTTGTATGTAGTGGTGTTGTGTATTAGTAGTGTGGTTGTAAGGGGTGGTATAATTGTGTGGTACAATAAGAGGTTCTTTGGTTGTACGTTGTGGTATAATTACGTGTGTTTGTGTGGTTTGTATAAATGTAGATGTATATGGATGTGGGATTGTGGTGTTCAGAGTGATTGTGCTTGGTGTGGTTTTTAATATTGTGTGTCGTGGTAGTGTTGTGTTGTAGTGGTGTTGTGTGAAAGTGTTATTGCGGTGATGTGCGGTTGTGTGGTTTAGTGTGTGGGTGGTGTGATTGTGTGCGGCTGTGTGGATATGTGTGTGGGTGGTATTGTGGGTGTGTAGGGTGTGTGTGTGTGTGGTGAGGATGTGTTTGACTGTGTAACTCAAGTGTTGTTGTTAAGGTGTGGTGCTACTAATATGTGACGCTATCACCATGTGCTGCTGTTATTTTTTTTAATCTATATTTTTGACGGGGAAAAGAAACCAGTGGCTTGTTAATCCTCCCATTGTGCCTGAGGAGTTTGTCCCTTCATGAGCCCAGTATTAGTACAGAGGGAAAATGGAGTATCTGGGGAAAACCTGCGGTGACGAGAAAGAAGCGAGAGCAGTGGTTCACAGTAATGTTAGTTAGTGACCCATTAGTGCTGTTACTGTGGTGTGATATTACAGTGTTTCACCATTACACATTCTCTCAGGGAAACCTGTGATGATTGATAGGGTCACACTGGTTAACGCCCTTCTCACGTGTGTCCGGGCCAATCAGGACTCGAACCCTTAACATATTGGTGAGAGATACGTGCGTTACTACTGTATCACCAACAAATATGTAGGACGCTTGGACTACAGACATTTGGTTTGAGCCAGTGTGGTTAGAACCTAATCTAGCCTAACCGTGGCCCAAGCGTCCGCTCATCACCACAAGGCATCAAAGCGGGTACACAAAAGAGAGGGCATGATTATTCCTTAAGACTTAAAGCTTAAGTGAATTAAAATACGATAAATAATTCTACTGAGGCTGGTGTTCACTTCTCGAGGTAACTAAAATGTATCAACACGGAATTTATCTTCACAATATAATAATTTTGACCGAGTGGTATTGAGTTGTTTTCACTTTTACTCATCATTAAACTCTCAAACTCGTCCGCCGACACAAGAAAATATAGTGGCCTTTCGCTGGAACATTTGGGTTCTTAAAGGGCATCTCTCTTCTCGTGTAGTTATAATTGCATGTTTTATGCTGAAGAGGAAACATTACTGTCTATCAATCGAGTTCAGCCATATATAAACTCTGTACCCTCGACTAGTTGGTGTCTGGGAGGCAGTGACCGATAGTTACATTATATAACTAGGTTGAGGAGTTACTTTTTATACAGTGACTGGATGCTTTTTATGAACCGCCAGTCACCGAGCAGGAGTGGATCCAGGAATATAAAAAGGGGGGTCCAAGAAGTTGTGGGTGGGGGAACATAGCAAACGCAGCGAGCCCTCCCAGCTGGGGTGTAAGCTCCTCCCCCAGATTTTTTTTTTAAATCTGACCAATATCATGGGAATTTTGAGGCCATTTTGAAGCCAAGCGCACTTGATATTAGGAGATATTCTGAAGTAAATAGTAAATACTTTTTACTATACAAAAATGCCTGAGTACAATACTGTATTAAAGAAAAAGTATTGGAATTTTCTGATAAAAAGCAGGGGTCCGGACCACCCCCCCCGCCACGGACCCGTTAAATATCTCCTCTCCATTTGTGGGTTAGTTTAAGAAACTTAAATATATATTCACTACATCTAAGTATCTTCTTATTGAAAACTTTCCTGGAGACCTTCTGTCATTACAACGATCGCAACATTATAATTATGTGATGTTTATTTATTTCAATATATTTCACGTTAATGCTGACGATCAACAAACAATTTACATTGGTTCATGAGACAACACCACTCGGCTTGGCGGTACATAACTGGGAATGAATTTTGTAAGTGCCATATACCTCATATTTCATTATTTCATTATTTATATGTTGGCTCCGTTCCACTCAACACAGCCGCCACATAACAGCACCGGCACCCAACACTGTAAGACACCCTCCTGTCTCGTTACCAACAAAGTCCCAGTAGACGAGTTGGCCAATCAAGGTTTTTGGCCAGGTCAGAAACATGGTCCTCGGGGCTTTCAGGAACAGTACTTTAAAAGACAAGAATATTACCAGCACTTCGACAAAGGTAAAACAAAAGCCTGTGATGCAACACTGGCTGAGCTTCTTATGGTGAGGAAGATGAGAGGTGTTACTGAATCATCAGTCGGCAAAAAACAAGCTTCGTGACGTGCTTGACAATGTAAACGGGTTTAACACTGGTAATAACAAGAGCAAACCTTAGAGTTTATGATAGGGAGGACCAGATAGACTTGGTCCCATTAATGACTCGCCTCTCGAAAATCCTGTAGCCTTCCACTCCACATGAACCATCGTTAGTATCCTCCCTTGTATTATTCTACCGGCATTTTAATGATCAGTACAGTATTATGACGAAATTCAAATCAAGAATCCCTTCTCTATTTCAGCTCAGTAGCTCTATTTGTTACTTCACCGCTTCATGTTAATTCACTGTAACACTGTACAAACTACACCTTCCTTCCACATTACAAAATTCGCCAACTATACGACCTCCGAGTTTATTTCTTCATTTTCCAAACTACTCATACCCTTCAACCATTACTCTTCTTTCACCTCCTCATTCTCGACCCAAAAAAGTATTTGCTGGAGTATAAGGTATAGCCCCAATTATCACTTATTGTTAAACTATATATAAATATTAATTACCACGCAACCCCCCCACCAGCTACTTTCTCAGCACATATGTGGATCCATTCGATGAAATTGTATCACTTGACAGAGAGGTTCAAGTGACCTTACAAAATGTTATGTTCCTCCTGAATACTTGACCAAATGAAAGTACTTGACGCATGGCTGGTCCTGACTCGTGCTCCTGCAGAGGAAGCACGGGTAACGAAGGTTGCTGGAGTGAGGTCGGGGTCACTCACCTTTATTGTTACAGTGGAGTCGCTCCAGTGCACCTTCATATCAGGGAAGTGAGAGTCTCCACCTAAAGTTCACCAGCATCAGGTCTTGCTTCCACTAACTCAATAGTGATTAAATGAACTTATTTATGTAGTTGCAACCAAAATTTCGTCGACATTCCACAATACTTAGTATTGATTATGGGTCATAACTCGTATATGGGATTAGTTTATCACCGATGAACGTTGATTTTCATTTACTTAAATTACGCTGAAGTGAACAGATGACATACTACTTAAAGTGCCTTGGGAATTTTGCCCGCAATTGTATATCTCTCAACAATTCCCAAAAGCAGCTGATAGCTTTATATATACAGTATGTATATATATATATATATATATATATATATATATATTGATCAGCTGACAGTGATTTCATATCCTCTAGTGCAGTGGTTCTCAACCTTTTTCACTCCATTCCCCCCTTGAGGAATTTTCAACATCCTCGTGGCCTCCTTCATTTTTCTCCCAAACCCCCCTATTCGGACCCTATCACCACTTGCAAAGGAATGGCACCAAAGTATGTAAATATTAAAATTGTATTGTCGTTATGATTAAACAAAATGAAAAAAAAGAATGAAAATTCTCTTCTGTCAAGTCAAAATAAGTAATACAAGTTTTGTTTAATTCAGATTCCCAACATTATTTGGAAACGTACAATTTATAACAGCTCGCCGTGGCTCCCTTGGGGGCCATGGCCCCCAGGTTGAGAACCACTGCGAGTCTAGTCTCTCTACAAAAGGTTGAAGCAAGTGACTGGGCGCAACAGGTTGGTGTAGTAATCAGTGGACGCACCTGGACAAATCTAGAGCAGCAACCATCACTTTATCGACATAAAAACACTTAAACTAAACTTCCTTTGCTTACACCACCCCACTAGCTTAGCCCAACTTAACCTAAATTTCCTTTACTTATGCCACCTAATATAAACGGGGTAGCTAATTACCGTTTAAAAAAATGGTTTAATTTTGTTCCCTTTTTTGCTTGAAAGAAAAATATCGCCTTCTAAGAAATGTAAGTTGTGTGAAGGGATTCTAACTGATGGAAAATTGTCCGGTAAAAACTTGATAGACGGAAAAAATTCAAATTTCTGATGGTATTTTGTTCTGTAAACGATCTGGTGGGCTTGTGTCCAGTGGGATTTTTTGTGGGTGTAGCCAACTTTTATTAAAGTGAATAAAACCATGGAACACGTTATCCAGCACATAACTGATGCGAAAAAGAGAAGAAACCAACTGTGCATGTGTTATATACATGCACCATGGACCTCACCCTACTGTGTATACGACTTGGGTTGAACTGTGAAATAGTCTGTCCCAACTGCAATAAACGTCGCACTTTATTATAGCAGAGAAGATTCAGCTTCCATAACAGACCTACTCCAGACCAACGAGTTGAGAGGCAACAACACTTGGACCTGGCTGCTCACCGGATATAATGTGTATTTTGGAATATGTTTGTGTGTGTGTATGTGTGTGTGTGTGTGTGTGTGTACATGGACAGACCTTTGATCTAAGGCAGAGAAAACATGTTTGTTTTTCAACGGTTGCGACAATTAATTTACCTGCCGGCCACACACAGCAAGTCGTGCGAAGTGACTTGAAGCAAACGAGGAAGGGAGTTTTTTTTTTTTTTACGGGAATTAGCCAACCCGGGCACAGGTCAAACGACCCACAACGGAGTCTGGGGGGCGAAAAAAAAAAGAACGGAAATAAATTGAAAATATAGAAAAAAGGTTATACTGTATTAATCTACACCACGAAGATGCCGGAAAACCAGCTTTTTAAAGTGAGACAGATTGTAAGAGCATGGAAACACAGAAGAAGGCAAAGCATTCCACAGTTTGGCTGTGTGAGGAAAGAAGGAGGTACTATAACGGGCTATTCTCGTGTGACCGATATCCACAGAGAAATGGTGGGCACCGCGGGCAAGACGTGTGTTACGAACCCACGGCCTTACCGGCGGTACACAGGATGCCAAATCCCCTGAACATTGCCCGTTAAAGTACCTGTAAAAGAGAGAGAGTGAAGCAACATTGCGGCGAAGAGAAAGGGGAGAGATATTGTCGACTAAAGGAGGAGAGTTAATAAGACGAAATGCCTTGGATTCCACCCTATCTAATAGTTGGACAGAAGAAGAGCCACCCCAGATATGAGAGCAGTACTCCAAGTTAGGACGAATGAATCCCTTATATACTTGGAGCAACTGCTCAGGAGTGAAGTAGCTGCGGCATCTGTACAGTGAGTGGGAGACCACAGAAACGATCAAATCGGTGAAGACACGATAACTGCCGATATAAGTAACAGCCACATTGTGCAGGATAGAGGTAGTGACTTAAGGAAAGGTACAGAAGGAAGGGTATCACTCTAGATATGATACTGACAGGGAGAGAGAGTGAGTTTTAAAGAGTCTCATGCGGTGTGCTGGTGTCGTCACACTCTTTAATAACTAGTCCCTGAAATAATAATAATAATATTTATAGTTAATAATTATAATCATAATAGCTACGTTTGCTTAGAGTGTGTGAAATATGCGTATTCACTTCTACAAGATACTTCTACACAATCACGTTCGTAATACATTGAACTTGTGCAGTCTGACGTTTTTATACTCTCGTTTGAAGCGAGTCGTTTTTATATTATACAATAAAATGTAAAAGAAAACTCTTATTAATTTAAGCTTAGTAACTGTTTCTACGGCTTAGGTAATTAACTAGTAGGTACGAAAAAATAGGTGTTGTCAGTTTGAAGGTCATTGGGTACACCGCCCTACCTGCCCAACACTCATTGTGCCGGGGAGGTGAGGGTGATATGCTAATAATGTCATACACAACCACACATTATATTTACAAGCACATACATCATACGTACACAACCTCACATCATACAAGCTCACACAGGTACACTTCATACACAACCACGCATCATACTTACACATGTACATATCATTTTCGCTCACATCCTGCTCACACAGACACAATTCGTCACAACCACGCACCATACTTACACAACCACGCACCAACTTACACATGCACAAAGCATACAAAACCACATTATCATATCTAAACACTTCATACATAACTACATAACACACACACAACACAACCACACCTTCACGGATTAATGTACACATAAACGTTTATAAATACTCAATAGTACATAATTTGCAAACACATAAACAAAGTAAAAAATAAACGATCGCGAGGTAGACCTGACAAAAGCGGGGAGGGAAAGTGCAGCATCTGATGACAAAAACAGACGAAAGTGGCGGAGCAAGAATCAGCTGACCACGGACTGTGTCAGTGGCCTGCACCTAGTTTACCTCCTACCTCCTACCACCACGGACCGTTTCTTTGCTCGCATCAAGAAGTTCATATTGCACTCCCTGTTGACACCTTACAATTGACGTGATCCAAGTGACACCTAATAATTCTGCCAACGCTTACTATTGACATCCATTCCCTCGCATATAACTCCTTGTTGACACCTGATAAGTCATATCGCATGACACCTGGTAACTCTACTAACACTAGTTACCGATTCCTAAATTAATTTCAACCCTACCATTCAGAATTTTTAATGTTAACAGCAGATTGTTAGGGTATTTTGTTCGTTTCCGTTATCTGACTGTAAATATAGATTTCTTGCCCATTGCCTGCAGTCAAGGTTACATAATACCTCTTTTTGGTATGTGTGTGTGTGGGGAGGGGAGAGAGTCCCGATGAGATACAGCTGGGGCAGCCGGGAAACCCCCTCGCTGCGTCACTGTCCCATTGAGGGAGGTCCGGAGCTAATGTGGAAGATTAACGCGCAGATAAAGCATGACTCATGACATGTCCCATTGACCTGTACGTCCTCGTGACATTCCTGATTATAGGAACTCTCACACACACCAGTTGTGACGTCAACGTCTGTTACCAATCAGACGGCTCAGAGCAACACACAATATGAGGCGATGATTAAATCCTGACAAGCTAATTGTTTGAAGAGTGGCATGTTCAATAACGTCATTATCATCTGGTATTATTTGGGTCAGTTTCACCCATGAAGGTGTAATTATACCTCCATGGTTCCATGGTTTCACCTGATACCTCCTCCGCCTCCCTCCCATACCTTAACACGTGTGCGCACACACACACACACACACACACACACACACACACACACACACACACATATATATATATATATATATATATATATATATATATATATATATATATATATATAATACGACGCAAAATAATTATGTCTGAATGATGGCATGTCCTATGCTATTTCCCAGTATTCCATGTAGCACCAGGATTTTTGCAAAAGTGATGTAGAATTAATTTGAGTTTTGAAAACTAAAATGGCCAAGTATCAATTATGTCAATTACTGTACTAATGCCATCAGCTAGGATGCCTAAATAAACATAACCTGTCTAAGGACCGCCTGATAATTACCCGAACACGGGCAAATCTTGTCCACATCAAGCGTGGGATTTTATTGCAATCAGTCTCAGTAAAACTACAATACATATGCACTAAGTTGAATGCCAAATTAGATTTGTCAACTTACTGTAAATGAAACAAGGTCTATTATTTTGTTTTAATTAACCACCATCACTCATGAGGCCGTGTTGGCAGTATGATAACAAATCAAGTAGTGTTAATCTTATAACTATAATCAGGAAACAATGTAGACCTATGCAATTTCATTAAGGCACATACTGTATTATACAGTATTTGTGAGACAGCTGAAATAGTTCAATGTACCACTTAAGTTAAATATATCGTAATGCCAAACAAATATCATGACATCTCCCCATGAGGTGACCAACATAAAATAAGCGCTGGAGCTGAAGTCTCAAGTACAGTATTATTTGTGATTTGCACGACTGTACTGTCATAATTTACCCTTGACTCGAATGACAACGATATTTCACCTCAGGAATAAATATTTGTTTGATAACGTTTTAGCAAGTTAAATCCTTTTGTAATGGTATCTCTGAACAATTCTCTTTGCCCACCTAAATATACTATATTTAGGCTTGCTCAGTTTAATTATTACAAATCAGTCCATGAATCACCTTAGAAAGAAAAAATAATTACGTCAAAACTTGATCTTAGCCCCTTTAAAAAATCTGGTTGCGCCCCGGATTGGACAAATTTAAAGGTTTGGCAAGTTACAAACTAATTAATCAAGAATTAAAACTGATGATTAACTGCCAATTCTAACAGAACAACACACAAAACAACGTGTTCTTTATTCAGGTCAACACCGAAAGAACAATAGCTCGTAGGGAACCAAGAGTCATGTTCCAAAATTTCAACATCTATTTTACTTCAGGTACGCAGTACAGTATATAACAAAATACTGTACTTCTAAAGACGGCGTCACACTAGCATTTCTACTGTCAAATTTTTTTCACGAATCGTCGGAGTTGTCGTTGGCTGTCTGTTTGTCAGACGGTACAGACTGTCTGCAGGCTCTGCACTGACAATGACAACTCGTACGATAACTAACCAGTCAACTCAAGATCTACTGTATAATTGATACCATAAATAGTTACAAAAATAAAAAATAAATTAGTTAAAATTTAAAGCTAAAATTATTATGAAGAAATTATTACTCTTCTTCCCAAGATTACTCAATATTGTGTTTATTTTCATGGTTTTAAAAAGGTAAGAAAATGTCATTTGTTGTTTACATTTTGACCTCGCGGGAATAACAACATGACGGAGCCAAGTTGACTCCGTCATTTTCTTATTTTTTAAAAAAAAAATGTAGCCAAAAATAATTTCCCAAGTATGGACACACCTCTCCAAGGAGTTCTTGGTGGACCACATAAGGAAGCGCCACTGTCTCTGGAATCACTGACAGTTGTCGAACGAGGGAAACTGCGAGCTGGTTCTAAACGCTTGTGTGACGGTGCATAATAAAAAAGGTGGAGGATTTTCTGAAAGTTGAAAAAATAAGTTGCCCCGAGCTCTTTCGAGACCAGACATTCCGTGGAATTTTTTCTAAATAATTTCTACAATATTTATTACAACTGATGAAGGCTTTTTGGTGACGATTCCCTGTAATTAAATGAAATATTCCATCAACAAAGTTAAAAACTATGTAGTCTGTGGCAGCTTCAGTATACTGTATAGTTTACAATAAACATATTAGACCTTGACAATCCCATCTAAAGTGAAACTGTAACACATCTACTAACCTTTAACTACTTTTGATAATATAAACAGGTCGACGCATGACTCGGCGAAACAACTTTGCTCTACATTACCTAAGAATTTGTCGACCGCCTCCAGCACCACAATTACTGAACTGCCGATTCCTCGTTTACACACTGTGTATCTCTCATAATTTTTAATTGTTGATACAGTATAACAGTGTAATTACTAACCTTGTTGCGCGCTTAATGCCCTCATCCTCTGCGGGGCGGTTGTTTGTTTGGAATCTTTTCGCCATTAGGCGGTAAACATGAAAAATAACAATATATCATGTTGGTTACCTACACCTTTTATTTATCTATTTCACTATTTACTTTTTTCTTCTGTTATTTTATTAATTTGTTACAATTTATTGGGTGCAGTTTTTCTAGTAATGTACTGTGATCTTCGTTGCATACAAATAAAATCAACGGTATTTCGACCGCAACACTTCAAAGTGGCACCGCGCTGCTTGGTGTTTTTAGCAAACTATGATAACCTCGGAATCTGGACACTTCTCTCGCCTTCTAACGCATGAAAGACAAACATGGAAAGAGTTGATGAAATGTATAGTATTTTGGGGGTAAAATTTCACTTGTTGCCACTATACGAAATCGAAGTTGAAACTTCTGGCACAAATCAAGTTTCTGAGATTAGCTCCGACCCCTCCCATCTCAGAATCTAGAGATTTGCTATAAAATCAAGGTAATATTTTTCTTCAAAACACATCGAAAACCGTCGGAAAACAAAACCCTAACCAACCAAACCTAACCTAACTGGGGAGCTCTACAGTCGTTCGATGTTTAGCGTGTGTACGGCTACGTCACTCGATGTTCTCAGCGTATCACCATATCACCATTAGGGTTGCCATACGTCCGTATTTTCCCGGACATGTCCTCCATTTAGGTCTCGAAATCTTCATCCGAAAGGAATTTTTAAAATTCTTCATAAGTCCGGAATTTCAGCTTCCATCATTTTCTCCACGGAAAAAATAAAAACATGAAACTGTAATGACGAGAGAGAGAGAGAGAGAGGGGAGGGGGGGAGGTGGAAACCGTAGAGATCTCGTTCAGTTTTCGTCAGCTGATAAGTCACGTGTACGCCTGTACGGTGTTGTCAACTTAGCTGTCAAATATTTGATTGATAAGGGGGTAGAAGTTGATGAAGTGTTTTGACCAAGTTAGTAACCTGAAGCAGTTTGTGGAAAATTACAAGTGATGAAGAATTTAGTAATCTGCCAACACATAAAAAGTGGACCAGATACTTTGAAAAATCAAAGAACACTGAATGCCACTCAGAATTGCTAAGAATTGCACAATTCTTCTTTGTTATATCATCTCGCAATGCAAATGTAGAAAGAGTTTTTTCACTGATGCAAACTCAATGGACAAAGGAAAGGAACAAATTGAGTGTTGAAACAATGAAAGGCATTCTGACTGTACAGTACAACTTCCGAGAAACACCTTGCAGTGACTTCTATACCTTTCTAAAGAGCAATCAGCCAATACTGAAATAGATCCGATCTACAGAAAAGTATGCATGGGCACATCAAGTCACACACACAGTGGGGGAAGAAGACTGCAGCTAAGGGAATGAAGATGTTCAGCCTTAAGCAAAGGTAATTTTTTTTTTAAGATTTCTATACCATGTATGTTGTATATTAGCCTGTGTGTGCCGGGCAGGGGGGGGGGGATGTCTTTGGGAGCGTCCTCTTATTTTAGTGTTCAGATATGGCAACCCTAATCACCATGTGCTAACAAACATAATAAGATATTAAGTACCTCGCTTAAACGTTATTTGCACCAGAAATGCCATTGAAGAAAAGTGTCAGAATTGTCAAAATTACCGATTGCAACTATAAAATTCTCGAGATTCGTTTTGTGGCAACAAGTGAAAGGTTAAGTTTCATACATAATAAAATTTTAAATATTTTGCTTATACTGTACGTAATTAGCGCCAGATATACCATTGAAGAAAGGTGTCTTAGAATTGTCAAAACTACTGATTGTAACTATAGAGTATGTAGTGGCAACAAGTGAGCTATATTATTTTATTTATTTGTTTTTTTACCTGAAAAACTCGATGCGTAATTTTTATGTCTGTTGAGTATAATGTAAGAGATTTTCTTATCAGTGAAAGGTCACCAGTGGTGACTCTCCACATTGTTCCTGATCCGGGCAAACATTATTTTCTTGCCTTTACGTAGGTAGTAGGCAGCTATCAAACAGGGAGGTACTGTAGCGTCTGCCTGGAAAGATATTGGAAGCATAATGTATTGTCTAATGGTAGACCCTGCTGCCAAGTGGCATTACAAAAATTGTGACCAAGTCCCAGGTTGCTGACCTAAATTTCTGCCTCATTTACACACAATTTCAGGGTTTCAATTATTTCTCTTACTTTTACAACACAACATACATACATATAGTATATCGTTTCTCACATTTATTTTTATTATTTTTTTTTATTTATGGTCCTTTGTCATTATTATATTATATATTATATGTATAAAAAAAATATTTATTATTATTAGGCCTACTATTATTATTATTATATTATATATTATACTATATTTTTCTTTAAATAATATTTTTTAATAATTTGTATTTATTATTATTAGTAGTAGTAATAGTAGTTTTTTTTTCATCCCCAAGCCCTGATGTGGGTCATTGACCCGTGCCCTGGTGGGCTAATCCAGCGTAAAAAAATAAATAAATAAATAAAATAAAATAAAATAAAATAAAATAAAAGCATCACAAAAATTGTGACCAAATCCCAGGTTGCTGATCTGACTTTCTGCCTCGTTTACACACAATTGCAGGATCTCAATTGGTTCGCTTACTGTTGACAACATACTGTACAATGTACATACTGTATACAGTAATATCTTTTCTCACTCGATTTATTTTTCTTTTCATTTTTGTATTTATTTATGGTGATTATTATTATTATTATTATTATTATTATTATTATTACTATTATTATTATTATTATAATTTATATTATTATTTTATTATAATTTTTATTAATTATTATTATTATCACTATTACATTTTTGCCCCACAGGCCCTGATGTGGGCCAGTAACCTGTGCCCGGATGGGCTAATCCAAGCAAAAAATTTATAAATGACATTGATTTAGAATAACAATTCTGGAATTAAATCATTCCGGTTAACCAAATAGACGGAGGGCCATAGAACTAACAACCCTTCAGACAATACACAATAGGGCAGATCTTGGAGACATTCAAAGTCTTAGAAGTGATGGGAAACGTGAACCAGGGCCAATTTTTGTGATGTCCCGCACCACCAACATGAGGGGACATACCTACAAGCTCGCCAAGTTATAATGCAGAACGAACATAAGGAAATACTTATTCACACAGAAGTTGGTAGACCTATAGAATAAATCAACTAGCTCAAACTATGTAATCAAGAACAGTATTGAGCTTCAAAACAGCCCCAAATAAAATTATGAAAAACAATGGAGGAATATAGTGCTACAGTAGCCTCCTTCCCTCGGTATGACCACTTCTATTAAGAGATCATTAGGTAAATTAGGTAATTAATCAGAATTTTCTTTGGGTTGCACCACCCTTAGTAAGGCGTTTTTTGTAGAGGGGCGTTGGCCTTCCTGGACTGTCATTAAAAAATATGACAGTACCACATCTTGGGAATAACTGTTGTACAACACAGTCTTCAGAAAACAATAAAATTAGAAAACTGTTATTTGGACACAATACTGAAAGAAAGAGTGAAGAAAATATATATAGAAACTTATGGAAAGAAAGACAAAAAAGGAAAAGTCAGTCAACAATAAATAAGAATAGCACCAAAAATTAGGCCCGTTGTAAAGGTAATTTCTCCAGGACTCTCAAACTACACTATGTATGTTGTCTCTCGCGGCTAGGTGTTCGCTTATTTAAGTCTTAATTTTTGTACTTACAGAACTGTAATCAGCTTGTTCACCCTTATTTAAAGTATCTTATGAGTAATGATATTAAAGTTTCAATCATGTTTGAGTAATTATCAATATAGTTACACCAAAGTCACCAATGGCAAATGAAATCGGACAACACCCACTTATAAGAGGGTGGAGCCATAACAAGTTTCAACTCGGTGCGAAAATCAACTGGGCACGATCCTTTTCAATTCTTTCATGCCGTACAATTTTTTTTAGATCCTATTATTATTTTATTATTATATCACAGTTTTTTATTGCCTTACATGCCCCCAACTATTCAATATTAATCAAAATATTCTCCATAAGCAGCCATGATCCGCGTATTTACCCATTGGAGAAACTCGCTGATTGGTTGTTAGTTATTCAGGCACTGCACACGCTAACACCTGATCAAGGTGTTTGCTTTTCGCTCTCAAGGTGTCATGCGTATAACTCTTTCGATCATTGTCTTTCTACCTTTCTCATGTTCGTTTTTACCATGATATTCCTTCCACATTTCCCTCTCTCCTGGTGAACGTGATATACTGTAATTATTGTTTCTATCTCACAGACTTGGTTGTTGTGGGTGGCGTTGTTGCTGTGGGCTGCACTGGTGGCAGCTCAACATCACCATTTAGTACAGGTAAGTCAATTGTCATGGAAAATTGCACTTTAACTCAAGTCACAATTAAATTCACCCTAACTAACCTAGCTGAACCTAATTTAACCTAACCTTTTTTAACGTAATTAAATTTGTTTACCCAAATAATCTAACCAAACATATACCTTGTAGTCTGTTCACTCGAGCGTTGCAAACCAGATGACTAACTTGCCCTTTAAATTTCAGAACCTTGGAGGTAATGCGCCAAGAGACTTCAACTTCGATCAATTTCATTTTATAGCTGTGCCTGATCCCGAGAGCATACACAAAATAGGAGCTGTACGGACGCCCATCATAAACTTTGAACAACCCAGGTCATTGCTGCATAGATTAGTGGTTCCACAGTCTAATCAATTTCATACAGTACGTTCAAACAATTTGAAGGCCTCAGGTAGTGCAAACAATGTTTTTCAAAGAGAAAACCAACGTGGAAATGAAGTACATGGCCATGGTCAGTTTTTTGGTAATAGGTTCATTACATCGAACTTAACCCCAGGAAGTAAATTACAGATCGTTCCTGGCGATACTGTGTTTATCCCTGGTGCAGTGAACAAAGACCACTTCTTGTTAACTGGGTCCATCGGCAATAGAGACAGCAAGGGGACGTCACGTTTCCAGACACATTCAGTGAAGGATAACAAACAAAACATCATTACTCAAGAAGCTCAATTGCAAGGGTCACCACAAGACTCGAGCTCGGCTACTCTCCCTCCTGCAGGAATTAGCGCACAAGTTCTCCCAATTCCCGAGGCCTTAATTGGAGTTGCCCCATCTGATTCTGGCTCAAGTTCATCTGTTAATCGATTTGGTGCAATTTCAATAAACCAAAATACTTTGACAAACACATTCCCAATTAAATCAGCAACATTTAATGCCAATACAGATAGTGGGACTTTTACAAATGTAGAATCTACATCCAAAGCTGAAACCAAGCAAGTTGAAAATAGGGAAAGGTTGAGTCAGGTACCAGCTGGTCATCTCCAGTCACTACTTGTCCCAGGAACCTTGGCAAACTTCGCTGCAGTTGGCACGCCTGTCTTTCAAAATGGAGATTCTGCCTCAAATGCGGAAGCACGAAGTAATGCTGCTGCACAAAGTAATACTGCTGCACAAAGTAATGTTGTGGCAAAAAGTAATGCTGCTGCACAAAGTAATACTGCAGCACAAAGTAATGTTGTGGCACAAAGTAATGCTGCAGCACTCAGTAATGTTGCAGCACACAGTAATGCTGTAGCACAAAGTAATGCTGTGGCACAAAGTAATACTGCAGCACAAAGTAATGTTGTGACACAAAGTAATGCTGCAGCACTCAGTAATGTTGCAGCACTCAGTAATGCTGTAGCACAAAGTAATGCTGTGGCACAAAGTAATACTGCAGCACAAAGTAATGTTGTGGCACAAAGTAATACTGCAGCACAAAGTAATGCTGTGGCACAAAGTAATACTGCAGCACAAAGTAATGTTGTGGCACAAAGTAATACTGCAGCACAAAGTAATGCTGTGGCACAAAGTAATACTGCAGCACAAAGTAATGTTGTGACACAAAGTAATGCTGCAGCACTCAGTAATGTTGCAGCACTCAGTAATGCTGTGACACAAAGTAATGCTGTGGCACAAAGTAATACTGCAGCACTAAGTAGCACTGGGACACTCAGTAATGCTGTGGCACAAAGTAATGCTGTGGCAGAAAGTAATGCTGCAGCACTAAGTAGCACTGGGACACTCAGTAATGCTGTGGCACAAAGTAATGCTGCATCATTAAGTAATGCTGCAGCACAGAGTAGGACTGTGGCACTGAGCAGAACGTCGGGAGTCACACAAAATGTTCTGGCACAACAATCAACAGGTACTACATCCAGGGTAAGTTCAGTAAATAGAGGGTCGCAAGTGCAAACACAAGTACCCTCCACTCAGACCATCATATCACCCTTCAGACAGCATCTGCCACAACCAATAATTAATCTTCAAAATACAGGAAATTTTGCTGCCACCCTGCTAGGAAAACCTGTGAATCCATTTGCAATAGGTCGCTCATCTAAGAGAACTGGGACAAGGACACCATTCGGCACATCGACCTCATTTGGTTCCTCGGCTGTCAGTGGCTCCTTGGGTGTCAGTGGCTCCTCTACAGCCAGTGGCTTCTCTACAGCCAGTGGCTCCTCTACTGCCAGTCGCTCCTCCACTGCCAGCAGTGGCTCCATTGCTGCCAGCAGTGGCTTCATTTCTGCCAGCAGTGGATCCATTGCTTCCAGCAGTGGCTCCTCTACTGCCAGTAGTGGCTCCTCTACTGCCAGTAGTGGCTCCTCTACTGCCAGTGGCTCCTCTACTGCCAGCAGTGGATCCTCTGCCAGCCGTTCCTCTGCTAACACTGGCTTCTCTACTGCAGGCAGTTCCACTACTGCCAGTGGCTCCTCTACTGCCAGCAGTGGATCCTCTGTCAGCCGTTCCTCTGCTTCCACCAGTGGCTCCTTTACTGTCGGCAGTTCCTCCTCTGATGCCATCAGATCCTCTCATGCCATTGGCTCCTCTCATGCCATTGGCTCCTCTCATGCCATTGGCTCCTCTCAAGCCATTGACGCCATTGGCTCCTCTCATGCCATCGACCTTGCTTCTGGCACTGGTTTCTCTATTGACAAATTCTCTGACATTGGCTCATCTGGCACCACAGGATTCACTGCTGGTGATCTCTTCTCCAACACTGGCTCATCTGGCACCACAGAATTCACTGCTGGTGATCTCTTCTCCAACACTGGCTCATCTGGCACCACAGGATTCACTGCTGGTGATCTCTTCTCCAACACTGGCTCATCTGGCACCACAGTATTCACTGCTGGTGATCTCTTCTCCAACACTGGCTCATCTGGCACCACAGGATTCACTGCTGGTGATCTCTTCTCCAACACTGGCTCATCTGGCACCACAGAATTCACTGCTGGTGATCTCTTCTCCAACACTGGCTCATCTGGCACCACAGGATTCACTGCTGGTGATCTCTTCTCCAACACTGGCTCATCTGGCACCACAGTATTCACTGCTGGTGGTCTCTCTTCCATCACTGGCTCATCTGGCACCACAGGATTCACTGCTGGTGATCTCTCCTCCAACACTGGCTCCTCTGCCAGCCGTTCCTCTGCTAACACTGGCTCCTCTACTGCAGGCAGTTCCACTACTGCCAGTGGCTCCTCTACTGCCAGTAGTGGCTCCTCTACTGCCAGTAGTGGCTCCTCTACTGCCAGTAGTGGCTTCTCTACTGCCAGTAGTGGCTCCTCTACTGCCAGTGGCTCCTCTACTGCCAGCAGTGGATCCTCTGTCAATCGTTCCTCTGCTTCCACCAGTGGCTCCTTTACTGTCGGCAGTTCCTCCTCTGATACCATTGACTCCATTCACGCCATTGGCTCCTCTCAAGCCATTGACTCCATTGGCTCCTCTCATGCCACTGGCTCCTCTCAAGCCTTTGACTCCATTGGCTCCTCTCATGCCATTGGCTCCTCTCAAACCATTGACTCCATTGGCTCCTCTCATGCCATTGGCTCCTCTCAAGCCATTGACTCCATTCACGCCATCAGCTCCTCTCAAGCCACAGACTCCATTGGCTCCTCTCATGCCACTGGCTCCTCTCAAGCCATTGACTCCATTCACGCCATTGGCTCCTCTCATGCCATTGACTCCATTGGCTCCTCTCATGCCACTGGCTCCTCTCAAGCCATTGACTCCATTCACGCCATTAGCTCCTCTCAAACCATTGACTCCATTAGCTCCTCTCATACCATTAAGTCCCGTAGCTCCTCTCCTTACCCACTAGCTCCTCTCCTTGTGCTCCTCTCCCATACCACTACTCTCATACCGTAGCTCCTCTCCACTAGCTCCTCTCATACCATTAGCTCTCTCATGCCACCACTGCTCTCTCATACCATTAGCTCCTCTCATGCCCAGCTCTCCGTAGCTCCTCTGTGCCAGCTCCATTGCTCCTCATGCCACTGGCCTCAAGCCATTGACTCCCATTCACGCCGTGGCTCCTCTCAAGCCATTGACTCCATGGCTCCTCTCATACTACGTGGAGTCCATTAGCTCCTCTCATACTACTAGCTCCTCTCATACCATTAGCTCCTCTCATACCACTAGCTCCTCTCATACCATTAGCTCCTCTCATACCATTGAAGTCCATTAGCTCCTCTCATGCCACTAGCTCCTCTCTCATACCATTAGCTCCTCTCCCATGCCACTGCTCCTCTCTGTGCTCCTCTCATACCACTAGCTCCTCTCATCCATTAGCTCCTCTCATACCACTAGCTCCCTCTCATACCATTAGCTCCTCTCATGCCACTGGCTCCTCTCATGCCATTGGCTCCTCTCATGCCACTGGCTCCTCTCATGCCATTGGCTCCTCTCATGCCACTGGCTCCTCTCATGCCATTGGCTCCTCTCATGCCACTGGCTCCTCTCATGCCATTGGCTCCTCTCATGCCACTGGCTCCTCTCATGCCATTGGCTCCTCTCAAGCCATTGACTCCATTGGCTCCTCTCATGCCATCGACCTTGCTTCTGGCACTGGTTTCATTATTGACAAATTCTCTGACATCGGCTCATCTGCTAACACTGGCTCCTCTACTGCAGGCAGTTCCACTACTGCCAGTGGCTCCTCTACTGCCAGCAGTGGATCCTCTGTCAATCGTTCCTCTGCTAACACTGGCTCCTCTACTGCAGGCAGTTCCACTACTGCCAGTGGCTCCTCTACTGCCAGCAGTGGATCCTCTGTCAATCGTTCCTCTGCTTCCACCAGTGGCTCCTTTACTGTCGGCAGTTCCTCCTCTGATGCCATCAGATCCTCTCATGCCATTGGCTCCTCTCATGCCATTGACTCCTCTCAAGCCATTGACGCCATTGGCTCCTCTCATGCCATCGACCTTGCTTCTGGCACTGGTTTCTCTATTGACAAATTCTCTGACATTGGCTCATCTGGCACCACAGGATTCACTGCTGGTGATCTCTTCTCCAACACTGGCTCATCTGGCACCACAGTATTCACTGCTGGTGGTCTCTCCTCCAACACTGGCTCATCTGGCACCTCAGTATTCACTGCTGGTGGTCTCTCCTCCATCACTGGCTCATCTGGCACCACAGGATTCACTGCTGGTGATCTCTCTTCCATCACTGGCTCATCTGGCACCACAGGATTCACTGCTGGTGATCTCTCCTCCAACACTGGCTCATCTGGCACCTCAGTATTCACTGCTGGTGGTCTCTCCTCCATCACTGGCTCATCTGGCACCACAGGATTCACTGCTGGTGATCTCTTTCTCCACCGGCTCATCTGCACCACAGTATTCACTGCTGTGGTCTCCTCCATCACTGCCCATCTGGCACCACAGGATTCACTGCTGGTGATCTCTTCTCCAACACTGGCTCATCTGGCACCACAGTATTCACTGCTGGTGGTCTCTCTTCCATCACTGGCTCATCTGGCACCACAGGATTCACTGCTGGTGATCTCTCCTCCAACACTGGCTCCTCTGCCAGCCGTTCCTCTGCTAACACTGGCTCCTCTACTGCAGGCAGTTCCACTACTGCCAGTGGCTCCTCTACTGCCAGTAGTGGCTCCTCTACTGCCAGTAGTGGCTCCTCTACTGCCAGTAGTGGCTTCTCTACTGCCAGTAGTGGCTCCTCTACTGCCAGTGGCTCCTCTACTGCCAGCAGTGGATCCTCTGTCAATCGTTCCTCTGCTTCCACCAGTGGCTCCTTTACTGTCGGCAGTTCCTCCTCTGATACCATTGACTCCATTCACGCCATTGGCTCCTCTCAAGCCATTGACTCCATTGGCTCCTCTCATGCCACTGGCTCCTCTCAAGCCTTTGACTCCATTGGCTCCTCTCATGCCATTGGCTCCTCTCAAACCATTGACTCCATTGGCTCCTCTCATGCCATTGGCTCCTCTCAAGCCATTGACTCCATTCACGCCATCAGCTCCTCTCAAGCCACAGACTCCATTGGCTCCTCTCATGCCACTGGCTCCTCTCAAGCCATTGACTCCATTCACGCCATTGGCTCCTC
>NW_024725489.1:4020737-4303933 GCF_018991925.1 Homarus americanus | reverse complement strand
CCTCTCATGCCATTGGCTCCTCTCATGCCATTGACTCCTCTCAAGCCATTGACGCCATTGGCTCCTCTCATGCCATCGACCTTGCTTCTGGCACTGGTTTCTCTATTGACAAATTCTCTGACATTGGCTCATCTGGCACCACAGGATTCACTGCTGGTGATCTCTTCTCCAACACTGGCTCATCTGGCACCACAGTATTCACTGCTGGTGGTCTCTCTTCCATCACTGGCTCATCTGGCACCACAGGATTCACTGCTGGTGATCTCTCCTCCAACACTGGCTCCTCTGGCACCAGTATCTACTGCTGGTGGTCTCTCCTCCATCACTGGCTCATCTGGCACCACAGGATTCACTGCTGGTGATCTCTCTTCCATCACTGGCTCATCTGGCACCACAGGATTCACTGCTGGTGATCTCTTCTCCAACACTGGCTCATCTGGCACCACAGTATTCACTGCTGGTGGTCTCTCCTCCATCACTGGCTCATCTGGCACCACAGGATTCAATGCTGGTGATCTCTCCTCCATCACTGGCTCTTTTGCTGCAGTTGACTCCTCTATCAACCGCTCCTCTGCTCCCAGCAGTTTCTCCTCCACAGACAGCAGCGACTCCTCTACTGCCAGCAGTTCCTCCTCTGCTATCACTGGCTTATCTGCTGCCAGCAGTGGCTCCTCCTCTGATGCCAGTGGTGCCTCTCATGCCATTGGCTCCTCTCATTCCAGTGGCTCCTCTCATGCCTTCGGCTCTGCTACTGGCACTGGTTTCACTGCTGATGGTTTCTCCTCCATCACTGGCTTATCTGCTGCCAGTGGCTCCTCTACTAGCAGCGGCTCTTCTGTCACCAGCTCTTCCTCCACTACCTTTGGATCGAGTACTGAAGGTACCCAAAGGGTAGTTTCCCTAGGTTCCACAATCGGCTCTGGACAAGAGGGTGTAGTTCTGTTAGGTACACAAACAATAGGAGATGGTTCAGTACATATTGGAGATCATGTTTCTGTAAGCCATGATGCAGCATCTGGAGGATCATCCTTCACTTCCTCGACACAAGCTGGCACTCAAGGAGTTAATACTGTTGACCTTGCTGGTACTGAAGGGTCAGTAGTAACTGACACACAGAATCCTGTACAATTTGGAAGTCGCTCTGGCAGTGTACAAGATATTTTGCCAACTGCAATTCCTTTGGTGCAAGATGTAAAGTCAGTTACAAGTAAAGCAACTAATATTCCAGAGGTTCATTCCAGCACTGGTGGAGACAACTTTGAGAAGATTTCATTTATATCATCTGGGAAAGGTGCAGATGCAGTTGGTAGCAGCCAAGGAATCATCAGCACCTTCCAGACAAACATTAATAAAGGCAAGGAAGCAAGTTTAAAACAGACAGTTGGACCACCTGCTACAGTAACAACATTTAAACAACCTCTACTAGTCTCACAAACGTTTGAATCCACCGGGACTTCCGCATCATCTTCATCATCAAAAACTGGACACTTGGTGCAAGGAACAAGTGGAGTGAAGAGTGCTGTTCAAAAGTTAGCTGCAGCAGTAGAATCTAATGTAAATGAAGCACATCACTCTTCAAACAATGGACAAAATATATTACACCATTTAAATCAGAGATTCCTACTTGCCTTGCCTCTGGCGTCTCTAATTTCAAACTCAACACTTAACTCATTGACCCAAAGTAATGCACATGTTACTGTTGAAGCTGCCGCTAAGCGTCTGTTCCCAGACTTTACTATCATCACTAACCCCACGCAACTGACCAATTTGTTAACTGGAACAAGTCAGAGTCAGACTGTCAATAGTGGAACTCGCAGCACCACTAGTGGCTCTTCCAGTGCTACCACTGGTTCCTCCAGCACCACTGGTTTTACTACTGACCTCTTTTCCACCACCGGCTCCTCTGCTGCCACTGGTTTCACTGCTGGCCAATCCTCTGGTTCCTCAACTGCCTTTGGATCCTCTGCTGCTACTGACTCCTCCGGTGTCACTGATTTCTCTGTTGGCCATTCTGTTGACATTGGCCCTTCTGGCACCTCTGGTTTCTTTTCTACCACTGGCTCTTCTATTGCCAACCTCCCAAGGATTGTTTCAGTTGTGTCTCCCTCAGGGTCTTTAACATTCGTGCCGGCTGAACAAGTACGGCTCGGACTATCTCCAGCACTGGGCACTCCTCTGATCTTCCCTGAGACGAGATCTACATCAGCAGTTGCAGGAAAAAGTTCATCAGTAACAACCATATCAAAACCACCCATTCTCTCTAAGTTAGGAAATAATTTAAAGAGAGAATCCCTACCTATTTCACAGTGAAGAAAAAGTAGCATTATATAGTTTCCTTTAAGTAGCACTAGCTTGCAAAACTTAAGTTTTAAGTTGTTAATTTTCATGTTGACACATTTTTCTATCACAAGCATTCACTGTACAGTTGCATTTTGCATGTACACTATGCGAATATCTGTAGTTTCAATTTATTTAGTCATATTTATGTACACTATACAGTCCTTTAGAATATGGTAACTGTATTTTTCCTGTTATATTTTATTTATATGCAATAAATACAAAATATTTATCATGTTTAATTCTTGTTTTGTTTTTTGTACCTTTAAAGTTATCCTGTAGTTCAATACTCTACCTATGAGATATGAAATTTAAGTTCTTAAAAAATCCCGTGAGAGTGAATTTCCATCATCCATGATTCCTTTTTGTGATATATACAGCCACTCCTTGACTTACGACCTACTCGACTTTCGACCACCTGGACATACGACTGCCCCAGTCGTACCAAAAAATTTTCAAATTATGTATTTTCGACGTTTGTGACTGCGCTGTGTACTGACAAAATTTTCTTTTGTAATTCCCTTTAAAATGGCTGGCAAGCATAATAGTGAGAGTTTTGTGGTGCTGAGAATAAAAAGAGTCCCATTTTAGATTTTCTATGTATTATTTTCGCATTTTCGACTTACGACCTAGCTTTGGGTCCCTTATAAGGTGCCACTTTCCTTACTTCATACTATTTCATACTTATTCTTCAATATATGGTATTTATATACTTATATTCTTGCTTATATTTTCTAAGTCACCAATTTGTAAGAGTCCTGTTTTCCTCTTTATACTATTTCATATACTTATTCTTTTTATTTTTCAATATATTTATTTTCTAAGTCAATATTCTTTTCTTTACTTCATTTCTTCTTTTCATTTACAGTGGTCCCTCGGTTAACAAACACAATTCGTTCCACAGAGTCGTTCGTTAACAGAAAATTTCGTTAGCCGAATCCATTACAGTACATGTATTTCAATGGGATATTGGGTAATTGGTTCCAGCTCACAGAAAAGTACATACAAAGTAAAAAAAAAATGCAGTAAAGTACACTTACTTTGAGGTGCGTATGTAGAAGGCTCCTCGTTGATGATGATGATGGGAATTAGAAGTGGGGTGGAGGAGAAGGGAGAAGAGAAGGAAGTGGGGAGCCATGCTTGATGCCGTCATTTCACCAATAAAATTTTAATTTCACTAGGTGTAATTCAAAATTATTTTCTTTAAATCAACACTAAAATATATATTATCAATATGTTAACTAAAGTTCAGAATGACCACTAATTTCAATAAAATATGCAAAAATATTCAAGACACCAACAAAATGGCTGCTCTCTCACAGTACACAAGCCAGACTGAGCTGTACAGGGATACTGCATGCTGTAGACAGGTAATACATGTCAATATGTTAAATAAATGTTAAAATTACAAATAATTTTAATATAAAACATTCAAAAATATTAAATAGCTCAACTATATTGATATTTGCTCCATTGGAAACGAATTTAAACATAGAACAGATTAACTGAATTGGCTGAGTACTGTACCCCCCTCAGCTGATCAGCTGATTCTTACAACAAAACGTGATGTTAGTTCCCTGTGCTGCATATACTGTATTATCAATATTTAATGATAAAATGACTAATTTTAATATAAAACATTAAAAAATATTAAAAAGCTCAACTTTATTGATAGGCTACAGTATTTACTCCATTGGAAATGAATTTAAAAATAGAACAAATTACTGAATTGGCAGACTGGGCCATCAGCTGACCAGCTGATGTTCAAAACAAAATGTTATTTTCGTAAGGATTTCGTTAATTAAACTTTTGTTCATTAACCGAATTGAAGATCCTTATGGAAGGTAATTCGTTAACTGAAATTTCGTTAACCGAGGCGTTCGTTAACCGAGGGACCACTGTGTGTGTGTGTGTGTGTGTATATATACAGCTAGACCCCGACTTACGACGGGGTTAGGGACCCAAATCCAGGTCGTAAGTCAGAATGGTCGTAAGTCAGAATGGTCGTAAGTCCGACATGGATTAAAAATAAATAAAAAAATTTTAATAAAAAATCTACAATGAAATACAGTCCAGTAAAAGTAATAAATAATGAGGAATGGATACAGTACAGTGAAAGTAATAAATAATGAGGAATGGATACAGTGTGACTGAGCACTTACCTTTAATGTAGTCAGCTGAATGCACATGGGGCCCCCATAATTTTCTAATTATACATGGAGACTACATTAACTGGAAACGTTTCGGTATGGAAAATGCGTGTGTCATTTGGAAAAAAAAAAAAAAGGAAAAAAAAATGGTCACAACTGCGGCAGTCGTAAGTCCCGACGGTCGTAAGTCGAAGCAGTCGTAAATTTAACAAGTGCGCGGCTGCGTGCCTGGCGGCCGCGGACAACCCCATGCCCACACCAGTACTTACCTCCGAACTCGTAAGCTGGGTCAACACCCCTCAGCCGAGCAGTACCTCACAAGACGTCAGGGACCTGCTGCAAACCTTGAGCCGCAGTATGAACACCATTGAACAGTTCTGCTCCTCCATGCCTGCCTCTAGACCTGTTCCTAACCCACGCACCGTGCCCTACAATCCCCGACGCGCCCTTCCTGCCCCGGAAACCACCGCCAGCCCCCAGCACAACGAACATACCCTCTGCTGGTATCACCGGCGTTTTGGCCCCAATGCTCAACGCTGTGAGCCCCACTGCACCTACTCGGGAAACGGCAACAGCGGAGGTTGGCAGGCGCCCCAGGCCCCGTCCCTTCAAGCGTCTCACTACTGCACGTCACCGATCGCACCTCTGGCACGAAATTCCTCGTCAACACAGGTTCATCGGTCAGTATCATCCCTCCCTCACGACAAGACACGTCAAGGCAACCCTCTTATGACCTGTTCGCCGCCAACGGTACTCCCATCGCCTCCTACGGCGCACGCACCCTCACCTTAGACCTCGGTTTCCCCAAGACTCTACGCTGGTCATTCGTAGTCGCAGACGTGTCTCAACCCATCCTTGGTTTCGACTTCCTCACCTTTCACAAGCTCGGAGTCGACCCAAGCCACCTTCGCCTCATCCATGAGCCTACAGCACGCAAGATCCAGGGTTCATGTGCCAAAGACACTGACACTATCACCTGTCTTTCGCCGTCCAATGAGTTCTCGCCCCTGCTTGAAGAGTTCAAGGAACTTTCTCACCCCGAGTCTCTCCACCCCCACCACCTACGTCGGGAATTTTTCACCACATCGAGACCAAAGGACCTCCAGTCTTCTCACGCCCCTGCCGCCTGCGCCCTGAGCTCCTGAACGCAGCCAAGGCGGAATTCAACAGACTACTGCAAGACGGCATCATTCGTCCTTCAAAGAGTCCCTGGGCATCGCCTCTTCACATGGTCCTTAAGCCATCATCCGGCGACTGGAGGGTGTGTGGCGACTACAGAGCCCTGAACCTCGTCACCAAACCTGACAGGTACCCTATTCCGCATGTCCAGGACGTCCACCACAAACTTCATGGCAAGACAATCTTCTCGAAGATCGACTTGGAGCGTGCCTTCCACCAGATCCCTGTAGCACCTGCAGATACCCAGAAGACAGCCATCACCTCT
The DNA here is from genome assembly GCF_018991925.1 of Homarus americanus. Taxonomy (NCBI): domain Eukaryota; kingdom Metazoa; phylum Arthropoda; class Malacostraca; order Decapoda; family Nephropidae; genus Homarus; species Homarus americanus. Next base: position 4,298,002 of record NW_024725489.1, on the reverse strand, counting down.
CCATTCGGACACTTCGAGTATACTTTCATGAGTTTTGGCCTACGCAACGCAGCACAGACTTTCCAGAGGTACATGGACCATATGCTTCGCAACCTCGATTTTGTAACCATCTACATAGGCGACATCCTCGTCGCATCTTCGACGCCTGCCGAGCATCATCACCACCTACAACTCCTCCTCCAACGCCTGCAGAACAACAACATGAAAGTTCACCCTGCTAAGTGCGTCTTCGGAGCCCCATCCATTAATTTCCTCAGTCACAGAGTCTCGCCTAGTGGCATCCAACCCCTACCACAGAAGATAACCGCCATCAGGGAGTTCCCCAAACCTGAAACGGCGAAGAAACTCCGAGAATTCCTGGGTTTAGTTAACTACTACCACGGCTTCATTGCCAACGCTGCCACCATCCTAGTTCCCCTCTACGACCTTCTCAAAGGACTCCCAAGAAGTCTCACAAGCCTCTCGTGTGGACTCAAGAGGCTGTTACGGCATTCACTGCTATAAGACAGCACATCACATGCCTTACCCTCCTAGCCCACCCTGCACCTAACCCCCGGACCACTCTCACAACAGACGCTTCTTCTACTGCAGTGGGCGCCGTCTTACAGCAGGAGATCAACGGAGTCCTCATGCCCGTTGCATTCTTCTCACAACGGCTTCAACCACCTCATCTCAAATACAGCGCCTTTGATTGAGAACTCCTGGCCGTATACCTGGCTGTCAACCATCTCCAGCACTTCCTCGAGGCCCGTCAGTTCACCATCTTCACTGATCACAAGCCCCTTTACTTCAACCTCCCAGTCACATGCACCTCGCGTTCTGCGCCACTTGGCGTATATCTCTGAGTTCTCCAGCGACGTCCAACACATTAAAAGCAGCTACAACGAGATCGCCGACGCCCTCTCTCATTGTATATCCAACATTTTCCCCTCATCTCCACCCATTGATTATGGGCAACTTGCCGCGCTCAAAAGAATGACGAAGACCTGGCAGCACACAAGACATCTCCGTCAGGCCTCACACTCCAAGAACTCCCAATCCCCGGCACAAATATCAAATTGTGGTGCGACGTATCCTGTGGGCAGCCTAGACCGTTCGTGCCCCACGTCCACCGCCGCGCTGTTTTCGACCGCATCCATGGTCTCTGCCACCCGGGTGTGCGGGCCTCCCAGCGCCTCCTCACGCAACGTGTCGTCTGGCCCGGCATCAAGACCGATACTAAGAAATGGGCTGCCCAGTGCCTGGCCTGTCAGTCCTCCAAAATACATCGTCACACACGGGCCCCTTTAGAAACCTTCCCTATACTCAAAGGACGTTTCCAAGTAGTGCACCTCGACATAGTGAGACCTCTTCCATCATCGTGTGGTAGCACCTACATCTTCACCTGCATCGACCGTTTCACCAGGTGGACAGAAGCCATCCCCATGCCCAATGCTACAGCAGAGTCTACCATCCGCGCCTTCATGTCCGGCTGGGTTTCCCGCTTCGGCCCCCCCGCTACCGTCATCACTGACTGAGGAGCCCAGTTTGAGTCACAACTCTGGCACAGCCTCCTACAGTTCCTCGGCACGACTAGGCAACGCACCACCGCATAACACCCTCAATCCAATGGCATGGTAGAGTGGTTTCACCGGCAGCTGAAGGACGCACTCAAAGCACAGCACGACCCTTACAGCTGGACGGATGCGCTACCCTTAGTGCTCCTCGGCATCCGTGCTTCATACAAGAAGGATATGGACTGTAGCCCAGCAGATCTCACCCTAGGCGAGCCACTTCGCCTACCCGGGGATTTCTCACTCCCTCCTGACCTGCACCAAACCACTCCTGCCGTCCATCACGACTTACTCCAGAAGCTACGACAAGCAGTTTCTGCATTCAGAGCTACTGCTCCACGCCAGCCTCCTCGTCGCCCTGAACACATCCCTCCTGCACTACTCACAGCCGAGTATGTTTTCGTCAGGCATGATGCTCACCGCAACCCACTACAACGCCCCTACGATGGACCCTTCCAGGTTGTGACCCGTTCAGCGAAGTTCCTGACGATTATCCGGAATGGCAGACACGAAACCGTCAGCATAGACAGAGTCAAGCCGGCCACCTTACCCGTTGAGCCCCCGACCCAGCAGCACCACCAACAAACGACGCCTGCACCAGTCTACCCGCAGTTGCCACTGGCAGCAACACCCCGCCCACGACATTTTTGGGCACCCTCTTTTCACCCTCAGGTGCCCCCTGCTCCTGTCATGAACCCTGCTGCCGTAATAGAACCTGCTCCTGTTATAGAACCTGCCCCGGTCATGGACCCTCCTCCTGACGTCGCCCCTGACCCAGTCAACCCAGCCAGTGGCCCTGAGGAAGCTGCCCCAGCCGCTATAGAAGCACAACAACCTGTACAACCTCCTCTAATCCAAAACCCTCTTTCTCCCCCTGATTCCCCCACAGGTGCTGTGTCATTAGACGGAGTTGTAACCCGCAGTGGCCAAGTGGTATGTACACCTGCCTGTTATGTATCACATGTGGGACGGAACCCAGCTAACATCCCCATCGCGCCCGGAGGGGAGGGGGAGTATTGTAATGGAGGCCTCCCCTACAAACGCCGTGTGTCACTGACTGGCCGACCCCCCGCGAATCTGCCGGCATATCCCTCGTAGTCAAGGTCAGGTAACCAGCGACGCCGAACAAAGCGGGGGCAATCCATCAAGCCACGCCTACCGCGGTCATATAAGACCTCACCTGGCCTTCATCGCTCTCTTTCTACTTACCGCCACCAACAAGCAACATCCCTCAACAGCTCCATACACATGCTCCCTCAGAAAGCTCCTCGCCCTACAGGAACTCTGAGCAAGCTTCGCCCGACTTAGTATCTCTTTAACACTGTGCTGTGCAACAATATATATATATACGAGAAACACTGTGATTTTCTATTTCTACCTCAATCCTGAGTGTTGGATATATTTCATGTACGTACATTGTGAGGCCAAATAAGAGACCCTGACAACCTGCCACGACAGTACGCTACAACCCTCTGACCCGACTACTGACTGCTGCAGTGCTTTTTGAAGATTAGTAGGGTCATTACGTAATACCTGACCATTGTGGACTTGATCTCACCCTCCTCTGTATATATATATATACCTTGTTCTGTACTTCTTAGTCTGTACTCACCCCTGAAGATGTGAATTACACGAAAGCGCTTGGGAACTTCATGTTTTCTTTTTCCTTGTGGTTATCAGCATATATATATATATATATATATATATATATATATATATATATATATATATATATATATATATATATATATATATATATATATATATATATATATATATATATATATAAGTAAATCTTGATAAGCAATGGGGTTAGGTTCCTGAAAAACCCATCATTAAGTGAATTAATTATTGTAGATAGGGAGCATTATAACACTGGGTTTAATGGGATATGTTCCCAACCAGTCATCCCAAATACACATGTATCACGGACAAAACAATTCCTACAATACTAATATCAGTTCAAAACAATTAAACAGCACTCACCACATCCTGAAGAATAAGATGGGTCATCATCACATGTCCCTTTTGAAGATTAGGGGACTCCTGTAGGTGGAATGGAGATGTCACTCTGACTTCCACACAGCTTCTGGGAAGTCTCATGCTGATTAACAATGTCAAGCTTCACCTCAGAGACACAGTTGTCTTGGATGCCTGGGCCTTCCCAGACATTTTCAAAGTTACACTGGTCACTTCACAGTTACAAAAAACAGAGCAAAAGCATAAACAAAATAATATCACGTAAGAGTCACTATTTCACAGTTCAATCTAAATGTTAGTGCTGTCTTCTCACTATATAATGTCATGGACACTGCTTCATCCAGACTGGCAAACCACCCCGAATTAATTTCTGTTAATCCTGATATGAGTCCGGAGTAACATGAAATAGTCAGGATCTACTCCTGTGGTGGCAAAAAAAAAAAATCAAAAAACATTTTTGAATCACTGGAAGCACTAACCTGTAGTATAAAATATATAATTCTTGTACAGTAGCTAAAAGAATTATTTGTGCAGGTGGGGATCGATATGCTCCAAAATTTTACGCGTGACTAGTGACAGACCTCATATACCACAATTTATCGTCCATGGTCTCGAATTGTTTCCCACAAAGCATGCACAGATACTTGTTTTAGCTACTGTACAGTACATACTAGACATACAGTATTTACCAAAAAGTTGATGATGCTGTTGATGGTAGTTTTGTTCGTCATATTTCTCCATCAAAACTTTTGCAGAAACACCTTTTTCATGATCTTCCAGAACTGCTAGCTTGTCCTTCAAGTTAAACTCCTCTATGACCCTCTTCTGACTTCCTTTTGAAGTAGTCTTGCCTTTGGAAACCATTGTAATTAGTCCACAAAGTCACAAATAGCCTACATGAGGACTGTAGCAGCGCAACTGGCTTGTAAACAAAGTGGCTGGTGTTTGTGTGCACCAGATGGCAATCTGGACTGACATTCAAATTTTTTTTGGTGAATCCAGGCTTTTTCCATATTAAATGAACCCCCCTCCGGAAACCACTTTATCCGGAAATCCGGTAAATATGGACTGGATTTCCGCCCCCCCCCCCCATTAGTACAGATTAAGAGGGTTTTACTGTACCTTTAACCAGTATATCTTCGATTCAATCCCTGGCCTAAGACAGATGTGAGAAGGGTGTTATACAGTGTGACCTTAACAAACATTGCAGGTCACCTCTGGGTACTCTGGTTTCCTCCTGTATTAATACAGCACTGGATTATATACAGTGGTCCCTCGGTTAACGAACGGTTCGATTAACAAAATTTCGGTTAACGAAATACCTCCCATAAGGATCTTCAATTCGGTTAACAAACAAAACTTCAATTAACGAAATCCTTACGAACAACACGTTTTGTTGCGAGCATCAGTTGATCAGCTGATGGGCTAGTCTGCCAATTCAGTAATCTGTTCTATGTTTACATTCATTTCCAGTGGAGTAAATATCAAGAAAGTTGTGCTCTTTAATATTTTTGCATTATTTATATTACAATTACAGTACTGCATTAGTCATTTTAAAATTTAGTTAAAATATTGATATCTACAGTACAGGGAACTCGTTTTCTGTGCGCCCATCAGCAGCTTGACTCAGCCAACAGGCGTCAGTTTGGCTTTGTTGACAGTGGAGTGAGCACCTATTTTGTTAGAGTCTTGAATGTTTTTGCATTGAAATTATTGGTCATTCTGAAATTTAGTTAACATATTGATAATGTATAGTGCAGTGCAGTGTTCATTTTAATAAAATAATCTTGAATTACACCTAGTGAACTTAAAATTTTATTGGTGAAATGACGGCATCAAGCATGGGTCCCCTGAAAGGTGATTTCTCCTCCATCCCCACTTCCTTCTCTTCTCCCTTCTCCTCCACCCCACTTCTAATTCCCATCATCATCATCAACCAGGAACCTTCTACATACACACCTCAATGTAAGTGTACTTTACTGCAATTTTTTTTTACTTTGTATGTACTTTTCGGTGTGCTGGAACCAATTACCCAATATCCCATTGAAACAATGGATTCGGTTAATGAAATTTTCGGCTAACGAACGACCCTCTGGTACAAATTGTGTTCGTTAACCTAGGGACCACTGTATAGGTCATGATAAAGTAATAAAGAATAAACAAACCATCTGAATGGCTACAAAGATGATAAGCGGTGGTATGATAAATAAAATTAAATGAAGATAAAATAGCTTGAAAACATTTGGGGTGGTGAGCATTGAATACTGTACTAACCTTCAGATATGAGGATACCACTTTGATTGATTGAATTATGAATAATATACCGAGAAATTGTTATTTTTCAAAGACAGAGTTTACCCATTGATTTCACTACAGTGAACCCTCGCTTTACGCGGTCCCACTTTACGCGTTTCCACGTTTACGCTGTACCCTGCCGAACACGGAATGCTCACTTTCCGCGGTGTGTACCCTTTTATGCGGAGAGCAGCGCGAGCAGGGTGCGCACAAGGTCGCCCAGTCATCAAAACATTACCGAGTTCTTCACCCGCCACCCACCACAGCCGGCCCAAGTCAGTGATAGTGATAATGATAGTGAAGATATGGACTTGTATGGACTTTGAGGGGTTTGACAAAGAGGCCCTGCAAGCCTCTGTGGTGGATAGTGATACAATTGATACAGGTGAGGGCCAATTATCTGCCCTCTGCCTCGGAACCAACCCCCCATCCCCGTGTGCCCAGCCATCTTTTCTACTAATGTAAGTGTTAAAAAACCTAATATTATTGATATTTCTCTTAATTATTAATTGTGTGTGCATACCATCATAAAATTAAGAAGTTATTTTTAGTACAACATAGGTATTGTGTCTGAAAAAGTGGAGTTTGGGGGTCGGCCCGGTCTCTATTTCAATTAATCCCATATGTTATGTTGTTCACTTTACGCATTTCTCACTTTACGCGGGCCGCCATGGGTTCAATTGACAGCGTAAAGTGAGGGTTCACTGTACTTTATATCACTTAGAGGGATGAAATTAAACTCATTACAATAAAGGAGATACTATTTACATCTTTAATTTAAAGAGAAAATTCATTACTGCAGTACTACATAAAAGGCTTTGAAATCATGATACTGTACTGTATTTTACGGCATATAAGAAGCACTTTTTTTTTTTTAAACCAACTCAAAAAATCAGCCTGCATCCTATATGTGAAGCTGAGGTCTCCCATAAGCTAATGAATCCCCAGTTGCTGTCTCCAGTAGGATAATTTCTACCTAACCCAACTCCAGAATTAAAAATATAGTATTGCTTACTAAAACAGATTATCATTATTATTTTTAATTAGAATAATAATTATTGTAAATATAAATGCTCAATTTATAACTACTGTACCGATGATGATACCCCAAGACAATTAATGTCCGGACGGCAGACATCCATCTCTTCAGAGGTAGCTAATCAGTAACCATTTCTGAACTATACAGGTATTACAATCTATTAATGCCATACCTGCAACATTTCCTTTAAATCTACAAATACCTGATACAAATGAAGATTTACAGATAACTTTCTTTTCACATTTGCATCTGTTAACATCACTGGCAGCATTGTAGCCAAGTTAGACTCCCCACTGTAACCACCTGGCTACTGGGCCTGTATCAGCCCCTTAGTCTTTATATAAATGTCAGGGCAGTACATTGTGTTCATATAATCATATCACCCCCTATAACTTTCCACTGGCTATGAAGTGACATGATCATATCACGTGATGGGCAAGTTCCTTGAGGCGCGGCCCAGTGACTGCTAAGGTCAGCATAAAAAGGCCGGCACCCTCTGGCATTGTTACTCAACCCCTCACACCGACCGGACGTATTTAGCAGGACTATTTAACATAGCCTCCGTCCTCCTCTTAACACTCATAGCTACAGTGATAAGTTACGGTGATATACACTTGGAACTGTATCCTAGATAGTTCCTGAATAAATGGATAACAGACAATTGGGTTTCGCTACTAAAACCCTATACTGTATAATATACATGTTCCGGTCTCGATAACCCAGACGGAATCAGCAGTTAAAAAGGCCTAGAACAGGTCAAGCTGTGAGGTATGTTTTTTTTTTCATCTCATATTTTTAGGTAGAATATACATAACTTTCTTCATTTATTTTTACTCATTTACATACAGTATTTGCATTTTTGCTAATTTACATATTCGCACCATTCTACGTATATATTGGGAAAAAATAAAAATAAATAATTGTCCTAAGGGCAAAAACATAAAGTGAATACATTTCTTTGCACACGAGTTAGTTGGCTTAGTGGGGGAGCGGTAGGAGGCAGGACATGTGGGGGGAGCGTTGCTAGGGAATCGGTGGAGGTGGCATCTGTGTTGCTATGGTGAACAAGGGAGTACCGGTATATGCAAATGGCAACTGTGTTAAACTTTCAATCGGCTTTTATTTACTGGTTTGGCAATACAGTATTTTTTTTTAACTTATTTATTGGTATTATTTTTAATTATTCCTCACATTTACTGGTACTGTTTATATTATTTTAAGAAAACTATGGCTACAGGAGGAAAATCCACACAGAAGTTTTTTCCTAAATAGTCCCTGCTAAAATGGGGGATGTCTTATATGCCGTAAAATATAGTAATCATGTGCAAAGCACTTGGTGAACTGGAGCTTGGTGTGGCAAGTATAACTTATATGTTAATCTTTTCCTAATACGAAAGGGCTACATGAAGTTAAATATTCTAAGATTCATCCACTTTGTCAGTTGTTAATTTCATAGCTGACAAGACACTTTCTTATTTAGGCACTATTAGAAGGCATGGGGTATGCACAGGATACTGAATGTACCTGAAATTGTTCAACTTCTGATCTATCCTTGACATAATTATCAGATTACATGGTTGGGGCTGCCACATCGTTTACCAATAGCATTTCCATGAGTTCACAATTATCCTTCCAAAGAAGTTACTGTACTTCAGACAGTTTCCTATGCTTGCAGCATTCTTAGCTTAAGGCTGTGACCTCCAATACAGCAAACATCAGCTAATTTTAAATATGTACATTTGACTGGGTCGCACCCATAGAGATGCTTATTCATCTAAACTGAGTCTCCAACTGCCATTCTGTATTATAAAATGGGGACAAATGAAAAAATTCTAGCCTCTCTTGACAAGTGAGGTGTCTGAATGCTGGCACCAGTCAGGTAGCCCTTATTCTAATGCACTTTCTCAATGTTTCTCAATCGATTGATATACAGTACTGGTTATATCTCTGAGTACAAGAAGAATACAAAACTCCAAGTGTTGCTGTGAAATACCTTTAAATTTGCAGCTAAATACAAGTAAAACAGGTTTTAAAAATACAAAAATTTCAAAATATCTAGAGCCTGAAACAGAAAAAAAGTGAATCTAAGGTTCTAATGCAATTCAAATAATTGGTACAATATGTGATGGAGTTCATTATTGGGATCTAGGAAGGGGTGGTTTAAGGCACTCATTCCAATCAGGCCAGAACCTTTCCTTGATACGTTGGCAGTAGGCCTGAAGATTGGTGAATTCAGCTGAAAGAAAAGAACATTTTAACATCTTGTTCCTAATGCATGAATGCAATGTGTAAAATTTACAGTATATGAAAAATCATAAAAATATTTCATATGAAAATCTGGAAGAATTCTTTTCACCAAGTTAAAAGAATTTTGTCAAACATTTTACAACAGTAATAAGCTATAAAATTTTCTGTTTCCAACTATCAAATCATCAGCTAGGTCTCTTTGCATTACAGTGATCCCTCAGTTAACGAAATTTCGGTTAACGAATTACCTTCCAGAAGATTCTTCACTTCGGTTAACGAGCAATCCCTCGATTAATGAATTCCTTACGAGCGCCCCTCAACATGTTTTTGCCTGCTAACTAGCTGTAGTATTAGTCCGCCAATACAGAAATCGGTTCTAGGACTTAAATTCCTTACCATTTTAGTAAATATCAAGAAGGTTGTACAATTCAATCATTTTAAAAGATTTATATTAAATTTTTTAGTCATTTTAACAATTATTGAACATAATTGAAGTACAGGAAACTAGTTTTATGCGCGCCAAACAGTCACTCAACACACCAAGCTTGGCGTCAGTTTGTTTACCAGTTCAGAGGAAGGAAAATCTTGTTTGAGGCTCTTCAACATAAACACTTTTTTTTGTGTTTCCAGTCATATTATTGGTCATTTTGAAATATATTTTACATATTGATAATATATAGCGCAGTGCAGTGTTGATTTAAAGAAATAATCTTGAATTACACAAAGTGAACTAAAATTTTATGGGTGAAATGGCGGTGTGGGGTGACTTCTCTTCCACCCCAATGCCTTCTCTTCTCCCTTCTCCTCCACCCCCTTTCTAATTCCCATCATCATCATCATCATCATCAACCAGGAGCCTTCGACATGCACACCTCAAAGTAAGTGTACTTTACTGCATTAATTTTTCGTTTGTATGTAATTTTCGGTGAGCTGGAACCAATTACCCAAAAACCCATTGAAACAATGGTTTTGGTTAACGAATTTTTCGGTTAACGAGCAACCTTCTGGAACGAATTGTGCTCGTTAACCAAGGGACCCTGTATAGCCAATTCTCTTTGAGCAGGAATCTGGATAAGCAGACCCTATCTGGCCAGTATGAACTTTTGGAGAACAATTGAAAAACTACTTCTATACAGTACAAGTTTATATTGACAGCAAGGGGATAACAACCTAGGTTAGCACACTTAGTCTCGTGTCACTGACTCCACAGGACAGGGTGGCGGTGGGGGACTCTGTGTGGTGTCCCGTTCCCTTCAGGAGGAAGAGGGTGGGAACGACGTCTTAAATAACCCATGGCCTAGGGAATACTACTCAAAATGTGATTTTGGGGCGTGAGGCAATGAACAGTACAACACTGTCTCAATGGTAGACCAGTTAAATCTGAAGGATAATGTCACATGATGGATGGTGCCAATGGGAGCTAGAAGTTCCAACTTGGCCACCTTGTTAGTTATGATGAGGTCCAGCAATTTGTGTGTCTGCACCCCTCTATAGTGAGTAGGATCTTTCACATGTTGGAATAGAAAAGTGTGTTTTAGAGTTTCTACAAAAAGAGTAGCAATATCATAAGAGTCATTTAGTGTAATTTCATTCCTCCAGTTGGTTGGCATAGCTGAGGTCCCCCATGAGAAGGTGGCGGCTAGAGTCGAGTGCAGTTATATTATCTACTAAGGCTCTTAAGTTCCCATGGTTTAATAAGCTAGTTTAGGGATCTGTACAGTAGATACATCCAAAAATAAGTCAATCTCTCCTCTTCAATTTAATTTTACACCACATCAATTCTTCAAAAGTATCCTTCCCCTGCACTCTCACCTGGCTGGCTCTAAGGTCCTGTCTAGCATAAATTACCACACCCCTCTTGCAAGTTGCCTAAGAACGGTTCATAAATGAGTCATATCTCTCATGTATCCTGACATTAGTATAGTACAGTACTCACTTTCTATCATCTTGAGGTACGGTGAGTTTGGGGAGTTCCAAACAATCTGTGATAACATTCCAAAGACAGCACAGTCCACCTCAGTTGGTTCATCACCCATCAGGTACCGCTTCTCTCCTAATGATCCAAAAGTAAATAATATTACATATAAATTACATCACTCCTAAAACTTCTTTACAATGTTATCATTAGTTGTGCTGATTACAGAAGTACATACTGTGCAGTAAATCATGCATAATCCATGGGATAAGGTTCCAACAAATAACTATAGCAAATTCTAATCCAATGGGGCCTAATGGATATACATTAAGCGTTTAAGTAAATGATGTACTGTACAAGAAAAGGTAAACATTGGAACACCTTAGGTTTCAACTTTATCCAAGACATCTTCAGGTCAGGTCAAAAATATGATTCACTAATCCCCTACCCCACCTCCATTACAAGTGTTAAGATGTGAAAGGTGATTACAGTTACAAATACCCTGTACTGTACTGTACTGTACATTCAGCAGAGTGGACAGTACCGGTACGCCTATTGTAAGCTCAAGATGAAAGCATCTGTTGGTGAATACAATATATACAGTAAAGTACTAGTACAAGTTATTTTATTTACTTATATTATATTGTACATGTACAGTGGTGTTTGCATAAATAAATACAGCTCTAGTGTCCGTCCGTGCAACATGTGTAGTTTAGACTCTTGGGGAAATTTTCCCCAGTACATTACAGGGAGGAAAATTCCAGTCTTTCTGTCACACACAGCTCTATTCACACCTCACATGCCCATATCATATAGATTCAGTATTATCTCAGTAAAAAAAAAATGGTGTTTCTAACTCAAATAGAACCGAATTTATAGACACCGGTATTAATATTTCTTAATTTTTTTTTCATAAAAGAATTGTCTCCATTACATTATCATGTCAAAATATTTTGTTTAAGGATATTTTATTCAAATATTCTTGTAAAGAATTTATTCAGGATCATTATCGTACCAAATTTTTTTCACTAACACAATTAGAAAAGTTGCTATGAATAAAAGTTTATACACTTTTTCACTACCCTTAAATATTTTCACTTGTGACCACGACCTAAATGTAATGGGAGTGTCTGACCATAAGAGATGCGTAGTTTAGGCTCTTGGAAAACTTTCCCCAGTACCTGGAAATCTCTCATTCCCAAAAGTGCTCTGCACCAATTGTTCCGGCTAACTGGGATATCACTGTACTGTACAGTATACAGTGGTCCCTCGGTTAATGAACGGTTCGATTAACGAAATTTCGGTTAACGAATTAGCTCCCATAAGGATCTTCAATTTGGTTAACGAACAAAACTTCGATCAACGAAATCCTTACGACAAACACGTTTTGTTGTGAGCATCAGCTGATCGGCCAATCCGCCAATACAGTTATCTGTTCTATGTTTACATTCGTTTCCAGTGGAGTAAATATCAAGAAAGTTGTGTTCTTGAATATTTTTGCATTTTTTTTACTAAAATTATTGGTCATTCTATAATTTAGCCATCCAAGCTCTGTCTACATAAAGTTTTTCAACTAATATTTTTGGCTCAATATATGTAACTTTATTCATTTATTGAAACTCATTTACATGCACACACTGTCCTAAGAGCAAAGCTGTACTGTTTATTATAATCAAAATAATGTACTAAAATTTTTGTCTAGTGGAAACTATAGCATGTTTACATTCAAATTAATCAATACAGTATCTTATAATAATTCCAGCAATGTAAATTATGTTCTCCCCAGTAACTTCTATGGCATTTTATAAGCAAAAAACAAAAACTCAATCTAAATGACACAAATAAACAAATAAATACTTCACTAGACCTTCGCAACTGTCAAACATGTCACTGTCACCCACCCCCCTCCCAGCAAGGGTTTGGTGGTTATACAGTAGACTTACAGTTTTATCTTATATAATTTCACAGACTAAAGTTAGGAGAATATAATTTGTATTGCTGGAATCCTTGCAAGACAGCGAATAATTTGAATATAAACGTCATATATTTTGCACAAGAGATAAAAATTAATCACCTGTATCACATTACAGTAGTAATTTAAGAGTTCAAGTGATTTAAGGGCGATTTAGGGGAATTTTAGGAGTGTTTCTGACTTTATGCATTTTTTGGCTTTACTTTGTATGTACTTTTCTGTGAGCTGGAACCAATTACCCAATATCCCATTGAAGTAATGGATTCGGTTTACGAACGACTCTGTGGAACGAATTGTGTTCGTTATCCGAGGGACCACTGTGTAGTATATGTAATAACTCCATCAGTCGGAATCCCTATTAACCCCGGAACTCTCCAATAGCCGGAATTGAAATTTGCTTAGAATTTTTCCGGAAAATTCTCTTGATCCCAGGTTTGAAAACAAGTTCTGAGGTTGAAAATCAGGAGCATTTTTTTTAATTAAAAAAATAAATAAAATCTGGAAAAATCTGTCCAATTTTTTATTTCCGGGTCTGGGAGCAAGTGTCGATTTTGAAATAATACACAATTATTGGAAAATCTGATAAAATGGCGAGAAAATCACTCCAAACCTTTCTGCTCTGGGCCTGGGGACATAGGTCAGTGGCATTATGAAAGATTGCACCATGTTTAGCCACATCCTCACATGGTTGGTGCATGGGTGGGAGGACCAACTGCTTGGGTAGCACTGGATTTTTTTGTTCTAGCTCTATTTATAATTACAGTACTATGCAAACAATTATTTTTTTAAATGTACATATAATACTAAAAAAGTAAAATAATAAAGTAATAAATCAACGTAAATCCGAGCTGAGCTAACAAGGCGAAGGGTGAGGTGACAAGTCAGGTGGTGAGGTGATGAGACAATAGGTGAGGTGACGAGACAATAGGTGAGGTGACGATACAATAGGTGAGGTGACATGCCAAGACACTTAAACAGCACACACATTAACAGCACTACTAAACCATTCTCATATAACATTTTACTCTATAATTTCTATTTTATAATTAATTGATACATGATGGCTCGATTTTGCTACTTTTTCACTTAGACAACTGATCAGTGAATAAACCAGAGCATATGGAGACTCTACAATATTATTTACTAAGTGCTCAAGTACCTGCGGTAAGCACCAACCCTCTTGAGCAGTGACAACAATGGTGATTGAGAGATGGTGAGTGCTGACAACATTATTAGGGAGAGAGATGTCAGCTGTTACCTCTCTGTAAACAAGGGACTGAGAATATACTACAGAACAATAGCTCATTTGGCACGGAAATTAATGGAATCATGCTTGATTAAACAAACTAGTTCGCCAAATCGAGCAAAAATAACAGAAGTTCAATTTAGCAGAAATTTCAATTAATGGAAAGGGGTGGTTCAAATTAATTCATTAAAGCGAGAAAATGCTGTATGGAGATAGTTCCTAATGACGTATGAGAAGGGTACAGGTACCTGTATTAATAAACACACATTATTACGGTACCGTATCTTAAGTAATTAATGAATAACAAATAAACAATGTTACATCATGAATGACAGTCGTTTGATTAACGAGTGTGGGACACAGTGGATGGGTGGGAAGGAGGGAGTGAGTGGATACCATACAGTTCTACTCTGGGTGAAGCTAATACATCTTTGCATCACAGAAGTTATGATATAGGTGGTGATAACAGAGGTAGTGGTGGGGGTGGTGACTGTGGTGGTTGTGGTGAAAGAGACTGTGGTAAGTGGCAAGGAGGTGATGCTTCTATAAATTTCTCTAGTAACACTGTGCCTGCAGCACTGCCAGATGCTACTGAACAGCTAATACCTACACACAAAATTTAGTGCAAATATTAATGAGTAAAGTTGTATCCCTTCAACATTACATTACATAACATTTTAAAATATGGAGTGAGAAAGGTGTGGGTGATTAGAGATATGAAGTGGAAATAAGTGTTGCCAATCGCTCCTCAACAGCTGATCTTTAACCCGCCACTATGCAGTCACGGATTTGTGCATCAGTTAACCACACACAAATATATGTCATACAGTAAGACCTACACTTAATATAATATTATAAAACAAATCACTAAACCAGCACCACAGCAGTCGTTACCCTCACTCTGGATGCTTTGCTCTATAAGTCCCGTGTTGGGGGTGTGTGGGTGGTGTTGGGGTGTGTGGGTGGTGTTGGAGGGGGTGTGTGGGTGGTGTTGGGGTATTAGTGAGGGGAGGGGGGGCTAATGAGTGGGTTGCATGTGTTATGCCATTCAGAGATTGCATCATCATATCTCAGAATATTATAAGTGATGTAATTTTTGTTTTTTTAATAATTACAAAATAATTCAGTTAAATATTTCAGTCATTCCTAGTTATAAAGGGAAAAAATTACAGTATACACCTAGACCCCGACTTACGACGGGGTTAGGGACCCAAATCCAGGTCGTAAGTCCGACATAGATAAAAAAATTATTATTATTATTTTTTTTTTAAATAAATAATCTACAATGAAATACAGTACAGTAAAAGTAATGAATAATGAGGAATGGATACAGTACAGTGAAAGTAATAAATAATAAGGAATGTTTACAGTGTGACTGAGCACTTACCTTTAATGTAGTCAGCTGAATGCACATGGGGCCCCCATAATTTTCTAATTATACATGGAGACTACATTAACTGGAAACGTTTCGGTATAGAAAATGCGTGTCATTTAAATTTTTTTTTTTTTTTATCTATATCTGAGGCGGTCGTAAGTCCACGTAGTCGTAAGTCGGGGTCTAGGTGTATATATATTCTTCTCAGTCATAAGTTTGTGAAAGGAATACCTAATATTCAGTACATATGCATGTTTCATTCATAGCGTTGCATGTCAGGTGTGCATTCATGTGTGTTTTGATGGTGCAGTGGTGGTGATACAAGTACGTATGGGGCAGGCCTCGGATGACGCATCGCAGCTACTGCGATCCATTTGACTTGCCTAATGTTACACCACATCCATTTGCTTTCTCATTTAATTTCTTTTTCTTAATGTATAATACAACTGTATAAAGTAACTGTACGTACCTGTGCAGTATTTAGCGGGCAAAAGTAAAGCCTTTTGCTCTAGTTATTATTTTTTTAGCCTACAATCCCTAATTTAAGAATGATACTAAAGCTAGAGTTTTAAAGAATGTTAGTCGCAAAATTTTACATTTGTGAGCGTCCCAGGAACCTATTCCCCATGAATGTTGAGGCTCTGGTGTACATGCTAATTGTAAATCTGGCTGAGATAGGCACTTGCACATCAAATTCATTTGGGTACTTTACAAGAGACCATAAGGTGAATGCTATTCATAATTAAGATTAGTAAAACACTAATGTTAGCACACACAAAAAAAAAATAACTGACAGCAGACACTACTGGAATTATTGTTTATAACCAAACCTCTACTTTCCTTATAAAGTAAAATACCGATTTTGTGTATACTGTAAGCGATTTAATAGAAATACCATTCTTGGGAAAGGGTGCGGCCCTCTACCTATGCTTGGCACGACCGAGAAGATGGGTTATCTTTGGTCATTCCCGTTACGTTCCTCACTTCCTGGTTGGCGCT
Organism: Homarus americanus; assembly: GCF_018991925.1. Taxonomy (NCBI): domain Eukaryota; kingdom Metazoa; phylum Arthropoda; class Malacostraca; order Decapoda; family Nephropidae; genus Homarus; species Homarus americanus. Next base: position 4,281,381 of record NW_024725489.1, on the reverse strand, counting down.
CAGTTCACTTGTTGACACTGGCCAGCTTGCATTACTCTTGTGCTTTAATTGTTGTGTTTTGCGCCTCAGTGGTAACAATGTCTTCCAAACACTATCATTAAATTACCCAGCATCAAATAGTGCAAAACATGGACGAGTTACTCCAACAGACAACAAGAAAATGGAAATATTATGTCATGTTAAGGCAGGTGAAACAATGGAAGCTTGAGAAGGAGTACAAGGATGGAACATGCACAATCTACAATTTAAAGATAATTAAGACCAGATTATGAAGTTTTATACCAAAACAGAATGAAACAACGGAATTGAAGATATAAAAATGTAAAACAGTTAAAGTTTCCAAAGTTAGACAGTTCTGTACAAGAGGTTTAAGCAGAATTCCAATGAGGGTGAACCTCTTTCAGGACCAATGATCATAAAGAATGCCAAGCAATTTCATTAACAAATGAGTATCAAAGAGCCTTGTGACATTATTATCAGGTGGCTAAATCACTTCAAAGACGGGCATGGTATTTTAAAAGCTCTTTCTGAAGAATTTACATACATATTACAGAATCGCTCAAACCCGGAACTTTCCGAAAACCAGAATTTAAATTTTCTCAGAAAACAGTTCCCAAAGCCAGAATTTTCCGGAAAATTACAGCTTTGGGAACGATTTTCCGAGTGGCACATTTTCCGGAAAATTCCAAGAAAATTTTCCCAATACCCGGAAAATTCCGGGGATGGGCAAGTTTTTTTTTCATGTATGAAAGATGAAAATCAGGCGCATTTTCCGGAAATTCAAATAAAAATTTTGGGCGCCCCGAAAATTCCGGAGATGAGGGATATTTTTCCGGGTTCGAGAGATTGTAGGGCAATTTCTGGAACTTCTGAGAAAATTTTTCCATTACTCGGAAAATTCTGATGGGGGATATTTTTCGGGGTTCGAGAGATGACGTAATTTGCAATTTCTGGAACTTCCAAGAACATTTATCCATTACCCGAAAAATTCCAAAAAATTCTGGAAATGACGGATTTTTTTTTCCAGCTTTGAGAGTCATCTCGTTACCATGAAATCTCTCATTCCCGGAAGTGCTCTGCACCAATTGTTCCGGCTAACAGAGATATATCATTGCTAAAACATTGTGTTGCAAAATTATGGATTTATGTAATTTATTATAGCTATACCAATTCTTGGGAAAATTCTATTTACCAGTAAGAGATGTGCTTCTTCCCAATCTACTCTATAAAATCAGTATTTTACTGTACTACTTTCAAATTTATTTCCTAATGCTACAATATTTCTATTTTATTGGAACAATGTATATACCATATAAGGAAGATAAGAAATAAAAGTGGATAAATTATAAAACAGTGCATTCATATTAATACTCAGAAATGTGGATAGAGCCTGCAGATCCAGATGTCCCATAGAAAGCACTTCCATTTGAGAATGTCTGCCAATACCATGCATATATGCTTGAGCATAAAGCAATTGGCCTATGAGAGGACGATAAAACCAATGAAATGGTAACCAAGTTCCCCAGTCAGTTAGAGAAGACACCCCACAGGTTGAGTCGTACACCCATCTCCACATGATGTTACACCTGAAGTAGCACAAATTAAATTATGATTCACTTTGTCATCCAATAAGTGATGGATAAATGGATCTATCTGAGCTTCTTGTGAGACTGTCTCACTCCACTTAGCTTGTCGTGGAAAACAGTGACAACTAGACAGACAGCTGGCCAGCCTACGTTGTACAGTAGCCTGTTTAGGTATCACTGTACTCCATTCCTAAGGAGTGGAATAGGTTCATCAGGTCTCATAAGAAAACAAAATTACAACCATTTTCATCACATAAAATAGAGTAGATCTAATTTGTGTACAAAACAATTCCTCATGTTTGAATCTATTCTTTAAAGTATTAATCATTTTGTAAAACAATCTGCATTTGAATTTCATTTAATCAATTGCCTCTGTAACGTCTAGTTCAATAAATTAAGAGGAAACATTGATATCTACAGTATTACATCATGAAGCAAGGGACAAACTTATTTGGTTATTGTTTACATCACTCCTGTAGCTGAAAAAATATTAATTTTCAATAGTCTCACTAATCATCTTGGTACAGTATACTAATTTACACCAACAACTTATTCAAAAAAATTTCTTATGTTCTATTAACGTGTTCCCTGCTGCTACCCAAACTTATTCTAGCCATACAAAGGTAATGATTTTCTACAAATTTTACATCTACTACTACTTTTAAATGACATTACAGTTACCAACATACAGATCTTTTACAAACAAGGTAATTATGTTGATGTCGTTCATCTTTACTTCCTATCCTCTTTCTAAAAGCTATTCATGAACTTCATATCAATTATTTGTCCTCCTTTGAACAGCCTTTCATACACCAGAAAGTGTTATGACGGCACCGAGTGTGAGCTCTTTCAAGACCAGACTTGACCAACACTGGAGCAGGTTCAGATACATTCAGGAGCCAGTGCATGCCCAGTACTTGCCAACAGTGCATAACAGAGACGTGACCGATCACCCAAGTGGTTAACAAGCCGATCAGAGGTGAAGAGGATGAAAGTAAAAGGTCAGGAAGCAAAAAGAGGGATGTGGTTATGATATTTATGCTAGACAAGATCTTAGAGTCAGCCAGGTGAGGGTGCAGGGAAAGGATGTTTTTGAAGAATTAAAGTGATGTACAGTAAAACTAAACTAAAGGGGGAGAGACTTACTCATTGTGGGATGTATTTACAGATCCCCAAATTGAATCTACCTGAAATTATGAGTTACAAAATAACCAAAACATAACAGACAGTATGGTTGGAAACATCCTCACTCAGCTCAGGAATTACTTGGGGCACATTTTAAATAGGACTTATGGGAGAGTATCCGTAAAGTTGGAAATCCGTAACCCATATACATAACAGCAGAATGGCATGGGAAATACAACTATACAGTACTGAATATCTTTACAAAGTAAAAAGCTTACACCATTTATATACCAAAATCAACTTGCTGAGACCTGTGCTATTTACTGATATGTCTTCCAGGAAAGTTGTTACTTTTGTTGATTCATATATTTCTTTGATAGCTGTTCTCTATATTGATCAGTTTTGTCTTATATGATCAAGTCAAATACCTCTTTTGTTTACTGTTAATAAGTTCTTGAAGTACTGTATGGTTTGTCTATTATACTCTCAAGTTCCTTTACTTACCACATAATATACTGTAGTACATAATTTTTAAATTTAACCCATTTGTTTTTAACAAGTCTCTGTGTATTATATTCAGGAAGTGTCTTCCCATGCTTCTTCAAGTAGAGTTAAGTTTTTGTATAAAATTTGCCTTCAGTTGTCTTGAATCCCCAATAAAAACTTGGCACTGATAAAGTTAAGTGGTGAAAAAGTTTTCTTTTCATATGATTTATTTTTCCAAGACTCAAGCCCATTCTTACTCTTCTTTAGATATCAAGAAACTGGTTTTTAACATGATGAACCCATTGTCTTCCTGAAGGTTTAATTTAATGAATATATTATTACATTAGTTTTGGTCAAGGTCATTTTCAATCCTACCCTTCAGATCTTGCATTCAGGTTAGTAATTCTGTCCAGCATGATGCAAATAAAGTAAAGACTTCCGAAAACACAAGGAAGATGAAAGTGTACGACTTAAAAGTTTTTTTCTAATAATATTAACTCTAAAGAGTATATGGAATTATGCGTACAGACACAGTACACTACTGCATAGGTCTACTGACACAAAACTATCAATAAGGAAGTGTTGAGTATGAATGCTTTTCTTTTACCAAAATTCATCTGTAAATTTTATATTCAAATTTCGTCAACACTAATTTATTCTTACATACATACTACCTAAAAAAAATCAAAATTGTACTATTTCTTTGAACTTTTTAGTCCTTTCTCACTTATCCAAATACAAAGACTTACCCTACAATCAGTAATTCAAAAACAATATGCTGTACAGCACTGTACATCCCCTGAGAAATTAACTCTAGAATGATAAATATGAAAACGCCAGTACAGTACTGTACTGTACACATATGGATATTGTAAAATTCATACGTGTATCAACAATGACCAATTTAAGTATCATAATCATCTCATAAATCAAAGTCATACGTAAAATAATTTTTTCTTCCTATATAAAAATTTTCCTGCTACACTGGTTCATGTCCAGAATCAAGAGCAACATAGATTCTTACTCAGTGCTCTGTATAGTTATCTTACCACATGTACAGTATTCTGCTTTTTGTGTTTCCATAATAAAGACCCCAATATTTCCATCTGGTATAGTATACCTGTGTCACTTGGTACATCGTCCACAACAACAGGATAATCCCTATCAAGTAAGGCAATATCATAAATAGTGAACAAGAGAATGTTACCAACCTAAGTAAACTGAGAGTGCATTAAGATCTTTCCTCCCCATTTCCTCCACCTCAGCATAGCTGTGACGACCAATTCCTTGTGCGGAGGTACTTTGCTTTATCTTCCCCAAGAATACACGGAGCATGATGGCAAAATAAAAGGGCAGCTCCATGCACACCACCAATGAGCGACCAGCATCTACAACGTAGCGCCAAACTACAAGGCACCTGAAGTAGTAAAGATGCCTTTTAATTGGCTATTCCTCTGTTTATTATTCTTATCATACCTAAACACCAAAGATAAACAGTAATACTACTACAGCATTATACAAATTATCTTACAAAATGTAGAACATGAGACTTGATGAAGAGCAAGCTGTTATTGGAAGTAGAGGCAGATCCTCGTTTACAAAAGGGTCACCTTCCTAGAAGACCTCTCATAAGTAAATTTTTCAAATATCAAAACATGTTTTCCTATAAGCTCCAATTATAAAAGCTGAGATTTCTTTCATAAGTATAAAAAATGCCTAAAACATCTTAAAATGTCACAATATGCTACCTACCATATATCTCGGCCTACAAGGCGACGGGGTGTATAAGACGGCCCCCAAAATTTCCATTTAAAAAGTAGCTTTTGAGCCCTATTCGCTGTATAAGACCGGTACCTCAAATGTGACAGTTACCATTGGGAGCTTACTGACCCAGTAGTCCTTTACCAACCATCCCATTGACCAGTGCTGTTTACACATCCTTGGTTTTTTAAAATAAGGCCAATTCACTTCAAGTAATGGCATCAAATGTTACAGGTTGGTGTAGTGTAAACACTAGTGACTCACTTAAAAGTCTGTTATTTAACTTGAACTAATGTCGGTGTCGAATACAATTGTTTCATTTACTTGAAATGGATTTACCGATTTATTTGTTTATTTATTTATTTATATCATACTGTAATATATTAAACACACTGCAAGTATTTTCTTTAATTTATAAGCTTGCTTTAACCAGCTACAGTATTCTAATTCAATAGTGTTTCATTAGGATTTGAGTGAAAAAGGTTACTGTACATACTTACTACATAGATTTATTACACAAATATATATATATATATATATATATATATATATATATATATATATATATATATATATATATATATATATATATATATATATATATATATATATATATATATATATATATATATATATATATATATATATATATATATATATATATTCTGAAGTTAATACCCACTTAGCGCTGTCAATAGAACCCAGAGGGTCCGTGTTAAGTGAAATCAAGTATGAACAACAGAACATATGGGATTAATTTACAGAAACTGCCCGACCCCAAACTCCACTTTTTGAAGACACATAACTATGTTGTAGTAAAATAACATCTTAATTTTATGATGGTACATGCACAATTAATACTTAAGAGAAATAGAGAAATACAGTCGCCAAGTTAATGTCCATTCAAATAATGGACTCAACTCTCTTCTCACACTACACTCACTGGCTCTTCCTTCGAGAAATTTTGGGGAAACCGGTATAGTAATAAATAATTCCTCAAACTAAAGTTAGATAATATAATTGACATTGCTGGATTCCTTGTAAGACCAGGAATATTTTGAATATAAATGTCATATATTTTTCACAAAAGATAACATATTTACTCAGAATAAACTTTACATCTAAAATTTGTATGTCTAATGCAAAATCTATGATGTTTATATTCAAATGATCAGCAAATTGTAAGAATTCCAGCAATCTATGAGGAACTCTAGTAAATCATCAACTGGGACCCTTGTAAAGAGTGACGTTACATCAAAGCTGACCAGTTTAAATGTGGCATTAAAAACTCATGCACTGTTAAACAAATGTTAATCAAGAACTCCCCAACAACACAATTGGTTGCATTTATAAAGTTCCTTGCAAGGAATGTAATATGTTTTACTTAGGCCAGACAGGTAAAGATCTTGCAACTAGAATTAAACAACACAATACAGTGTTAGGACAGGTTAGAATCCAATGCTCTGTTTGTTCATTTGAGGATAACAAGCATTGCATTGACTGATATGCTCTCAATATTACCATGTAAGTCAATTGACAGTAGGAACATCATAGAATCTAGTCTTATTAAACATAACCAAGCATTCAACATGAATTTGAGTAACGCATGTACAAGCTGACAATTTTGTAATTAAGAAGATTTGTGATCAGGTGAGAAGGCCGGGTCACTTGACCATCTGACCTGACCACCAACCGTTAGTGCTATTTAAAGATTAGTAGGGTCATTACTCATACCTGACCATTGTGGACCTGGTCTCACCCCTGTATATATACACCTTGATTTGTATTACTCTCTCTAGTCTGTACTCACCCCTGAAGATGTGAATTACACTTAAAGCGCTTTGAACTTCTGTGTTTCTTTTCTTCCTTGTGGTTATCAGTATACATATATATATACATATATATATATATATACATATATATATATATATATATATATATTCACAATATTTTATAATACTTGATCATGTACTAGATATTCTATATAAAAAATATAAATTTTAAATGAATTTAAGCACCAGAGATAAAATTCTTACCTCTTAAATTTTGCGGTTTAGCGTGTCAAGAGTGGTGATGGAAACATGGTAAACCACTCACAAGGTCCTACCACTAATTATTTTATACTGAAACTTACATTTGGGAAGCTGGATTAAAATGAAGATTACCGGTATATTAAAATAATAAAAATGTATTATAAACCAGTCTAACATACCGTAAAAGAACAATATACCCCGGTAATAAACACAGCTGCTATCATCCCCCCCCCCCCCCCCCCCCATTTCCCAGTGACAAGAAAGGGAAAGTGACCTTGACTGTGACCGCCTGTGGCTATTTTTAGCCGTCCTTGTGTTCGGAGGTGGTCAGTAATGCATATCTGTGTATTTACTGATCATAATACTTATCTCCTATAAATAATTAATTTAAATTTTATTTTTTTACAAAGAATATTCAGTAAATGACTGCGTTAATTCTTGAAACTACCGACAGTGGTAAATTTAGGATATAAATGATGAACAGAAGTCACGTCATGGATTCTGGATTCGGAGTTTGGTCCTTAATGATCACCATAAATTTCTGGTCAACTTCACCTACCAGGTATAATGGTAGCCTCCCTTTTTCGCAAAACAAGTATATAAATTAAAGAAAATACTTGCAGTGTGTTTAATGTATTACAGTATATTATAAATAAATAAATAAACAAATAAATCGGCAAATCTATTTCAAGTAAATGGAAATATTTTACTCACACCAACATTAGTTCTAGTTAAATAACTGACGCTTAAGTGAGTCACTAGTGTACACCAGCCGGTAAAATTTGATGCCAATACTTGAAGTGAATTGGCATTATTTTAAATAACCAACCATAAATAAATGGAAAAAAGATCAGAGGTGAGAAACATCATATTGTATGTATGTTGTGTTGTCAAAGGAAGAGAAATACAGTAATTGAAACTCTGCAACTGTGTATAAATGAGGCAGAAAGATAAATCAGCAACCTAAGACTTGGTCACAATTTTCGTGATGCCATATGGAAGTAGGGTCTACCATTAGACAATACTGTACATTGTGCTTCCAATATCTTCCCAGGCAGTAGAATCTCCCTGTTTGGTAGCTGCCTAAAACTTTTAGTAATATCACTTTGATACAACATGATAAATTAGACAAACAATGAAAATAAACAAACAAAAGTTATTTACCAAGACCTCTCTCAGAACAGAGGGATGGAGGGGGAGGGAAGATAAGACAGCTATTTATAGCCTGTATTTGTGTAGGAAGTCGACCACACTAGAAATAATTCATTAAAAATTTATATTTTTTACATAGAATATTCAGTACATGACTGCGATTCTAAAATATTGTGAATATATATATATACAGTATTACCCCGCCTAACGCGGTTTCACTTAACGCGTTTTATCATATACGCGGTGCCTCGCCAGAGCTGAACTTTCACTTAACACGGATTTTTTCCACATATACGCGGTGAGTGTCCGGCTCGAGACGCTATTTTTAGGATTTGCCCCCACCCTGCCTGACTGCCTGTTTTAGCTCATAAAATTCATACAAATTACCCGGCCAGAATATAATTTACATTGCTGGAATTCTTATAATTTGGTGATCATTTTGAATATAAACATCATATATTTTGCATTAGACATACAAATTTTAGATAAAAATTTTTCTCAGAGTAACTATGTTATCTTTTGTGCAAAATATATGACATTTATATTCAAAATATTCCTGGTCTTACAAGGAATCCAGCAATGTCAATTATATTATCCTAACTTTAGTTTGAGGTATTATTTATTAAAATTTAGTGGTTATCCCACACATCTCCTTGGGACGGTTGGTGGGGGGTGGGGGGGAGGGAGGGACCGACCGACCATCTGTTACCCCGTGAAGAATTATTTTTTTTTTTATTAACTGAAGATATTTGTTTTAACTCATAAAATTCATACAAATTACCCGGTCTGAATATAATTTACATTGCTGGAATTCTTATAATTTGATGATCAATTTGAATATAAACATCATATATTTTGCATTAGACATACAAATTTTAGATAAAAATTTTTCTCAAATTAACTATGTTATCTTTTGTGCAAAATATATGACATTTATATTCAAAATATTCCTGGTCTTACAAGGAATCCAGCAATGTCAGTTATATTCTCCTAACTTTAATCTGAGGTATTATTTAATACTGATGATTTTATGCCATGAAGAAATTCTACAATCCATGCTAGGACTCTTCCCCGAATCTCGTACCCTTCCAGTTTAATTCTCAACCTTTCATGGGGCACGCTGTCAAGAGTCTTGGCAAAGTCAAAGATGTATATTGTCGATATTGCCACTATGATCCAGAATTTGAATCCAAACATCCAGCACCTAGAGTATTTGCATCAAGCAGAAACATCCCAGCATAAAACCATGTTGACAATCCTTTACAACGTTGTTTAGAAGTGATGTTCCACCATGACATATCTTATAATGCTGTCTAGTACTTGAAACACTAAGCAGGTCAAGCTCACTGGTCTATAATTATTCATGGCATGGCAATTGCCCTGCTTGAATATAAGACTCACATTTGCTATTTTCCACAATTACTACTCAGGGATGCACTATGTCAGGGCCAGAGCTCTTGTGAACCTTTAGTTTTGACAATTTGTTTCTTATACCCTCTTCCGAGAACACAATGTGAGTCAGCACTGCCAAACCGCCTTTCCTCAAACGCAGGAAGTGCTCACATCCTCTCTTGAAAACACCGAGAAAGAATGTTTAACGCCTCCACCTTGTCCTGATCTGAGTCTGCGTAACTGCCATCTTCATACCTCAGAGCCGATACGTCCACCCGCAAAACGATCGAAAGCCTTCGGGTTTGACTTAACCTCACTTGCAATCTGCTTCTGGAACTCTTTTTCAGCCCTTCTGCACTCTGACTTTGCTTGGTTCCTGGACCTGGCATACATCTTCCTGCACTGCTCATCATTTGTTATAACCCACTTCTTGAATTTCCGAGATTTTTTTTAACTTTGTCAACCACGGCATGATTCATGTGTAATGGTCTCCTTGTATTTCAGAAGCCAGTCTGTTTGGTCTTGGATATACAGTAGGGTCAGGATATATAGCGATTTTTTATAACAAATTTTTTATGTCGCGCCTACCAAAATTATCGACAATTTCCAATATAGCGATAAATTTATTTATTTCGCAAGGGAAATCAGGCAGGAAATACAGTACAGTACTTCATATTTAACGCCATGGCAAACAAATGCGTTATTTGCTCACCAGAGGTGCCACCGTGGCTGCTCACTCACGCATTCACGCTCGCCCCGGTCGCCCGCACAGTCTTCCTGAGTGACTGAGGAGTAAACAGCCGACTCTGCTGCAGATTACGACTTCTAAGGTGAGTGTAAATGGGTTGCTAGTGACGTGAAAAGTGAAGTGAAGAGAATGGAGAGCTTAATGGAAAAGATTTAATACTGTAGCTAATATTTTTGGTTTGTTCATTTATGTAGGTGTGGCATTGTCAAGTGAGGGTGGCAGTGTGGCGTCTGCTGCCGACTTTGGTGTTCCCGGGATGGTGTATGAGCTGCCTAGTCTGGTGTTCCTTGATATTGATATTGACACAGCCTGTTGTTCCCGAGTCTAGTGTTCATTGGTGCTTTAGTTAGTAAAAAAATGAACTCGTTAAGTCAAGTTTAGTCACCTTTTTTGGGCCTCCCAGAACCTAACCCTATTTTCCCCATTGATTACATGTCATTTTATACAGTACAGTCATCCCTTGGTTTTAGCGCACTTGGTTATCGCGATTATCGTTATCACGCCTCCATCAAAGTTTGCACACCTGCCGTTATAGCGCATTTTTCAGGTCGAGAATTTGGTTATCACGCATTTGCCTCCAGGTATAATGTTTACCCCTTGGTTCACCTACATCTATTGAGGATAAAATCTTTCACCTTCAAATTGACAAAAACACATTTGCTGTAATCAGACATATCTAGTTGCCTCAACAATTGAAACTCCAGTTGCAATTGGGGTTGCAATTTCAAATTCTGTGTCATTACTTAGGAATAACAAAGTCTCTGGTGCACTCTAAGATTGAGAGAAAACGGAGGACTCAGGCGTCCTGAAGCGAGATAAAACAGACTTCTATGAGGGGGGCACTCAAATAAAGAAAGCATAGCTACATGTTTTGTGGACTACCCAATGTGCAGTATTGAACGTACCCTTTTCATCACTTTGTAATAAACCTAGCCATGCCTATGTGTGCTTCTGATAATTACCATAACATTATATCTTTAGTGGGTCTGAATGAAAGCGGTTGTACAAACACAAGCACTCACACATGCCACTCAGACTGACAGACTTGACAAGTTTTACCAACCATAAAGACAGTTGAAGCTTTAAACATCACTCACAATGGATCTTGAATATTCCAACTGTAATCAGACATATCTAAGTTGCCTCAACAATTGCAACCCCAGTTGCAATATCAAATTCTGTGTCATCACTAAGGAATAACAAAGTCTCAGGTGCACTCTAAGATTGAGAGAAAACGGAAGACTCAGGCGTCCTGAAGAGAGAAAACGGACTCCTATGATGGGGGACCAAATAAAAAAAGCATAGCTACATGTTTTGTGGACTACAGTATTGAGCGTACCCTTTTCATCACTTTGTAATAAACCTAGCCATGCCTATATGTGTTTCTGATATTTACCAAAACATTATATATATACAGTATTTAGTGGGTCTAAATGGTCGTAAAATGGGAAAGTTGGGTTTGGGTCTTGGGTGCCTGGAACCAATTAGAATAAATTCCATAGGTTCTGTACTTTCATTATCGCGTTTTTCGTTATCACGCACTCGGCGTGGTCCCAATTAGGCGTGATAACCAAGGGATGACCGTATTGTGATTTAGTATACAGTATAGCGAACATCGTTGGACCCTATCTCGTAATAGATCCCGACCCTATTGTACTGTATATTTATCAATCAAATAGGTCACTTTACTGGCTATGATATCTCGCATAGTATCTGCCATCTTGTTTCTCAGCGAATCAGGCCAGTGAATACCCCTCATCTCCTCCCCCAATCCTGTCATAATCACCTTTGTAATATTTGAATCTTGGACAACATTACATGGTGACTGGTGCCAATGGGGGCTAGATGTTCCAAACTGGCCACCATACCATCTTCCTTAGTTATGATGAGATCCAACAGTTTGGATGTTTTTTCCCCTCTATAGTCTTTAACATGATGGAATAGAAAATTGTCTCATAGTTTCTACAAAAAAAGTAGCGGGATTATTAAGGTCATTTGGAGTGGTTTCATTCCTGCAGTCGATGTCGCCATGATAAGGAGGTGGCTAGGGTTCAGGCAATCATTTACTGTCCAGAAAATTTAATTTTTCAACTAAGTACACTATAGTAGAATCACAAGATGAACCAAAAATAAGCAAGGTATGGGTATAGCTAATGGAACAATTTTTGAAGTGAGAACAGTAAAGTAGTTGATATTAGATGTGATATAAAGAGGAAAATGCTAATGAAATTAATATGGGGTGTGGTTTAAAAAAATACATGGGTCGTATGCCATCAATAAAAATAAACACTGCTGTACTAAAATCCCTCTAAGGGGAAAGACATACTGCATCTGTCATAATAAACTTAGGTCTGTGACATACAACAAATCTTGAGAGCATGGGTATGTATCATAGAGGAAAATGTGAAGCACACTCTCACCATGGCTTACTTCAGTATACTGTACACAAAACTCTTATTACAATCAGGAAAAAACAAGCACTGCTTTATGGGGGCAAAATACATGTATCAATGGTATGTTAAGCAAAGTTGCACTGTCATTTTCTAGGTATACGTATAGATTTCAATAAGCAACTAGAAGAGACTTCAGCTCTGGCAAAATGGACACAACATGTCCAGACCATATGCATACATTCACTGATGGAGTCTTTCCAAATGTGTGAATTATCACTGGGGTCCCTATAAATAACTATTAGTCAATGAGGTTATTATAAGCACTTGTGATCACTTGGCTTTAATTTTTCCTCTGCCTTTCTTTACAGGTATTGTCAAATAATTTTTTTCTTTTAAATATTCTGTCAAATTTTCATCACTGTTTTGTGGAGTGATTGTGATAGGCATGAGGTGATGTGAATGATAAAAAATTAAACTGCTTTTAACCAGTTATGAAAGGACAAATTTTGACTGATATATTCAGGGAAAAAGAAAAAGGGAATAACTGTATGAAGGTGATGAATCTGATCTGTGACAAAAGCAAGTTTACAATATCAACCAAATGATACTTCTTGTAGAAGCCTGAAAAACTGGTAAGCCTGAGCAGTCAAGTATCTACATATAACTACAGTATATTAACTTACCATAACAAGTGTTCGTCAACCATAATCCTCATGCCCTGAGCAATTGCCTTCTGTTCAGGTGTTAAGGCAGAGCTGAAGTCCTTGTTATACATTGGTCCAAGCTTCTCCATTATCAGCTGGGAATCTCCTATTTCCTCCCCATTGAGTGTAATCCATGGGCATTTACCCTTTGGTCCCACTGGTTCTTCATAGTCCACCTAAAAATAATCATAATTTTTGTTTGTTAAAAAATAACCATAAAAACAAACACATGAATTTCTGATGGTTGCATCAATATTGTTATAGCCTGCATTTCACGCAAGGCTGGGCACACTGACACTGACACTCTTATGCACCAGGATGCAATCCTGAGTCAATCATTATCTACTCCAATTGGCACTGACACGTATTTGTGTCACTTAAGATAAAAAAATACACCCAAAATCAAGTAATTCTGATTGATGCTTGAGATTCTCTCTCATGGTAATCCAACCCTAATTAGATATATGGTAATCCCTCCTAATGTGGGGCTTGAGCACTTATGTAGTCTCCTATCAGTCACATCAGAATGTGCTGCACACTTTCCCTCTAAATTTTCTCCTGGCATCTCACTCACATACTCCTGCCCTCCATTGTGTATTAAAGTATTTATTTGTTTTTTTTTACATTTGTTTTGTTTAATTTTCAATATTTCATTTATTGAAACTTTTAACCAATGACTGTGTTGAACAACTGTTAGGGATGGATTTTTTATTCTAAAATCATATATTGTACAGCAAAACTGTACACGCTAGAAAAATTCTAAAACCACCTTCACATACCGGTACCTAGACACTTATAATGACCAATGAAATAACAAAACATGAAAAAGTAATGGCTAAAACTAAAAAGAAAGTGAACTACTGTATTTTGGAATAAATTTCCAATACCTGGACTGTACTCCGGTTTTTCAATTTATCAGCCTTTTTATTATTCATACCTAATTTCTGATTTCACCAATGTAATGTTTAAAATGTCAATATTTTGTTGTATTCCACTTATAGTACAGAATTTACTCAGCTTTTTGTTGGGCAAAACACAAGTTGTTTGTTTTGAAAACTACAATGCATAACTTTAAATCAACAAAAATAATTCTTCTTTCTTCAATCTTTTATTGTTTTCTGTGAAAGCATAACCAGTTTTACACTTTTTTTTTGATGGAACAATGACTCTTTAATACTGTACTATACACCTCTGCAAGGTTAATAAACTTATCCATAATTTATACAATACCCTGTACTGTACATTTATTTTTGTGCCATTCACTTTATACAGTGGATCTATACAAACTCTTGCTATTCCCTTGGTACTTAGCCTATCATGCATACGGTAACCTATACAGTACACTTGGGTGATTCCAACTACATTAAGCACTTATCCATTCTAATGCTTACAGCCTATCTCATGTCTTACCTACATACATTTTCCTCATTCAACTTTTCATTTATAATTTCTCCTCCAACAGGACAACTCTACCTTTCTCTCAACAGCCACATTCAACAGGTGCTCATAATATTGTTCACATCTCCACTGCACATTTTTTCCCAGAGTACCATACATCCCTGCTTGTACAGTATATTTAACTGATATTTCTTTTTTATTCTCTCAGCTTTCTTACTTGACTCCCTTTGTTCCATCAAAATTTCTTGTTCCATTATATCAATTCTGTTGCAAACATTCTCCAAATTTTCCCTCTCTCAACTTTAGCATCCTTTTGCCATTACTTTATCCTTCTTTTCATATCCCTGTACAGTAATTCTTCCTACTGTCAGCATTCCTTACTTGTAGTTGATCCTCATGTGCCCCTTTCTCCTCCCCAGTTATGCCCATCAGCCTCTCATTCTACCCTTAACTTTTCTTGATTGTATTTTCTAATTTCTTGTACCTCTGCACCTCAGCTACCTTCTCTAAAACTGTACTTTGAAACAATTTAGAAAATATATATACCAGTGTCCAAATACATTAGTCTAAAATAAAGATATAAGAACAATAGTTCTTATATAATTACAAAATATATCATTCCAATTATTAAGGTACAAAATAATATAACTCACATCATCCACAAAAATGAAGGATGTTCACATCATATACATTGCATCTAACAACGTTTTCAGTGAAATTTAAATGGAAACAGAGTACAATAATGGAAACATGCTTCCACAAGAGTGAACCTCAGAACATTATAGATTGTTAAGACTCGTTAGTTATCAGAACTAGTGATGGAAAAAGTCTTTTGGCCTTGTATTTTTTTCTTTGCATTCTTTTCTCTAATTTCACTTAAAATGATAATTGATTTGTTCTATACAATATTCTTTGTTGGATAATTATTATTTTTTGGTTAGCCATTGTAGCTAGACTTAGTCCCCTCAAAAAGGTGAAAACAGCCATTTCCTTGCACAACTGGTTAAGATGAATTGACAAGGGGTTTAGATATTGCGAGAAATTAACCCCAGATTTATCTGATCTCAGGTATTTCTTTGTATTGGCCCCTGTCTCATGGCAATAATAATTATATAAATTTGGGTTAATACATTTAGTTTATATAACCCAATCAACCTACTGTAATTTTCCATAAGCTGTGAGGTGCCATGTGCTGTTCACGTGAGGAGAAATTCCTCTATCAGTAAGCCGACCTTGAGAAGGTAGGGTCAGCCCAGCCTCTCCTTCAGAGTCCCCTCACAGGCACCAGTCTTCACTT
Organism: Homarus americanus; assembly: GCF_018991925.1. NCBI lineage: Eukaryota > Metazoa > Arthropoda > Malacostraca > Decapoda > Nephropidae > Homarus > Homarus americanus. The sequence continues at coordinate 4,265,306 of NW_024725489.1, read as the reverse complement.
GCGTTTCACGAGAATCGGACGGGTGACCAAACTCGGTCAAACCGAGCCCCCGTCCTTAACTAACACTCACAGCTTACAGTGTATATTACGGCTCATCTACTAATAGACTGTGACCAAAATAGTCTTACCAATAAATGGAGAAAAGACCATTTTGGGTTTGTAACTTAACCCCTCAACTTATTTATATATAAGCCAAGTTAAGGGAACTCTACCCAAAGCTTATACAGTATCTTATTTATATCATCAATACACTTCAAACAGTTTTCAATGTTTCATAATTCTTGTTCCATTCTTGCTCAGGACAGTACATCAAAATATACATTTCACCCTGCATGTCTTAAACCCTTCACCCTTTACATCTTTATAATGTGCCATAACTGCTGCTTTCTTTCTCCCTGGCATTTTCAGTTCTGTTTATATTTAGCTTTAATTTCTTACACACAGTTCATATTTCATTCTACAGAGGCAACTGCAGACAAACCCTGGTCAATTTATAGTAGAGAACATAATTTGATATTTTTTTCTAATGATAAGTTCAGACAAAAACAAGACAATTTTCATCTATGACACTTTTGGCACATCTTACCCATAATCAAACATTATGTATGAGCCAATGAGTTGCAAGGGAGGGGGGGGGGCTTCTTAGCCTAGTATCAGCTAAAAAAAAAAAAATTACTATAAATGCATGTTGCCTCCTTACAATAGTACTGACACAATGAAAAAAATACATACAAGGCATGAAACCTTTGTCCAAAACAAAGTTTAACTAGCACAAATAAAATAAATTAATTACAAACTACCTACAGTACCTGGTAAGGGATATCTGCCATCCGCAGATACATTTCCAGCTTCACTACGAAGGGAGAGAGATTAGGACAAAAGTGTCCACGAGGAAACATGTGCAACACTACAACATCCTTTCCAGCATTATTCCACTTCTTTCTGTTAAATATAAAAAATTTAGTATAGAAATCTAGTAATAATCTGCTCAACATATAAAAACTTATAGATATAACTGTATTAAAAGATCATTCTCCTTGTTAGTCGTGAACTATAGAAGTTCAGGTCATCTACCTATGCTGATATCAAGCTGTGCAGTTTAGCAGTGACTGGCAACCAAAATGTGTCCTGACTAGGGCCTAAGAAAGTGGTTTCTTTTTGTTGTTTTTTACTGGGATCAGCCCACCTGGACACAGGCCATCGACCCACATCGGGGTCCAGGGGGCGAAAATGCAACAATAACAAAAATAATAATTTTTTATGTCCATGTGCCCGGCATTTGCTTGGAAAACAAACTAATAATTTGAGAGGAAAATACCTAGACAGGACACTGTTAGGTGCTGCATGACCCCATCTCACTGTACATGTTTAACTGGGGAGGTCTGTTAACAGGCCCCTTGTCATCAGTGAACAAGGATGAGTGACCTCTGTCAGGTGCAGGTACAGTACTGTAATTTATCTCTACATTAAGCCATCAACCCTCCTCTTTTTAAGTGGTGTCAAGTTGTCAACATTTCAAAGCTGAGAGGTTGTTGGCATGAGAGAACAGGAGTTATGACCTTCCATGACAACCATTACCACCACCAGATCATAGGGGGTAGGAGTGGTAGTTAAGGTTGGTGATCGAAGGTGATCACTTTCACCTCCCCACACAACCTGCAGGTGTAAGTTGGCTGGAGTAATAACATCACATGACAAGGGTTACTGCCACTGACACCATTTACATAAACACAAGTTATCTCTGAGTTAATACACACAATAAATTTGAACATTTTAAGTGTTTATATAAATTTTCCCATAAAAAAATCTAAGCAAGCAAGTTGGCTCCAAAAAAATTGTCAAGGTAAATAATTTCATGTCACTTGCCCCGGACAAGTAAATACAGTAAGATGCAGCATATAAGTCAACCTCAAGATTTTTAGTTCAAAATTCAGGTTTAGGCCTATACTCGCCGTATAAGTCGACCTCCCAAGGCCCAAACATATAGCCTATGGCAAAAGTGTGTAATAAGGCCTCGCCACTTTCATCAAGACACTTACCGTAATACCTTTCAATATTTACGATCCACCATTTGCATCAGCTGGTGTAAACAAATTGCCAGTGGCGCCACCAACTCTACACAGCCAGCTGAGAAACTATGGGTCAGTTACACTGTCAGAACACAGCTTAGACTTAAACTGTCATCCGCTTATTGACCCCCCCATACACTGAACAAGCCTACATGGCAATTTACTAAACCATCGTGGCTTTATGCTCTTGCTGGCATCCAATCATTACCCACACACCAACCTGACAACACTGTAGATGTCTTCTTGTCCAGTAGTAGCTGTTTAACACTCAGAGTATCCAGTTTTTAAACAGCTGAAAATATCTTATCCCCACGGCTCCCACAGCAAAAAAGATGAAATATGACTCAATTTTCAAGCTGAACCTATAGCGCTATCATAAAATTGTGCAGATGGCACACATATCGTAGTACCGGGTAGTTGTCTGGCTGGCTGCCTGGGTTTAGTGGCGTTCTGTTCGATTGTTTACTGTGCATCAGCTGTTGGAAATGGCGTGTGGTGTTGTGTTCATTTAATTATACATACTTGAATTTACTATTTTATTATAATCTCTATGTTAAATAAGTTTACCAAACATGAATTTCTGTAGGAAATATTAGCGGCAGGCCACGGGAGTTACACTAAGTGATGCACAGCGAGTGTTGGGCTGGCTGTTCCACTTGTTTACCACTCTGTGGTAAAGCTTCACATTTTATACTCGGTATATAAGCCGGCCTCTGGTTTTGGAGAGATTTTTTCAAGCTCAAAATGTCAACTTATACGTCGCAACTTACGGTATTCCACATGATCTGTACAGCCTGGTTAACATACAGATTTCTATGAACCAGAAACTCCCATGGTCTGCAAACTTTTAGGAAATAATACATAAAAGTTTTGACCAACACGTGTCAGAAATTTAAAAGCACAAATTTAATGTTTCAAAAATTCTGTAAATTACTAAAAATTATAAGTGCAAATTAGATGCTTCAAAATTTTTGTAAATTACCTAAAAACTTTACTGAGACACTATACAGTATGAGTAATGAATGCATAAAATTAATGTAAAGTGTATTATTGTGAAATAGTATGAGAATACAGTAAATAAAAGATATCAAAGCTGCTGATAATTTTAAGAGAATACTTTACACTTCATTAATACACTAGCAAGTTTTTTATGCTGAAAAAGAGAGAGATGTTTAAAACCACTTTGGCCATAATTGAAAATGTGTATTATTTTGAAATAATCATCCATCTATGGCCCTTCCAACATAAACTAGTAGAGTGTAATAGCATACCTCTGACAACTCATTCTCTCTTACAATGGCAGATATAAGTTTCTGGAAAAGGGGGGGGGGGGGCAAGACTCAAAAGAATGTACTTTTCTTTTATTTCCATCCACTTATGGCCACCCCCTCTCCTCCTCCTCATTGATATATGCAACTGCTCTCTTAGGACACTGCTTTGTTATAAAACTCTAAAACAGTACAAAATTTCCATGCGAGACCATATGACAAAAAGAGACATACACTGAATACTAACTGACTGTCAGTTTTGAATAGTCCTTACAGACATGTACGGTATTTACTCCACTATGGTACTATAATTATTTTTTATATATTGTTCACCCAAAATATCTAGAAAAAACATGAGTGGTATTATTGTAATGCGGCCAAACAGTCAAGGAAAACCATCAGAATGGATGTAAAAATGCAGGTACAGTAGAATACTTGAAGTGGATATTATCATGAGCATGTGTCTTAAGGAAAGCATGCAATAAACCAGACTACCGCATATACTCGTGTATAGTTCGAGTTTTTAAGACCAAATTTTTAGGCAAAAAATTGTGGGTCGTCCTATACATGCGTAATCGTTTTGTTAGGTTGAACCCGTGCATGATGGGAAGGGCGAGGAGCAACTTTTAGCTTCAGACATGAAAAATATTTACCATTTACTGCCAGTAAACAATGGAAATGTAAAATATTTACCAATTAGTAATGAAAAGTTGTGCAGTTCCTTCAGTAAATGAAGCTCACCAACTTACAATAGGCTAAATTACCTTACAACGTGCTTTCAGTAGTCTATGTTGAAGTTCTTAGCACAGGCTAACTTATCATATCATATACGGTATCACAGTTCTCAATGATCTACAAAAAATACCGGTATTAAAAATCTTTTCGATATTTCACACTTAATATAATACCCGGTTATCTACTTCAACCTCCTATTGTTTACAACGACGCATGACGCATCACGCATCACCAGCTGTATCAGCTAGACGGTACACATGTTTTTCGAATCGTTTTCAGTAAAAAAACTGTTACATCACACGTATATTTTACCTAAACTGCGCCTGAATGAATATATTCTCGGAAATAAATAGTAGTTTTGCTGAAACGTGATGTATTTTAATGTAAAATAGGATAAAATACATGACGAAAACAAAAGATTTTACCTAACCTTCCGATGTTCAAGAGAAGTTACTCATTTTTTTTAATAGTTTTTGGTTAAAATATTGTTATATTACAATGGTATTCTATTCATACTGTGCTTGATATAATGCATTCACGGAAATGTAATATTTTTGCTGAAATTACGTACGTATTACAGTGGAAAGTGGGATAAAATCGTGACGAAAGCAATGACTTTTGCTTTCTTTCGTTCAAAAGATGTTACCGTAATCGCTTTTCGAATGGTTTTCAGTTAAAAAACTGTTGTATTACGATAATATTCTATCCTAATTGACTTGAATAAATACTACGATACCATATTTCTGAATATTTTCATTAAAATCCATCAAAATCATTTTCCTTGTCATTGTCTGCAGCACCAAACAGCTTCTCCCAGTCCTCTCCTTGAACAGGGCTACAGGGTACGTGTTTTTCGAATCGTTTTCAGTTAAAAAACTATTACATCACACGTATATTTTACCTAAACTGCGCCTGAATGAATATATTCTCGGAAATAAATAGTAGTTTTGCTGAAACGTGATGTATTTCAATGTAAAATAGGATAAAATACATGACGAAAACAAAAGACTTTACCTAAGCTTCTGTTCTTGAGATGTTACTCGTTTTTTTAATAGTTTTCGGTTAAAATTCTGTTATATTACAATGATATTCTATTCATACTGTGCTTGATATAATACATTCACGGAAATGTAATATTTTTGCTGAAATTACGTACGTATTACAGTGGAAAGTGGGATAAAATCGTGACGAAAAGCAATGACTTTCGCTTTCTTTCGTTCAAAAGATGTTACCGTAATCGCCAATGGTTTACAGTATTACCCCGCTTAACGCGCTTTCACTTAACGCGTTTTCGCATATACGCGGTGCCTTGCCAAAGCTGAACTTTCACTTAACGCGGATTTTTCCACAGCAACGCGGTGAGTGTCCGGCTCGAGAGCTATTTTTAGATTCGCACCACCCCCCACCCGCCACCCTGCCTGACTGCCTGTTTTAGCTCATAAAATTCATACAAATTACCCAGCCAGAATATAGTTTACATTGCTGGAATTCTTATAATTTGGTGATCATTTTGAATATAAACAACATATTTTTTGCATTAAACATACAATTTTTAGATAAAATGTTTAATCTGAGTAAGTATGTTATCTTTTGTCCAAAATATATGACATTTATATTCAAAATATTCCTGGTCTTACAAGGAATCCAGCAATGTCAATTATATTATCCTAACTTTAATCTGAGGTATTATTACTAAATGTTAAAAACTCTTGAATGGAGGATTGGTGGGGGGTGGGGGGAGGGTTGGGACTGACCGCGCGGTTGGAAGAGGGGGGGAGGCAAGGTGGGGTACTTTGATTGACAGATAGTGTTGAAGAATATATTTTTTTTTTTATTAACTGTAGATATTTGTTTTAGCTCATAAAATTCATACAAATTATCCGGCCAGAATATAATTTACATTGCTGGAATTCTTATAATTTGGTGATCATTTTGAATATAAACAACATATTTTTTGCATTAAACATACAATTTTTAGATAAAATGTTTAATCTGAGTAAGTATGTTATCTTTTGTGAAAAATATATGACATTTATATTCAAAATATTCCTGGTCTTACAAGGAATCCAGCAATGTCAATTATATTTTCCTAACTTTAGTTTGAGGTTATCCCACACATCTCCTTGGGACGGTTGGTGGGGTGGGGGGGGGAGGGAGGGACCGACCGACCATCTGTTAGCTGGCTGTGTACTGTAGTGTGAGAGGGGGAGGGAGTTGAGTCCATTATTTGAATGGACATTAACTTGGCGACTGTATTTCTCTTAAGTATTAATTGTGTGCATGTACCATCATAAAATTAAGATGTTATTTTTACTACAACATAGTTATTTGTCGTCAAAAAGTGGAGTTTGGGGGTCGGGCTGGGTTCTATTGGAATTAATCCCATATGTTCTGTTATTCACTTAACGCGGTTTTCACTTAACGCGGGACCCTCTGGGTTCAATTGACCACGTTAAGTGGGGTACCACTGTAGTTAAAAAAACTGTTGTATTACAATAATATTCCCTCCTAATTGACTTGAATAAGTACTTGAATGGAAATATACAGTACAATATTTTTGTTGAAACTACCCGCGTTTCAGTGTAAAGTGTCGTAATAATAAATGGTAAACAATTTGCCTTCGGCACTCGTGTTTCATGCACGGCGAGCCCCAGTTTATAGGACGTAGAGCGTTTTTAGTAAAGGTTTTGTTGTTCCATTACCCTCAAAAACATGGGTCGAACTATAAACGAGGAATATCGTAAATTAACGATTTCTTGGTCAAAAAATCAGGGTCGACCTATAAACGAGGGGGGTTATAGACGAGTATATACGGTATGTCAGTTTGGTTATACAGTGGTCCCTCGGTTAACGAACACAATTCGTTCCACAGAGTCGTTCGTTAACCGAAAATTTCGTTAACCAAATCTATTATTTCAATGGGATATTGGGTAATTGGTTCCAACTCACAGAAAAAGTACATACTGTACAAAGTACTGTATACCAGTAATAGAATTAACAAAACATGAAATATAAACTAAATACAGTACTGTACTGTATAGTATACTGTACAATAATAAATAAAAAACAATAGAATACTGTATTTTAACTTACTTTGAGGTGTGTATATCATATTCCCAGCAGCTTTGTTTTCATATCAAACAGCTGATTGTAGAGGCAGTCGATGATGACATGCCATATTCTTTACAGAGTGCATTGGTTCTAACGCCTTCTTCATGTTTCATAATAATTTCTGCACTGTATATTATCAATATATTAACTAAATTTCAGAATGACCAATAATTTTAATGTAAAAATGCAAAAATATTCAAGAGACAAACAAAATCAATGTTCACTCCACTGTAAACAAAGTTAAACTGAGAAGCGTTGTTGGGTGATTCAATCAGCTGATGGGCACACAAAAACTGTTCCCTGTACCGTCTATATTATCAATATGTTAACTAAATTTCAGAATGACCAATAATTTTAATATAAAAAATGCAGAAATATTCAAGAGACCAACTTTCTTGATATTTACTTCACTGGAAACAAATGTAAACATAGAACCAATTTCTGTATTGGCGGGCTAGCCGATCAGCTGATGCGCACAACAAAACGTGCTTGTCGTAAGGATTTTGTTAATCAAAGTTTCGTTCGTTAATCGAACTGAAAATCTTTATGGGAGCTAATTCGTTAACCAAAATTTTGGTAATTGATCCGTTCGTTAACTGAGGGGACCACTGTATTATTAGTTTCCATAAATATATTTTCGCTAACTTACTTCATTATTCTCTATGGTATTAAATCTACAAATTAGTTTTCAGTGTTATTATTCTCCTTCAGACTCACACCACCACAAATAGTCAATGAATCAGTTGACTGGTTGTCCTATCTCCTCATTTACTCTTCTGTAATAATATGTGGAAAATTATATGCTGTAAAAGAAAATTACTCCATCCTCTTAAATTTCATATTTTGAAAGCTCAATTCTTTCGTGAAATAGAGTACCGTATTTTATGAAGTACATTTTCTGTTGACAGGCACTGTACTTTACTGTAGTAAGACATGAGGAGGTGAGTGAGCATACAATTGATACTGGTACAGTGCTGTAATAGCTTGGGTGTGGCTTCATCTACCACTTGAACCATTGTCAAGAAAGAAGACAAACAATATAAGGGCTTCTGCCCACTCCAACACTTCATTAACAGCACCCAAGATATGGTAACTTGATCAAAGAACATTTTATTGGAGAAGATGGAAAGCCAGTTGGGCTCCATGTAAGAGGAGTAAGTTCAAGTTTGGAGAGATGGCAGATGGTCAACCTTAAACAAACTGTCTGAAAGTATTAGTGAGATTGTAATTTACTACAATACATTATATCTTTCTATGTATTTTTTCATTAAAATTTATTCTTTTAATTTATAAAATATTTTCATAAATCTCCTGTGTTGGTGGAAACCCTCTAATCCGACCCCCAAACTACACTTTTTACGACACAATACATAATTTGTAGTAAAAATAACATCTTAATTTTATGATGGTATGCAAACACAATTCTTAATTTTATGATGGTATGCAAACACAATTAATATTTAAGAGAAATATCACTAATATTAGGTTTTTTAACACTTAAGTTAGTAGAAGAGATGGCTGGGCACATGGGGATGGGGGGGTTGGTTACGAGGCAGAGGGCAGATTATTGGCCCTCACCTGTATCACTTGTATCACCTGTATCACTATCCACCACAGAGGCTAGCAGGGTCTATTTGCCAAACCCCTCAAAGTCCATATCCTCACTATCACCATCACTGACTTGGGCTGGCTGTGGTGGGTGAAGAACTCGGTAATGTTTTGTTGACTGGGTGACCTAGCACGCACCCTGCCCGTGCCGCTTCCCGCGTAAATGATGGAATGTACCGCGCAACTAATAATTGTCGCGTCTGGCCAGGTGCCACGTAAATGACCAACCGCGTAAAGGAAATCCGCATAAATCATGACTATACTGTACTGTACTGTACAGTAAAGGTTAATAAAAAGTAAAACAGGTTTAGTCATCACCATTAACATTTTATGGCCATTGTCCATGCTTGCATGGGTTATCAGCAATTACTTGATGGCAGCTCTCTATGCTGTGCGGTCACTAAGTCTATCTTGTCAGGTTCTTAACCCCAATGTCATTTCTGACAACATTATGTGAGGAGGAATGTACAGGCAGCTACACTGCAGGCCCAGCAGGTGAAAGTGATTTCACCCTTAATGTCTTAGCCTCCCATGCCCAGAGGATTCCCATGCATGGGCCATTTAAATCACTGAATATTAAATTTTCTTTGGTATAGCATTTGCAAATTTTCAAGACCACAAGGGACTTATTCTGCATGAAAACAAAGTTTACTTTTGGGGGACAAAGAGACATTAATTTACAGATAGGATAGCCAACCAATAATGGATTAGGTATTGAACAATACATATGATTAAGCCTTTTTTTTTTTAATAGGGATTAGCCCACCTGGACACAAGTCATCAACCCACATCGGAGACGGGGGAATACAAAAATTAACTAAAAATAAATACAGATACAGTATGGATAAAATAAAAAAATTCAAGAGTGAGAAACGATATATATGTTGTGTTGTCAAAAAGAAACAATTGAGACCCTGCAATTGCATGTAAATGAGGCAAAAAGACATATGGCAGCAGGGTCTACCATTAGACAACACATTATGCTTCCAATATCTTCCCAGGTGGTAGAACCTCCCTGTTTGATACCTGCCTACTAGTACTTACTTGACAACCAAGTACTACAGTACTGTAAAAGAATACTGTACCTTCTATTTTGCTTTTTAACATAGCTATGGATCTTGACAGCACTTATCACAACAACAACAGTAATAGCCAGAGGCTTGCTCTTGTTCCAAAACCATTTGAAGCCTTTCCCTGCAATTTTCATTGGTATCCATCCTGTTACTGCAAAGACAGCCATTCTGAAAATTATACATACAGTAACTGTAGTATGTCATTTAATCTCATTTTATTACCTGTAGTACAATACCCTGAGAACATTGAACTCAACTACATACTGGTAATCAAGAAAGGTGATGTACCAGACAAACGTTTTATGTTACAGAGATGTTAAAATTCAGGTAAAAAAAGCTGCAAATTGCTAGTTATCAAGCTCATTCTGATCTGCAAAATCATTTTCATTTACTGAATGTAACATCAATTTCCATGAATGGACAATTAGATAGAAGAAACTCTGTCAGCAGCATATACTGTAGTACATATAGATACAGTACATAAGAATTAGTTTAGTCACCCTTTCACCTCTCTCAGGATAAGGGAAGTAAATCATTTCCACCATTTCAATAAATACAAACACTTTTCAGTGTAAGAGAAGTGTAACTTGGAGGGTTTTGTATTAACCTTAGGTTCATATCCATGCTTGAGCAGAGGTTAGTTGTACTTACCACACTGTATTATCATTTACAGCATTAATTACCAGTCTACCTTAAATTTATTCAATTATGAAGCTCCATACATACAGTAATTTTCATGAGCATATATTCTACAATAGAAGAAAATTTTAAAACATACTCCATTCACCATCTTCTAATAAAGCTACAATATGTCACAATTCTATGTATTGTACCCAGTAGCTCAATTACTACTACAGGGTACACTACTACAGGCAAAATTTAAGTACAAGCAAAATAATGAAATAGATTAACAACTGAAATGAGGTTAATTTTAAGGTGGCGGCACACTGGGCACTTTCCTCCATACATGTTGCCCGTTTTGTTGGCCGCTGGCCGCAGGATTTTGGCTGTTGCGACTCAGCCTTTGACGTAGTGTACTTGTACTGAAGCTTTGGGATGACATGTTGCTTCAGTAACTTTAGCTTCTGTAGGGGTTTGAGAGGACTCTTTCCGATTCTTTCCACGATGGTCGCCAGCACAGCTTTCTCCGAATTGACCTAGCAACTTGCGTGAAATGAACAAGGGTTTCGCAGTGAGCTTTGCTGGCCGGCTTAGTGCTCAAATGAGCTTCATATTAAGTGTTGAATATTCAAATAAAAATTGAAATCACGAAACAATAATAATTTAAATTACAAAACATTAAATGGTGACATGTTTCTTTTCATCCATCACTTTAAAACTTCTTTAGTATTATTAACCCTTTCACTGCGTGGCTCCACTTTATTCACATTTTTATATACTGTATAGTTAGTGTTTATTCTATCGATTCAATATTAGCACTTGGAGTGTGATAATCATTAAATTAGAAGGGAAATGAACGAGGTAATTTGGGAAGTGAAATTATTTCTTGCATATGCCATGATGGAAAATGATGACATTATTTATTCATGTTTCTGTTTTTTTTAGGGATATTTTAAAAGTTTAAGAGTGTGCTATATGAAATATGTATTAGGAAGCAGTAGTGCATAATGAATAGAGGAGAAAGGAAACATAATATAAGAGGAAATAGAGCGACACAGATAACCAGAGAACCAAACATGGCATACTGAGACAGGTTTTCCGATACTTCGTGTTTATCTTTGCCTTTCAGAAATGTCTGGAATACTTGAGTGAGCAAGGCGTGTAAAATGTGAAAGGAAAATCACGTTTTTATGGATATATATGGATTTATTCTTTACCTATAGATATTCCCAAAGGTGGTCTACTTCCTTGTCTTACAATCAACGTCATCTTTGTAATCTTAATTTATATTGTGTTCTAGTCCAATAAATAACAAGTGCAATAGAATAAATAGTTTATTCCGATCTTTTATTTCATATTCCCACCAACATTCTCGTCTGTTCACAAGTGATTTTCACATTTGCCCATAAGGTATAGGGTTTCAATATATATATATATATATATATATATATAATATATATATATATATATATATATATATATATATATATATATATATATATATATATATATATATATATATATATATATATATATATATATATATACAGTATATGCAAGTAAATCACTGTAGGTGCGCGTGATCTAGGTATATGCTGATAACCACAAGGAAAGAAGAAAACACGAAGTTCCCAAGCGCTTTCGTGTAATTCACATCTTCAGGGGTGAGTACAGACTAAAGAGAAATACAAACCAAGGTGTATATATACAGAGGAGGGTGAGTCCAGGTCCACAATGGTCAGGTATTAGGTAATGACCCTACTAATCTTTAAATAGCACAAAACGGTTGGTGGTCAGGTCAGATGGTCAGGTGACCCGACCTTCTCACCTGGTTACAAATCTTCTTAATTACAAAATTTTACAGCTTGTACATGCCGTTACTCAAATTCATGTTGAATGATTCGGTATGTTTAATAAGACTAGATTCTATGATGTTCCTACTATCAATTGAATTACATGGTAATATTGAGGAGGCATTATCCCAGTCAATGCAATGCTTGTTATCCCTCAAATGAACAAACAGAGCATTGGATTCCTGGCCTGTCCTAACACTGTATTTGTGTTGTTTAATTCTAGTTGCAAGATCTTTACCTGTCTGAATTGATTTTAAGTAGTTTTCAATCTTCGTCTGTGAGATGTTATCGGCACATCATGCATGGGTAATTTCATTGACCAGTCTCACAATGGCCGATTGGCCATGGTGGAGGTTGGCTATCATTTGTGCTCCTACGATTATTTTAAGTTTATTGCCAAGTTTTACGAGAAAGACGATTATGCTATCCAATTCTTACGTGTATCCCTGGTCTTTCCACTTCTAACTAAGGTATTGTACTTTCGGACGTGGCGCACCCCAGAGTTTTTAACTACTGAAAATTTAGGTTAGTTTAAGCTAGGCCTACCGAGGGTCCGGGGACGGAGCTCCCGGCTAAGAGTTAGGCTAGGTTTTGTTAGGTCAGATGACTCGTTTTTGTTTTCTCCCCCAGCCAAAAACCCAGATTTCCCAGGCTCTCCCCCATTATTCGGGGGAACTAATAATTTCCGCCAAAATGAAGATCAGATTTGTTTAAAACACAACAAAATACACTGGAAAAAGTATTGATCAACCCCTAGGGACTCATGTCCTAAAGTAAAAATTTACCCGTGTTTTTTTTAGACCCCCACCTAACAATCATAACGGAAAAAGTTCATTTTTTTTAGAATAAATAACAAATTATATTACCAACCAACCAAGAAAACCTAACCTAACCAGCCCCCCGTACGAGGCCTAAAGCAATGCGTGAGCAAGGGGTCAGACCACCACGGCCGTAAGTAAACAAATCATGGCGACACTTGTGACTGAGCGAAAGTAATAATCTTGAAAAATAAATATCTCGATTATCCTTAACATCCGGTGGAAATATCATAGAAGAGAAATGTCTTTGAATTGTGGAGACATTGCGAGTTACACATTTTTAATTCAGAAATAAAGACCGGTGTGATACTATAAATTCACCGCCAACTTTTTGGGAGTGAGAATTGTAAACTCTTGGACCAATCTGCCAGTGTTGTGAAGGCACCGAGTGTGAACTAATTCAAGACCTACTGAACAACACTGGGTTAGGGTACAGATAGTCTGATTCAAACAACCGTCACATACTTACCAGTAAATGTCACACTATTCTATAATTATTTGCAATTACATCAAGATTCTTTCAATATTCAATATATAATCGAATACAATTAACATTCACTTGACTTACTAAAATGGGTTAGTTTTAAGTACCTGTACTTACTTACCTGTTTCTCAATTTAATGAAATATTCCTAACTCGTTGCCATATACAAGTATTACACAGAGTCAATAGGATTTTTAGTCCTGAAAAGATTAATGATTATCATGCACAAGTTTCTGACAAATACTTACATGATCAGTTAATAATTACTCTGTAAAACACAGTAATAATGTGACAGGTTACAGGTACATACAACACACCTCCTACAAGCTATACAATGTTAGAGAATACCTCGAACAGTACCACTCACTTATCAGTTATTAATATTAATTATTCCAAAATATACTATCCATAAAAAATTATATTAATACTCCTAAGCTAATTTTAATTCGGTTACGATGAGTTTGCTTTCCTCATATGTTCTGAATTTTAGATGATAAACCGGGTTATATTATTCGTGGTGATTTTATAACATTAATTATTTTACCATTATCTGGCAACTTTCTGAAGGTGATTATTAAGTGCAATGATTGTTCATAACTTATAAGTTATAACAATGTGTCACAAGTTGAGAAACACACAATAAATGAAATCTCCCTGCTACAGGTATTAAAATTTTTAAGCCAAAGGTTTGCAACATGCTTAGAAAAAATATATAGTTTTAATACAACGTAGCCACAGCAAATGTTAAGTCCTTCAGAAACAGCAACTCATGATGACAGTAGAACAGTATAATTTCATTGTCATGCTACTGTTACGCTGGGTGTATACTCGTTAGCAATCGCTTTTCATGGGCGTTGTCACTTTGTAAAGCCCCTGAAGATCCTATTCTGTAAATGCCTGGATGAGCTAAAGGTCCCCAGTGATTGGAAAATGGCTTGTGTGAGTCCAATCTTCTAGAGGGACGAGCGACACTCCACGATTAATTACTTTTTTATTTTATTTTCTTCACCACTGATCGGCTTGTTAGCCGCTTGGGCGACCGGTCACGTCTCTGTTATGCACTGTTGGCAAATACTGGGCATGCACCAGCTCCTGAATGTACCTGAACCTGCTCCAGTGTTGGTCAAGTCTGGTCTTGAAAGAGCTCACACTCGGTGCCCGGGCGGCTAGCGAGCCGATCTTTTGGTGAAGAGGATAAAAGAAAAGGAAAAGTAATCAGAGACGTAACCGATCGCCCAAGCAGCTAACGAGCCGATCAGTGACAAGGGGGGACCTAGTTGAGGTGTATAAGCATCTCAAGGGGCACTACTCAGTTGAGTGTCCTTACTTGGAGCTGGCAGACGCTCGCCCCACAAGGAGTCACAGCTCAAGATTGAAGAAGCCGCAAGTCCAGAAAACCGTGAGGGCAAACTTTTTCGGAGTGAGAGTTGTAAACTCTTGGAACAATCTACCAGAGAGTGTTGTGACGGCACCGAGTGTGAGCTCTTTCAAGACCAGACTTGACCAACACTGGAGCGGGTTCAGGTACATTCAGGAGCCGGTGCATGCCCAGTATTTGCCAACAGTGCGTGACAGAGACGTGACCGATCGCCCGGGCGGCTAGCGAGCCGATCAGTGGTGAAGAGGATAAAAGGATAAAAAGAAAAAAAAAGTAAAGGCAGGGAAAGGTTCTGTAATATAGGTATTCTGTTTCAGACCTGAAAGGAAACATGCCGCCTCCAGCAACAAAGAAACGAAAAATTGTATTAGAAAATCGCAAATTTAACCCTCTTTGGGAAGAGGAAGTATTTGTTAATGCAAAACAATCAGAACTGTATTTGTTTACCTTTGTGAAAACAAGTACCGTTCAAAGCTCACCAACATTCACACCACAGAACTTGTGAAGGCGGCGGTTACCAAATTTAAAATAAGTTTTGCTGAAATTGCAAATCATATCCAGACTCAACCCTCACATTCGTTTTTGTATTGTTCTGTGTATCTGTATTTGTCATGCGAGTCCTTATTTTGCATTGCAAAAAGCCAGCTTTATGTTGGGAAGTGGCAGCGTGGTTACAGGCGTGATGTAGAGAGAGCTGGTTGGTGAGGGTGCTCAGAGGAGGACCAGCTTGTGGGTCGCCATCAGTGGCGTAGCTAGAGTGTGTGCCGCCCCCCCACCCCCTGCCCCCACAAAAAATACATATTGCACAGTGACTCACTCGTCTTGTCACGATGGAGACTTGTGCAGAACTGAAGTGAATTGCTTGTAACTGGTGGATTGGTCGGCTGTACATGAACTGATATGACCCGAGACTGCATGGTTTTGCAGCTACTGGAGACGTTAATCCTTCCCTTTGTATCGGCGGCAAGTTAATCCTCGTCGTGTCTGACCTAACACCTGACCCACACCACATGAGCTCACTGGCGTACTTGTTTGAAGTTGTTTCCTTAATCCTCAACAGGTTACAGGTTGTGTGTGTGGCGGGGGGCCTCATAGCAAGGGTGTAGCTCATGACGTGGCCGTGATGATGTGGGTCAGGTGTTAGGTCAGACACGACAAGGATTAACTTGCCGCCGATACAAAGGGATGGATTAACGTCTCCAGTAGCTGCAGATATGGGTGATGAGCAGACCCAAAAGTGCCGCCCCCCAAAAGTGCACACACTCTAGCTACGCCACTGACTGCAGGAGACTTTGCCAGAGGTGAGACTCAAACTGGACTCCTCGGTCAGTGATGACAGTCGTGGGAGGACCGAAACGGGAGACCCAACCAGACAGGAAGACGCGGACGGCTGACTCTGCTGTAGCATTAGACATGGGAATGGCTTCTGTCCACCTGGTGAAACGATCAATGCAGGTGTTGCCGCAGGATTTTTTTTTTTTTTTACGGGAATTAGTCCACCCAGACACAGGTCACTGACCCACATTGGGGCCTGGGGGGCTAATCCCTGTTATGAAAAAAACAAAATAAATAAAAAAAAAAAAAAATGAATTACCCCTCCCAAGAGTTTACCGTTTTCTGTGACATTCCACTAGGATGGTGAATTTAAATGTTATGCAGCTGTAATATGAATCAAAAGAGATTATAGAGACCAGTACTAATGTACGCAGTACACCAGGCGAGATTTACTGGAGATCTCTCCTACTGCACCCATCTTTGGCCAAAATCTCTTAGGGATTATGGAGAAACTTTCGCCATGGCCCTCGACATCTCCAAAGCATTTGACAGGGTACTGGGTATGGCAAAAGTCTTTACTTTTACTTTGCTCTCTAATCTTCCCTCTTATGGTTTCACTACCCCACTTTGTTCTCTAATTTCTAGCTTTCTTGAGAACCGATTCATGGCAGTTGTTGTCGAGGGATCAATCTCTCCCTCTTTCTCTTTCAATGATTTACTTCACACTACAACTAATTCTATCCATTCTCACATTGATGATTCTACTTTTCACTCTTCACATTTTCCCTTCCCCCTAACTCTCAAACTTGATTTATTTCTACAGCTGATATCATTTCATCTATCAATGCGGAACTGTGCTGCATCTCCGAATGAGGAGGTAGAAACTTGGTTAAATTCAACAGTAATAAAACACAATATTTAATAATTACACATTCCAAAATAGAAGATCTCCCACCAATCACACTTCAGGACACAATCATTCTGCCAAATTCTAAAACAGATATGCTAGGCCTCACCATTTCCTCTAATATGTCATGGAAGCCACACATCCACATTGCTAGAGCTGCCTCCCAAAAGCTGGGAATGCTATACAGATGCTGTAGCTACTTCACTTCTGTGCATTTGCTTGAAGTTTATAAGGGATGCATTCGTACTAATTTAGATTACTGCTCTATATCAGGGGTGGCTCTTATTCTGCCCATCTGTTAGATAGGGTGGAATCAAAAGCATTTCTTCTTATTAACTCTCCTCCTTTAGTTGATAATCTTCCTCACAAAGCCGAACTGTGGAATGATCTGCCGTCTTGTGTTTCCATACTCTTACAATCTGTCTCACTTCAAAAAGCTGGTTTTCTGGCATCTTCATGGTGTAGATTAATATAGCCTTTTTCCCTTCTTTTTTTAATTTCTGTTTACTCTTATTTTTCGCCCCAAGGCCCCGTTGTGGGTCGATGACCTGTGCCCAGGTGGACTATTCCCATAAAAAAATCTGGACACGTCTCCGCTGTAGTATCACCTTTATGAGAATCCTGATTATGAAGCACACCATCACAAGAATCATTCACTGTACAGGTATGCTGAAAATCTCTACAGGGTGCCAGGTCCCTCAGTGAAACAGTATTTTATTTTCCATCACGGAAATGAATGTGAGCATAAGACGGTAGCGGCACACTGGGCACTTTCTTCCAAACATATCTGGTAAATATGGTCCAGTCAGCAAAAACAAAGAGACATTTTGCATCACACTGGGATGTTTTATTGGCGAGTCTGCTCAACGCAACGAAAACAACAACAAAGCGTCTAGATGAGGATCGCCATGGTTCCCATTACCTGTACTACAGTTGAGGCCTTTCAGGATTGTGCTATAATTCTTCAATTGCTGAAGCAAGTTAGGCATTTGCAAAAGCTAAAGAAAAGACAAATGGGTGCGTCATGAAGTGTGTTTTAAAGTGCCAGCAGCTGGCTGGTAAAATAAGACCCTGAATAATGATTTAATAATACCCTGTACTAAAAAAGTTTTAAAGTGACAAATAAATGTAAATATGTCTCAGTTTATGTGTTATATTTTAGATTATCATTATTTCAGGATTTTTTTAAATTTTTACTTGAAATTATATGAAGCTCATTTGAGCACTAATCCGGACATCAAAGAACCCCTCCAAACCGTTGTCCATTTCTCGCAATAGCCGAAATCCTGCTGCTTGCCGGACGTTTTGGCCAAAGGCTGAAAATCAAACTGGAAGGGTACGGAATTCAGCAAAATGTCCTAGCGTGGATAGAAGACTTTCTACATGACCGCAAGAAGTTTGTGGTGATTAATGGCACGAAATCATCATCAGTACCTGTCACAAGCTGGGTACCACAGGGCAGTTTATTCGGCCCGTTGTAGTTTGTTTGTTTCATAAATGACATGCCTGACGTTGTATACTCCTTCATACAAATGTTTGCCGATGACGCCAAGTTATTTCAGGAAATCAAGAACCAAGCGGACTATGAAGAGCTGCAAAAGGACCTCTGTGGGCTTCAAGAATGGTCGAAGAAATGGCTGCTGAGATTCAATGTCACGAAGTGTAAGAGGATGCACCTGGGGCGTACCAAAGGTAAGGAGGCGTATCATATGTCCCAACGGGATGAAGAAACTGCACTATTTGAGACTGAATGTGAGAAGGACCTAGGCGTGTTTGTTGACAATGAGCTGAAGTTCTCGGGCCATTGCGAGAAGAAGGTAAATCATGCAAATAAATTACAGTATTGGGTCTTATAAGAAAGTCGTTCAAATATCTAGATGGTCAGTCCCTCGTAATGATCTTCAAGAGTGAAGTGCTTCCCCATCTGGAGTACTGTTACCCAGTCTGGTACCCGAGATATGCTAGGGACTGTCAGTTGGTTGAAAATGTTCAAAGGAGGGCCACCAGACTGATGCCTGCCCTTCGGCACCTCAGCTACCCTGAGAGATTGGAGCGTCTGAACTTGCCTAGCTTATACTACAGACAGGCAAGGGGTGACCTAATGGAGGTGTATAAGCATCTCAAGGGGCATCACTCAGTCGAGTGTCCTTATTTGGAGCTGGCGGACGCTCACCCCACAAGGGGTCACAGCTCAAGATTGAAGAAGCCGCAAATCCAGAAAACCGTGAGGGCAAACTTTTTCGGAGTGAGAGTTGTGAGCTCTTGGAACAATCTACCAGAAAGTGTTGTGACGGCACCGAGTGTGAGCTCTTTCAGACAAGACTTGATCAACACTGGAGCGGGTTCAGGTACATTCAGGAGCTGGTGCATGCCCAGTACTTGCCAACAGTGCGTAACAGAGACGTGACCGATCGCCCAAGCGGCTAACGAGCCGATCAATGGTGAAGAGGATAAAAATATATTTGTGGGAAAGTGCCCAGTTTGCCGCCACCTTAAGAAGAATTAGCATCCAGGAGATCTACTTCTTCAACTAAAGGATCATATTTAGTTTGACAAACATGGCAACATAGCAAGACAGGACCTGACAACCATCAAAGAATTGATGAACCAGTCTTGGATCGGCTTTGAAAATGTAAAAGGCGCTCACGAGGCCTAGTGTTGGTAGTGGTCGAAATCCCCGAGCGTATTGAATGAAGCATATCCTGCAGAACTGTTTCCCACCTAGACATAGGAAGATCCCTCTATTTAATTGCCAACGAAATGGTCTTCCATATCACTTAATTCAAACGCTCGCACTGGCCATTTCTTTGAAGATTATATGGTGTTGTTTGACTAGTTGAAATGCCATGTTCATTCAAAAACTGCTTCAGCTCAGAAGACATAAATGCAGACCCACGATCTGTGTGGATAAAAGCTGGCATGCCCAAAATAGCAAACAATTGAGTCAAACATCTGATCACAGTTATAGCAGATGTATGAGGACATGAGAATACAAGAAGAGAACCTAGAGAATTCATCCACCACAGTAAGCAGATGGCAATTAGCTGTAATACTTGGCAAAGGACCCTTAAAATCAATACTTAAGTCTTTCAAAAGGTTGAGTTGACTTTATTAACTAAGACAACTGTGGATGATAAAACCTGGGCTTGCATTCAGCACATACTCGACAAGAAGATACTCTCTTGACCTCATCAATAGAATAAGGGAAATAGTGGGTTCTCACTAAATTAACCATTCTTGTCACTCCGGGATGGCAGAGAGAATTGTGCAATTCAGCCAGCTTGTCAGAGCCCATGGATGCACAAAAGGCCATAGAAAAGGTATCAAATCTACATTCTCTTTTCCAGGTCTATAGACAATATCAAAATCATAACATGCTAGTTCGATCCTCCAGGGATGAATTTTTTCATTTTTTATTTTATCCTCAGACCTACAATCAAACATAAAAGAAACTAATTTCTGATCTGTCACCAATGTAAAGTGGCATATGTCTCCTTTTCACTGATGAGTGCTTCTGCTCACTGGCATTCAAGGTCCTGGAATAAAATGCAACCAGTCACCCAGCCTGATTTAAGACTGCAGCAATAACAGTGAAGCATCCGTTTCAACCACAAAAAGTAGATTCATTAATACAATAAACCACAGCACCTTCTATCTCCTTCAGACTCAAAAGCATCTTTAACTTCACATGGCAAGGAGAAAGAGTTGACTTGAGTGAGTGGCCTCACTTGACATGAATAGTTAACAATCCACTGTGAATAATATGAAAACATACAGAGCTCGTCATAATGACTTCATGTTATGTGGAACAGAAAGATCCCCGAGAGGCTTAAGATGTTCAGGATCAGGATCGTGTGGACAAGGGCTTTACAAATGTTATCAGCTGCTGGAGTTATATTCTTGCACTCTTACAAATGGTGAAACAGCTTATGGGATTTATTTTCAAGAGAAGCCAATTTGAAGGAATGAAGTGCGATACCGTGTCGAGTTTGCGAGGGCGAGCGAGAATCCTAGTTCCTGCCCTGCGAGACATCCTAGAGAACCATTTGCCACTGAAGTCAGATTGTTTTGATTCCCAGTCATCAGAGAATCTGAGGACTGTATTGAAATTGTCAGTTTTGCATTTTAGAAAGTCATCAATCATTAGAAAGAAACAAGTAGACTCCTTATCGGGATCCTACACAGGACACTGGCTGCGTATCCTCAACATGGTCACTTCTGTTGGGTGGCCATTAGATAACAAAGGTAAGGTAACGAACTTATTTTTTTATTATTGATGTAACTTTTTCAAATTGATGCTGTAGATACCAAAATACTGTACCTTAGGGTTGGCAACCAGTTCTCCACTCAAACATTCTTGGACTGTTTTGACCAATCCTCCAAGGTTTTTCATATCTCTGGGGACCCAGTTTTTAATTTTATTCATCCATACTATTGTCTGCTTTCCCTGGCCCTCCTACCCTCAACTTTGCCAATTAATATTTGTTATCCCCTCATCCTTAATTATAGGACTCCAGTATCTCTTTTATTTACATACCCTGTAAGTATTTTTGTTAGTTTTTGCTCTAGATAAGGAACCCACTTTATTTTTATGTATGCTACAGGTAATATGATTGGTGTCAAAAGCAAACTTTTGTTTGGAAATGATCAGTCATATCATTTTTCTTGCTCTTCCGAGAAAAGGACTTCAATGTACCGTACTGCATCATACAAATCTGTTAATCTTTCAATCAATTACATTATTCAACATCATACCAACTACAGTACAGCATATGTAATAAAAAATATATATCAGTAAGCTTTATTAATCATCTATAATTACCTTCACCATTACATTGATTGTAAAATGGACATTTCGAGAGTTCAAAGATCTGTTTTATTATGAAATGAAAAGTAAAGGTCAAATTACAACACAAGACAAATTTTTAAGGACCAAATCTATTGCACTAGAGCACCACACAGAAAGGAGGGTTTCAATAGGAATAGTTCTGGTAAGGAAACATTATTTCCTAACACTGGTCAACATAAAAATGGATTTGGTAGTCAGATGTACGGTTTGCAGAACATTTTCAGTTAAGTACAATTTGAAATTGTAGATTATACCATACCTAGTGATTTAAATTATAATTAACCTTCAGTTAGTATGAAAGACTCCCGTAATAGAAAATTAAAACCATTGTACTTCCTTTAATTTTCAAGTTATAATTTACTGCGATCAGACAGTTTAGTCTGACAGGCGCATTAGATAACGAGATGGGCTCAGCTCTTGAAAAAATTTGGGAGAGCTGAAATGTGCATAATTTGTTGGCATTTTCAAATTAAATACAAAATTAAAAGAATACCTCATTTTAAATATAGTCAACAATAATATGAATCTTAAGAGAACAATTCCACAAAGTACATGTAGGCTGGTAACCAGGTAGTATCGCCAACACAGAAAAATGACCAAAATGGTACAGATAAATGTTTAAGATTCTGTCTATAAATATTTCCTTGTAAATGTGTATTGGTCAGCAACAGACTCCTCAGGTACAGACACTACGTAACATTTCAACTTTTACACTTATTTTCTCTTTATAAATCATCCATTACTCCATTACAGTAGTGACTTCAGTTTTTGCAATTTCATTGGACTTTTCAGTACAGTACTAACTGAAAAAAGTTTTTTTTTTTCATTGAGAACAATTAAATTACAGTACAGTATTTGTAAGGAGATTTTATTAAGAGTCAATGGAATATGTCATGGCTCCCTGACAAATTTTCAAAGCACTATGAAGGCAATATGAGCTTTATATATTTATGAATTTACCTAATATGAAAACCCTAGAAACCTTGAGCACAATTTTAGGCACTGGTTCCTCTACAAGCATTGAAAAAAAAAATCCTTGGGGATTCAATCACAAAAAAAAAAACTACCATGACTTTAATCCTAAATCATTTCTTCCATAATTGTATCTAAAAAAAATAATCCATTTAGATGTTATTCCCTTCTCCCTTGCAAATTATGATGTCTATAACAATAATAATTATACCAAGCTAAGCCTGTGAGTGACCTTGTGACTGGGCACACAGTAACACTACTGCTAAAAGTATCTTTGTCATTGTACCATATAACTGAATCACCAGCTCATGTATCCTGGTAATGGATCTCGACAAAAAACAAGCATCTTGCATCAACATCGTGTCTGAACTTTATATGTTAAAAAGGTGAAGAGCCCACTTTGTGTAAATAAGTGTATAATATGTAGTAATATATAGACATTTAAGGCAAAGAATGTTACATTTTATGGATGGCTTTCACTCAGACTACAACAAGCTTATCAAATAAAATATAGCACCAATTCCCAAACAGTTTCATGCTTTATATTTTCTTTAATCCACAGCTCACCATAGTTTATATTACTAAGAGTTTGCATTATCAGATCAAGGAAATTCAACAATGTTTACCAACCTGTCACTTGAGAGCTAAAACAAGGCTATAACAAAATACAGTACTTAACCCTTAAGCCCCAGGTTAGGGTGCTGCTGGCAATCCGAGATAAATCGAGACAAATGTAAGCTTAAAAAAAAAATTTGGCGGGAAAATAGGCGGACGTTCTGGAACGTCACCCGGGGCCTAAGGGTTAAAAGAACTACATTGTATTTCAAGAGTTCACAGAAATAATTTTAAATGACCATGTGTTCACCCTAAAATGAACACCTAACATTGTCAAAATGTTCAATCCCCTGGTCTCCATGATGTAGATAATTTTGAAAGGTTTCTTGCCAAAGGGGTACCACTGCATACACAAAATATAATGGTCATACTCCAAAATATAGGGTATCAATTATTGTGCTCACTATTTTTTTCATGTGAACCTTTGAAACTTCCCACCTCTGTCCATGGATCTAACACAAAGTTTCAGGCCTTTCCTAAATATGCAAATTACAGTACTGTATATATGCTCACATTGATGCCCATTTTGAGTTTTCTGGAAAAAAACAAACAAGACTAGCAAATGAATTTTTGATTAGCTACTACTTCACTGACATGTGGGCATTCATCAATATTAGAGATACACCACATACAGTAGCTATTTGTAGCAAAACTCGTCAAAAACAGGAAAATCATGACAAGGAATTCACCAAATTCAAATTATTTTTTAAAGCCTGTTAGATAAATAATTAAGTGAAATATAAAAATATCAGAAACAATGTCCTGAGAAAGACCAAGTTGGCACATTTGTATAATATATTGAGATTGCTTACTCTAGGATTGAACACAAAATTAATTTACACACCAAGTTCTATACACAACCTCAACGTGGGGCATAAGGTATGAACAAGAAAATCTTTTTGTGCCACATTTGGTAGAGTATTGCTTCATACTAGAAGCAGAAAAAATCTTGACTACTAAAAATATGCATGGCAAACAAGAATGTCTGCAATACCTGGGTAAACTTAAAATGCATTACACTGTATCTAAACATAACTATTTGTGCACAATACTTTGTGCTGTAGACTACAGTATGACAAAAACAATCCTGGATTGAAAAACACTACTTAAGGCCACACCATATAAACTTTAAATACAAAGAACAAAAATTTATATTTAAAAGTACATTTACAATTGTTTTTCAGTTATTAAAAACTAACATACTTGGTACTAATTAAGTTCCCTAAACACTATTATTAGAAATTTTTAGGTTACCCGGTACACTAATATAGTATCTATATAATGAATTTCTTTATGCAGTAAACAGTTTTAAAGGGTGGTAAAAAAGTTAGGTTTACTGTAAGCACAACAGAATTACTGTGATACCTGCTCCCTTTCTTTGTGGTTTCCCCCTTAAGAGTGTCCATTCTTAGTAGGTAATGAAGTGTGCTGGCCGGATGTGTTCCATCATTCCAGGAATTGTAGGAGTATATTTCTTTCTGCACTAAAATGGTTTTGCTTAATCCCCAAAATATATATATTAAGCACTTTTATCTCAAATATACTTCACAATCATTTTTATGTATATCAAGCAATTTAAGTAACTAGCATGAAATTTTTTCATTCTGGGTTCTTTATTGAATCTGTAATTATTTTACCAATCATGATAAAGCAAACATAATTGTAACACGAAATAACAATTCACATTAAGAGCTGATAACCTGAACAAGGCCCTCAACTTTGTATATTAATTTCATAAAAAAAATTCTGACTAAAATTTGTGTCTTGCTGCAATAAGAACCCTTAAGTTTTCTTCCTTTTCTTCTTACTCTTGGCCAGATCTGCCAACTTGGTTATTCTTCGTAGACTACCTCTCCAACTTCCTACTCGACTCAGCACACTTCGCCTTCCTCACTCATCATCTTCATCCATGGCTGGGGCAATGTCATACCACTGTGTCACCTTGTTGGAATCTAGAAGCCCACAGTCTAGGTGTACCTGGACATAAACCAAAGTCAATGTTACAAAAACAAAATATTAGACTACAGGTGCATACTGTGGCCTATAAATCAACCATTGAAGCTCCAATTTTTGTGTTCAAACTAGGGATCGTCTAATACAAGAGGTATAAAATGTCAGCCTCTAAGTACGCTCCACCACTTAACATCAGATTTTCACTTTACCTTACTGGTAGGTCTCCGTCACTTAATTTCCAGCACTCGCAAAATTTTTTTACCTTACTGTAGCATTTTTCCAGAAGGGTAACTGCTGTTACTGAACTCTGCCTGAGGTCAGTGTTTACACTAGTCATTATGGGAGCCCCTACACATACAGACACCTTTCAAAACCAAAAAATCTCTGATAACTACGGTTTCTTACAAACAAACATTATTAGGGCAGTTACTTGTCATATTTGTTGTTAAATTGTTTAAAAATGCAGTTTCGTGGTTTTTGTTTACATTTACATGAATGTGGTGTAAAATTGTAAACATGACAGGTGCCTGGGAACAGCTGACAGGCCTGCAGCTGCTCGGCCAGTGCTGCCAACACTTTTTCATGAAAGTCACTAGTCATCCCTAAAGTTGCTACACAGTCACTGAACACATTCTGGAGAAATACCAGTACAGGTTGTACCTCTCTAGGCTGGCATTCTGTGGTCCGAAAACTCCCGTGGTCCGGAACGATTTTAGTTTGTCCAATAGGTAGATGGGCAGCCCCCACCCCCCCCTTTTTTTTTATCTTAATTATTATTATTATTACAGGAGTATTAAATTTTTGCCCCTCAGGCCCCAATGTGGATCAGTGAACTATGCCCGGGTGGGCTAATCCCTTTTAAAAAAAAAGCCGCGGGAAATTAAGGTTTGTTTACATCCGGCAGTTCGGCTGCTCTCTCTCTCTCTCTCTCTCTGCTTGTCTATACAGAGTACAACATTTAACCCTTCAATATATATGAGCAGTAAATAAGTGTTGCTTTCATATTCTTATGTAGAGTAATGACGATATGTTTTCACATGTGCGCACTTACATACGCGCAGTCTCACTTTTTTTTTTACCATTAATGGTAGCTACTTATATTGTTCCATTTATTAACATTAAATAACATTACAGGTACTTCAAACAACCATATTAATTTTTTTACATTAATTTTACTACAGCTGAAATCAGGGTCTTATTTTCTTCAGCTTTATATGTAGAACCAATCAGTCACTGGTTTTGCAAGCTTTAACATAAACAATGCCGGCAGCCGTCTCGTCTCCTCTAATATTCCACGTATTATTAATAAATTGTATTGCTAATTTTGCACACACGTACATTAATTCAATAAAAACAAATTCAGAAACATTAATTAAAATATATATGAACAGTAAATAAGTGTTGCTTTCATATTCTTATGAAAAGTAATGACGATATGTTTTCACGTGTGCGCATGTGCACTTACATACGCGATCTCTCTTTTTTCTTTACCATTATCGTTAGCTACTTCTATTGTTCCATTTATTAACATTAAATAACATTACTTAAAACAACTATATTAATTTTACTACAGCTACAACCAAGGTCTTATTTTCTTCAGTTTTATATGTAGAACCAGTCAGTCACTGGTTTTGTAATCAACGAAAACAATGCTGTGTCATTTCCTCGTGTGTTTTAAAATTCTACGTATTATTAATGAATTGTATTGCTCATTTTCCACACAAACATTAATTCAATAAAAAAGACATTCAGTAATAAACAATAATGAATCTTTTGTACATAAGAGAAATGACGCTGTTTACACGATTATACACGTCGTCTGCACGTTGGCGGGCCATTCAAACCTGTCGAAATTCAAGTTTCCGCCATCAAAATTTGTATTTATTAATTTTTTTGTGTTCTAATAAAATACGTTAAGAATTAAAAACTCGCGAAATTTGAGAAGCTAATATACGACATTTAACCCTTCAATATGTCTTCAAAGAGACCATGATGCAGAGAAAGTGGTGCTAGTGCTTCCAAGCATAAGCACAAGTCACTATCTATCCAGGAAAAGGGTGAATTTCCATGGTCCGGCACCGGTCAGGTCCCGAGGTTGCCGGACTAGAGAGGTACAACCTGTACTGTACATGTAAGACATTATCTAAAGAGAATAATTGTTAATGATTTGGCTAAATGCCAAAAACTGTCGCAAGTGGCAACTATGCGATCAACAGATGAATGACTTCTCTGTTGTACAGTATTCCTCACGTCCTACCTGTATTTATTTATACATAACGTCGATTTAAAGCGATTCAATTGAAGATTGTTGATTTAAAGCGACACCCACAATTAAGGGCAATGTTTTAATTTAAAGCGCGAGTCAATCTGGTGCATCATATTTAAAATTTTGCGTCTAATGTTTCTCTGGGCACACTACACTGTCCTAAGGGCAAAGCTGTACTGTACATGTACTCAAAATAATGTACTAAATGATTACTAATATTTTTGTCGAGTGCAAACTATAGCATGTTTATATTCAAATTAATCACTATCTTATAAGAATTCCAGCAATGTAAATTATATTCTCCCTGGCCACTTCTGTGACATTTTATAAGAAAAAAACAAACTCAAAGCTAAAGGACATGTCAATGTCCCCCCCATCTTCCCAGCCAGGGTTTGGTGTTTTAAGCTTAAAGTTTTTATTTTATATAATATCAGACTAAAGTTAGAAGAATATAATTTGCTTTGCTGGAATCCTTGCAAGACAGCGAATAATTAGAATATGAACGTCAATAATTTTGCACAAGATACAATTTTTTGCTCTAATATAATTCTTAAATTAGAACTAAAATTTTCATGTCTAATGCGAGCTACAGCATGTTTATATTCAAATTAATCACTATCTTATAAAAATGCCAGCAAGGTTAATTAAATTTTCCCATGTTAGTTCAGTAACATTATATAAGAGAAAAACTTAGTCACTCTTAAGGACAGATAAATAAATAAGCACTAGACCTTGGCATCAACTGTCATACATATCACCTCACCCCCCCCATCTTCCCAGTCAGTAAACAGACCATTTCGCATCCCTTAATTTTAGCTGTGTTGATTTATGAGTGTTTGTTTTAACATAATACCACAAAAAATACTACATAATACTACATCTGACGAAATTTATGTAGCCGTATATCCAGATCTATCTCGACAACATCAATGCTAGTCGTCAACGTAGTATTGAGGACTTCCTCGCCCGCAACACACCACAGCCAGCCCAAGTCAGTGATAGTGATATTGACAGTGAGGATATGGACTTTGAGAGGTTTGTCTGGGAGGCCCTGCAAACCTCTGCGAGTAGTGAAAGTGATTCACCGGAGGGCAAGTAATCTGCCCTCTGCCTCGGAACCAGCCGCCATCCACATGTGCCGAACCAGCTTTTCTACAAACGTAAGTGTTAAAAACCTAATATTATTGATATTTCTCATAATTATTATTTATGTGTGCATACCATCATAAAATTAAGATATAATTTTTACTACAACGTATGTATTGTGTCGGCAAAAAGTGGAGTTTGGGGGTCGGCCCAGTCTCTATTTCAATTAATCCCATATGTTCTGTTATTTCATTTACGTGTTTCTCGTTCACATGTTTCTCATTTTAGTATATTAAAAAAAAACTAATAATTAAACACTCCATTGACATGACATAAGCCAAACTCAAACCATCAACTTAAAGCTAATGAAGCCTTGAAATCTCACTCATGCTGTTCTCCAATAACAAACCTACTATTATAACTTTTAGTGCAATCTTTTCATAAACAATTTTCTTTGGAATATGAAATATGGAAGAAACTAACCTGTCCCATTTTAGGGGATCTCTGTAGGAATAAGAGTCCCTTCTTGTTGACGACATTTACTTCTAGAGTACGCCGTGTCAGCTCATTGGAAGGAATGGAGTACTCAAACCTCTCATCATATTTAGGGTTGCAACTATCTTTGATCACATCTGTCTTACGCTTACTGTCTTTAGAGCGATCAGGAAGGAGATATAATTTCACATATGGATCTGGTAACTCTCCATCGTCCTCAACTGGCAAGTTTCTGCAGATAAAACAAGAAATTGTCAAACTCGCCTTTCAAGGATGTACAGTATAATATGGAAATAATAATAGCTGGTCTTTTGTTTCTCAAAAGTGCCAGTTCTTCTATAGAATTCACTAATGTTTAAAACACTAACAGTCAAGGACCTATTCACTATCTTGACTGCTTACTGTGAGTACATTACCCAATAGTATGGGGACTTCAAACCCAATAAGGTTTTTAACAAATTGAAAATGGAAGCAACCACAAAAACAAACCTAGTACATTTAATAAACTTACATACAGTATTGTATTGAGAAGTACAAATTTTTACATACGTAATCTGGTGGATAACAATAACAAGGTTGCTGCGTGGCCCAAACTTCACAGTCAGCTCAATACGGCCGAGTCCGTGAATTCCAGCCGCATTTGTTCTGAAAATAATTGAAGAGGTTATATATAAATACTATATTCAGAGTTGCAAGGATGCTTTCTGATGGCTTTGGCACATCAATTGACAATAAAAAGATAACTTGCAGAAAGATATGAGAAAGGGCAAGACCTCAAAATTCAAGAAGAATCTATTACATATACCTGTACAGTTCAGCTGGAAGAGTTGGTACAACATTCCTAAATTTATTAAAAACCCACAACTGATCAGCCCAGTACCATAACTTACCTCTGTCTAAGATCAGTGTCATCACCAGGTGTTGCAGATGGTCCCATTTGCATGAGAGGAGATGCTGCTGATGACATTACCTCCTCAATGCTCTCTACCACAGCAGGCTCATTCACTGTGCTCTCTGGTTTAACTGGCACATCTGGAATACAAGTTGAAGTGAACAGTCATAAAATAGCAGGTATAGTATTTGTAAGTCAAATGAGAGGACTAATTATGTGTACATGACAAGTATTTGAAGGATAAAACTTATTCCCCACAAAATGTTTAAATCCATAGTTAATGAAAATTAAAAAATAAATACTGTATGGACTTGTGCTTGGGTTATGGGTATGGGGGGGGTAAATAATGGCCGTTCCAGGCAAGGGGGTACTGGAGGCAACCAGGACCGAGTGCCAGCTGTGAAAAGGGTTCTTGCAGGTTTAACTATTTTCTGTATTCTTCACACCCACGTCAATTATATAGAGAATTGTGCCACACACAAATGGTGACAAGCATTATCAAATAAATTTATTATACTCCACTCAAGGTTGTTTGTGAGGTTTTTCCCCACATACCTTAAGGGAAATAGTGTAAGGGTGAATAGCATCTGAGTGAATATTACACTTGCCTCCTGACCCCAAGACAGCCAGTTAAACTCCTTCAGGTACAAAAATTGGTGCCAAACTTTACAGTTAAGGAAGGAAAGGCTGTAAAGTGCAGTACCACAAATTTTTTCTGTGTGAACCAAATCTTAATCTTCAGTGTACTGTATCCACACTGCCCCTATAGAGATGTTAGATCAAAAGGTCTTCATTTTAAGTGCAGACTAGAATCTGTAGTCTAATTAAACAAAAATTCTTCTATAATCACTGCTGCCCTGATATGGGATTATTAGGTCCTTTCTCTACTATAATCACTCTTAAGCTCTTAACCCTTAAAACAAATGGAACTTTTTAAGAAGACTATTTGCTTTGACTGAAAAATTAGGGTTTTAAAAAAGGGTAAGCATATCAAAATTTTCCCATGAAAATAAGAAGTTTCACTCACTGAATACGTACAGTGGTATAATATTTATACACACTTCAGCAGATAGCCATAGGCTTTTATAATCCAGAGTCCCTCCTGACCCCTCAACTGATAATTATACAACCGGTTCCTCTGTCAACACCCCACCCCTCCCAACCAGCAGGGGAGGCAGATGGCCGTGGGTGGTGACGATTAATGGGATGAAGGTGATTTAAGGCTTAAAAATTTATCTTACAAAATGTCACAACTTGACTTAGCAGAATAATACTTGCATTGCTGAAATCCTTACAAGACGGCAATTAATTTGAGTATAAACATCTCATAATATGCACAAGATAAAAACTTTAGTCCTTTACCTTAGTGCATTTGAGGGGAGTACAGTAATGTTGCTCAAAATTATGGCTTTTTCACAGGGGAAAATGTCTGTATAACTAGCCCCCAGTGGTCAGGATATTATGGTATCGAATGTTACAGGGTATTTAAATTAAATTTTGATTAGTTCTGTACATGCTATAGACTGGTAGAAGCTGACGGTGGACCCATGAAAGGGTTATCTGCCTCTGTCATTCTTATTGGGCAAAATATTGTTTGTTATTTATTAATTAGTAAGTATATGTTACTAATAATATGAACTTAATAATACTAGTACTGAACCATTTATATACAGTAAAATACTTATTTTTCATTTGGCTTGTCATTTAAAGATATCATATTGGAAATGTCTTGTAGATAATTTATTAAGGGATCATTATGGTATCAAATTCATCTGCCTATCACAGTTAGCCATGCTTGAGTGAGGAAGGAGGGGAGAAAAGTTAGTGCGTGACCCTCTCCACCCCCCCACCCCTCAAAAAAAAGGTTCCCCTCCAGCCATCCGTGCGACTGCTTTCTCGCTCCATATTTTAAAATGTCATGATATACCTTACATGACATCCAAGGCATACAACTTTGCTCATTTATACTTATAATTATCACAATCTCCCTAAAAATACTTAACTGTCTTTATTCAAGACAACTTCAGGTCATTAGAACCACTAATCCCCCACCCAAGAAAGGGTGACCCATCATTCCATTGGTAGGTCAGTAATATGAGACCACTAATCCCCCATCCTACCTCCATCTGATATTGTATCAGGTTAGGTCAGATCTACCCCCAAAATAATTTGGCTTTTGTCTTTATTCAAGACATCTTCAGGTCATGAGACCCACTAATCGCCCACTCAAAAAAGAGTGACCCGACATTCCATCTCCGTAAATTCAGTTGCCTCTGAAGACGTTGTGAATAAAGACGAAAGCCAAGGCACTCCCGTGTATACTTAGTTAACCGAGAGGTAGCAGTGAACAACACACGTGGTGGCGGCAGGACATAGACTGAGCAGTGGAAAGCTCAATTTAACAGAAATTTCAATTTAATGAACAGGGGTGGCTCGAATTAGTTCATTAAATAGAGAAAATTCTGTATGTTGGGGTTAATTTTTAGTTCATTAAATAGAGAAAATTCTGTATGTTGGGATTAAATTTCAGTTCAGAAATTCGGGTAGATACTTTGTTTCTTTAACTCAGTTACATGGACACCCATATAAATGTGCAAAAAAGTAAATGACAACTATTATAGGGTAAAAAATCAAAGGGAAGAAACATTTGTGTGTGCTGAAATTATTATGAAACACGAAGAAGGCATTAGAACCAATGCACACTAATGAATATGGCATGTCATCATTGACTACCTGTACAATCAGCCATTTGATATGTAAACAAAGCTGCCGGTAATACAACATACACACCTCCAAGCAAGATAAAATATAGTACTGTATTCTATTTTTTTTTATTTATTATTGTACAGTATACTGTACAGTACTGTATTTAGTTTATATTTAATGTTTTGTTAATTCTATTACTGGTATACAGTACTTTGTATGTAGTATACTTTTTCTGTGAGTTGGAATCAATTACCCAATATCCCATTGAAATAATAGATTTGGTTAACGAACGACTCTGTGGAACGAATTGTGTTCGTTAACCGAGGGACCACTGTAATTAATATTTTATACAATAACAGGTCTGCTTACCAATTGTGAACACATTTTGTTTGAATAAATGGACAACTACACAAAGATTTTCTATGAACCAAACAGCTATTTTTATAGAAGGGGGCCTGGGTTACGGGCATGGAAATAGTATAGGCAGGTTTCGTTGATCGTTAACCGATTTCATGTTTTTGGGGGCATGATACTGGGGTTTGCTCGTCACTGGGGAACCATACCCAGTTTTCCTATTTGTTCTGTTATTCGAGATACAAAAATTCACTTATCGTGGTTTTCCAGGAACCTATCCTATTCACTAAGCGAGGGATATCTGTAATAATAAAAAATAATAAATAATAATAATTATAAATAATAATAATAAATAATAATAATAAATAATATTTTTATTATTATAATTATTACAGTATTATTTTTATTATTTATGCTAATAATAATAATGACACTACCACTAATTATACTGCGATACAGTAATAATAAAGACAATTCCTTTAGGAAAATGACTTGCAAAGTCTACACAGTAAAATTAACCAAAGAAATTTGACAATTTTATCTTATTTAAATGGGCCACAAATCTAAAGTGTGGAAAAGTTAAAGCAAATCAATACTGCAGTAACTGATCATGCTGTAAAGATGTGGAACATACGTACACACAGAGGGAAGCCATATCCCCCTACTAGTACTGTAAAAATTTACAAGGACCTATTCCAAGAGAATTGTGGAAAAACAGGAGCTAAAGATGTGAGAGGCCCCAAGATGGTCAGCACCGCCTCTAGAGAAAAACAATCATCATTAGCCTCACCAACAAAAAAAAAAAAAAGAATAATACAAAACAGGAGTGGCATGCTGTATGATCTGTATAGGTTTTCATTTCCAAAGTCTCTCATTATCCAGGGCTCTCAAAAATAAATAAAAATCTTACCAAAATACTGGTATTTTATTTGTCAAAATTTCATGCATAATACAAAATTAGAAATTATTTTGAGTGGTTTATTCATAATATAAAAAACAACCCAATCACTGCAGTTATGATCAGATTTAATACGGTACACAGTACTGTACAGTATAATAAATCGTAGCAGCAGTTCTTGGATAAAAATTTAAAACATATTAGAAACTTCAGGAATGATACCAAATATAAATAAGCTCAGAGTATCTCAACCTCATTTCCAGGTTATAGAAGTAAACAACCCTAAATGACTAGAAAGAAAATAATACCTCAAGAAATTTTAGAATTTAAAATTAGCAAGATGCAACGAACTGAAAATTATGCCAAACTTTAATACTGTACAGAATTTGTGCCTAAGGCATTTGCATGGGCATCCACTAGGGGCCTCCAGCTTGTGTCAAAGGAAAACAACTTTTGGTTGGGTCAGGGGTTTAACGCAGTCATTTTTCGAAGGTCAGACAAGCAGGTACAGTATGTGAGGTCTCAGCAGATCAGGTCAGTTACCTCAGGTTATCAAGGTGGACTCTCCTATACCCAAGACTCGGCAGTTTGACATTACCAGTAAAATTAGAACAGACCATACAGAACAGACCATTCTCCCAGCAACATGTCCTTCAGTTTTGTACAAGACACCATCATGATACTGACCACTTCTGTTTTGGATACTGTTGCAGTATTTACTCTGATGGAATGCTGAGATTATAAGTGAAGGAAAATATATATTTGTATAAAAAATTATGATTTTACCGTGGTACCGGTCTCTTGTATAAAGTTTAGTGTCACAGCCAAGATTTCATACCAGTTGTCATTTTTATTTTACGGTGATTCTACTTTAATACAGGGGGTCCCCAGGTTACAAATGAGTTCCGTTCCTCAGGACGTTCTTAAGTCAGATTTGTGCGCAAGTTGGAATGCATGCTATTTGCATGCAACTTACAGAACAAGGTTTAAAATCACACTATATAATAGCCTAAGTCCTTATAGACATCTAAAATACATTACGAACAAAATTAATATAATGACAACGAACAGTAAATGAAAGTAAATAAAATACTGTAAATTTCAAGTTTAATCCCGTTCGTAAATTGGGGACCCCCTGTATACATTTCTTTCCTGCCAATGCATCAGGATTATAAATTGTCATTATTTTTACATTGGCTGGGAATATTTGCACGAGTTAGGGACAGGGCAACCAATGAACATGGCTGAGCCATTAAGCATCCACCCATGACCCAGTCTGATGTTTTATGCTGTTCCATTTGCATCTTTATCTCATGTGGAAGAACATTTAAATTAAATTTAGGTTTGATTTTGTAGCACTTGGTTAGTATCCTCTACATACTTTATCCAGTGCACAATGAGTTCACTATAGTGATGTGGTGCCTGGTATGCAGGCCAATCTGGGAAGTAGTCGTGTACAGTTGCAGTTAAAAGTAATCATCCACTCAACCGGTAACCCTTGCACCTGGCCAGGTCCTTTCTGCCCAGCAAGTCACATGGGGTGGAGAGGAAAATGATTGAATTGGGGAGGGCCTTTAACTGAGGGAGGGAGGGAGGGGGGGGGGGTTGAAGAAATTAGGGGAATCATGATAGAGTATGAAGGGAAGATGTACAGTATGTACTTTTCTTCACTATATTATCTTCGGTCTACATGCTTGAAAGAATAATTGATGAGGACCCTTATTTTATGATTAATATTTGTGCCAGCCATTTCCTTATTTATCATTTTTTCAGGTTGTGGTTCAAGTTTTAAGACAGGTAGTAGGCAGCTACCAAACAGGGAGGTACAAGCCGTTTAGGAATATATTGGAAGCATAATGTGCTGTCTAATGGTAGACCCTGCTGCCATATGGCATCACAAAAATTGTGACCAAGTCCCAGGTTGCCGATCTGACTTTCTACCTCATTTACACACAATTGCAGGGTTTCAATTGTTTCTCTTACTTTGACAACACAACACGCATACAATAAGTACTCGCTTAACGTTGAGGCTATGTTCCTGAAAACGTAACGATATACAAAACAACGTTAAGCTAATAAATTTTCCCATAAGAAAAAGATAAAATACGGGAGTTACGTTCCTGAGCCTCCCTTTGCCCCATGAAATACATTACATATACAGAAATTCAATGGCATATTTATAGAAACATCGATATGAGGAGAAACTTTGCAATTTCCAATACCAGGTATGTTGTAGACAGCCGCGCACAAATCAATAATTTGCCTGCGAACTGTCAATCAACATTTAGTGTCCATCCTAGGATAGGTGTGGAGCAGTGGCTAAACACCATTTTCACTATCACCTCACATTCATAACTAATAAACACAGTATTACAGAGTGGGCAAGGCACATTCTTTCCAACAATTTATTCTTAAATTGGAAGTGATAAGTAACTAAACTAAGTAACAGCTTAGTTTAGTGTTACTGGTGGCGAGCAAGGCCAAACACAATGTATGCCCCCTCCTGTCATAGGTTGATTATACAGGTATCAGGGGGCTTTCCCTCACGGAAGCCAGATGCTGTTACACCTAATGGCACATTACCTGCTAAATGATCACACTCATTCATGCCAGTTAAGTGAGCAATGCACAGGCTGACGAGTTTTGAATGGATAAAAATCTAACCTTTACTAAAAAATAAATTTTCAATGTGGGCGAGTGACATTAAATCCATGACTCACTAAAAAATCTATCCGAGTTGATATGACTGTTAGAGGATGCCACAAGCGAAACCACACTTGACAAAATTACTGAGTATTAACATGTCTTTCCACAAGCAACCACAGACAGGAACAGTATTCTGCTATACAATGGACGAGTTGTCGGTTCTGAGTAAACAAGAAATACACTCTGCCACGTTCGTAGAGCGATATGGTATATATAATTTGTAATAAAAGTTTAAAGTCCTCCTATAATAGTCGAGATAAGTTTATTTTAGAAACAGGGCAGTCATTTGCAATGACGTCACCAGTTTCCCCAGACGACAATCTCCAACAAACTCACTGCTGCAGTCGTAGGTAATACAAAGGATGGCCTCTTCAGGCCCCAAATGCCACATTCAAGTAAGTTTTAAGGATGATTTTTTATGGTCCAAGTGAAGATATGTGCCGTGAAAAGCAGCTTATAGACATAAAAACTCCCATGTTCACACCAGCTCAGCTGTCATGTATTCTTACCAGGTAGACTTTCTTTTCTTTTTTTTTTCAGTGCATACAGAGTACTTGTATATCAGTACTAGATTGAGATACGAGTCAATTTAGAAGCAATGACATTGTTTGGACTGTCTTGATAATGCCTGATGCTAGCTAAACATAACATAGTGCTGTTATTGTTTTGATTCACCAATGACCCACTGAGATATCATTCATATTAATTAATGGGTAAAATTTTTCTTCAACTACCGTAAGTACTGTACTGTACTGTACTGTACAGTGATATCTCTGTTAGCCGAAACAATTGGTGCAGAGCACTTCCGGGATTGAGAGATTTCCGGGCAACGAGATGACTCTCTCAAGGCCGGAAAAAAATCCCTCATTCCCGGAATTTTCCGGGTAATGGAAAAATGTTCTCGGTAGTTCCAGAAATTGCCCAGAACATAATCTCTCGAACCCGGAAAAATATATCTCATCCTCGGAATTTTTTTTAGTTACTACTCCCCCTTTTACCGGTGTATGTTAAGCTAATCTTATAACTTATAAAATAACTATCATACCCTAACCCATAACCTGTATTTTCTTGTGCAATCAAAAAATGTTTTGCGACAGAAATCCTGTAGATATAATGTGTCTTATTCTTTAAAGTACTTAATCCCAGTTAGAATCTTAAGGTTCCCCAAATGACCAAAACCAAAATAATACCAATATTGTTTGGAATGTTTATACAGTAGGCTCTCACCAATAACGTTTAATAGGTACCTGAAAAACACCGTTATTAGCGAAAACGTTATTTGTGTGACATTAAAATACATGTAAAAAGGGTTTATTGGTGCCGCCGCCACAAGAATTTCACCCATTTTTTCCCTTGAAGCCCTGCCTAACACTTTTTGTTAGCTGAAATAAAAAGAATTGCTATTCAATCATCAAAATAAAGAGGTTGAGTAACACTTAGCTTGGGGGAGATTTCGAGGTGCTTGGTGTGATGATTGTTCCGTATCTGAGGGCCGCGAACACTTGCACTGTCTTTCATTCTACAAGCTAACCATTTCACAAGAAAATGCTCTGTTATCACTAACAACCTGTTTTTATTGCCTTTATCATTCATAGCTCGCCTCGCATTTCCATCACTACCGAAATATTTTTAGCCAGCGCAATACTCTTCTTGGTCTCCTCTAAGTTCCTCTTAATATTTCGCACTGTAGACTCAGGACAGTTCAATTTCCTCACTTTAAAAGTTCCCAGTCATTCAGGTGGCAAATCACTCCCTCCACCACCTCCCCTAGCCCCTACAGGCAAAAATGCGGAAGCTATTATTGATCACCGACCCTAACAACCACTGGTCATAGGTGAAAATCTCACACGTGGGCGCAGCGCTGTATTCCACTGAGCGTGTGAGAGCGGACAACTGCGTCAACAACATGGTGGCAAACAAACGCTATCATTGATGCGCTCGGACGCTTCCCGCGAAATTTCCGTTATTCAAGAGAATCCAGACGTTATTATTGAAAATGGGTATCTATTGTAACTTACCGTTATTGTCGAAAACGTTATTGTGGAAGTCGTTATTGGCGAGAGCCTACTGTACTATGAAATTTGTTGTATTGGCAGCGAATATCCATTGAATTAGTTTGTGCTTAGTAATCTTTATATATTCAATATAGCATTACTGTGTTGCACAGTAAAGCAAAATTAATTATCTTATAATATTTATTTACAGAGCCAATCAGCCGAGAAGGTTGGACAACTACTTCCAGGGTTCATCAAGGCAGATGAAAGAAATTTACCAAAAGTAGATGTCTTTATGATTGTAGAGTGTGATCAAGAACTCTGCCATCTCAAGCCCATTCCCTGGCCATGGTCGTCCCTAGGCCTTCCGCAACATTAAATAGAGATGAAAACTTACATTTTCCAGAAATGAAATAGTGAACAGTGAAGAAAACTTACATTTTCCAGAAATGAAATAGTGAACAGTGAAGAAAACTTCCATGTTGGAGTTATCGGTCTTTTGCATCATTTTGGCACCCAGCAAGTAAATACACACGATGATATTTGAACAGTAATTTATTTTAACCAAAAAATAAGGTATGCCTGTGTATATTAACATTGTATATGGCCACATATCCTGTATTTCTGCTGGTAACAACACATATTGTACACCACAGATGGCTGCCTCCAGGCTCCCACTCGGCAGTTCGAGCCAACCTGTGACGTCACAACCAATCGCAGAACTTTTCGCAGTCTTGTGACTTTTTAGTTACTTTAACCCTTATTTTTTTTACACCCTTTGGTCCAATTTATTTAAGAAAATCAATACCATAGTGAATTTAAGCGTTTTATTTAGCCATTGACTTGCCATCTTACGAAAAAATTCCGACCGACAACTCGTCCATCATCTTACTTCTGAGCGAGGCCACATTAAATAATAGTCAAATTTTTTAAGTACGAACATTTCTTTGATTGTTATATGCTACAAGGTTCAGGAGTGCCCTCTCCATGCACAATTGGTTACAAACACTGGAAGACATACAACAAATTAAACACATGCACAGTTAATACAATGAAAAAATAAACAAACATTAAAGTACTGTTAAAATATTAAGATCAATAATACGGCTAGAAAACCAACTCGTATGAAAGTGCAACTACTGTCAGTCATACATGAAACCAAACACCACCAACAGGATTTAGTAATCTGATAATGTAACCATTTCAGCATGAGAGCTATGAATGCAGAGTCAGTATTTGGTCATTTTCCCAACATGATGAGAGTCAATTAGCTGCAGTCTACATACAGAGTCCTTCCTCACACAAACTGAGGATCTACTATTTTGTCATGGATAGTAAGAAGTTTTTTCGTCTTTTATGTTTCCTTACATGCATATTAAAAAAGATGAATGAAATCTGAAATGCATGTCTCTTCTGCATGGTATGATGATTACATATTGGTCTCTGTCATGGGAGGTTTAGTTACACAATGGTCTATCACATGAAGGTTTTGTAACACTGGACAAACGTATGAACATTTTGTAATGAGAGTTCTAAAACCCCTACTTCTACATCAGCAGAATATATCAAATATCATATTGCTCACAGTTATCCAGACTTGTGGCTTCGTTAACCTTGAGCTGCGTCCCTTTGTGGTGCGAGCGTCTGCCAGCTCCAGGTAAGGACACTTGACTGAGTAGTGCCCTCCGAGTTGCTTGTACACCTCAATCAGATCTCCCCTTGCCCGTCTGTAGTATAAGCTAGGCAAGATCGGGCACTCCAATCTCTCCGGGTAGTTGAGGTGTCGTAGTGCAGGCACCAGTCTGGTGGCCCTCTTCTGGACATTTTCAATCAGCTGACAGTCCCTGGCATATCTCAGGGACCAGATGGGGTGACAGTACTCCAAACGGGAAAGCACTTCACTCTTGAAGATCATTACGAGGGACGGACCATCTAGATATCTGAACAAGCTTCTTATAAGACCTAATAGCTCAGTTGCCCGATTTACCTTCTCGCAATGGCTATATATTATTTCCTGGTTTGCCAATGCATTTTTTTTGCAATTATTTTTCCTGACACTTTGTCTGTGCAACCCTATACATATATCCCCTTTGTTCCTCTCCTATCTTACACTTATCTTCCCACTTTCTTCAATACAACCCA
Source organism: Homarus americanus (assembly GCF_018991925.1). Classification (NCBI taxonomy): domain Eukaryota; kingdom Metazoa; phylum Arthropoda; class Malacostraca; order Decapoda; family Nephropidae; genus Homarus; species Homarus americanus. The sequence goes on along the minus strand of NW_024725489.1, from coordinate 4,224,179 downwards.
ACCATACAATGCTGTACTTTGACTGAATAATATATTATACTGTACCTTCACCAGTGATGAGTGGGTGGTCTCCCTTAAGGCCAAACAAAGGCCATCTTTGTGGATAGTATTAGAATAAGAGAAAATTGTAATTCTCACGGAAAACTGTAATGACTGATAGGGTCACACTGGACGAACCCATCTCACATCTGTCCCAAGAAGGTATCAAACCCTTTGAGCAAAAGTATTATTATGGTTTTCAACCACTAATCTGGTACTTTCCTTGTCATAGGACACTTTATTAGTCAGATGGTTATTTTATCTCTCCATGTATCAATATACAGTACAGTACCTGCCCTAACATCATACACTCCCAGAGGTTTCCTCATTACTGATTAAAAATTCTCTCCATCAGACAATCAAAATATTTATGAGATTTGCTTCTCGGTTTCCTCAAACAAAAGGAATACATAATTTGAAAATTATTGTCTTTAATTTACTTTTGATATCCATTACTCAAGACATTTTTATTACCCGAGCCCAGACTAATTAGTCATTCATCCGATCCAAATTTACACTTTAAAACAAAACTTGTACTCCTACAAAAGAGGAGTAATATTAAAGTAAACTTCACATGAAAGTGATGAATCAAGACATAACCTGGGTGAAACCTACTCTTCCCTCCTTAGCAACCCATAAACCTTTCTAACACCCAGTTTTTCCCTCAGATATAAGCACTTCTTTCTACCTTAAATCCTCTGAAAATTTTCTCCAATTTATGTTCCTGTGGACTGCACCCCTATACCATACATGTTAGACTATCACTTGGACCAGGGAGGTGGACAGTGGCCCCAAATCACTCAATGCTGTATAACATCACCAGGAACACGGAGAGCATCACCTGAACACACTTTACTTGACTAGTGAAGTAAAGCGTGTTTAATACTTCTGTGACCAACAACTCCCTTTCCCTCTAACTGGCAAATCTCCTACTGGCAAAGATATTTGCCTTCCTAATCTCACCCAGACCTCCAAGTCACCTACAGGCAACTCTTAATGGACCCCATACAATAACTCCTCTGTACACTTTATCTGTCTTTGTCCCACTTTGTGATGTTCCATGAAGTTTTATTTCTAAGCAACTGATATTTACTGGTTTATCATGTGCACATTTCAAAATATATACCGGGTAAATATTATTATATATATAAAACTGGTGCTACACAAGGGCTGTACCCTGTATTATGGTGCATATGGGTAAAAATTACCCCTTTAGGAACAACCTAGAGTAAAAAAGGAGAAGCTTACTAAACAAAATGTAGCAACTGAACGAACGAGGGATAGTGGAACATGCTGTTGGTCCTGTATTATGGTGGTAGCCTGGCCTTCCTTGCCTAAGGGTATCCTCACATATTTGTTGCCCTACCATGGGTAGGTGGAAACCTCTGCCATACAGGCACGCATACCAACCCTCCCAGCACATCAGGTGATGTATGGATCTTTACGCAAGTCAGCCCCCCGCAATACTTTTGTTTTACTGTGTACATTACTGCTCACTTTGTAAAGCCCCAGCAACCATATTTAAATCTAATTTAGCCAAGATGCATTAATGATAAATTGAGGTAGTTTATGGTATATTTCTCAATATCTGTCAGTTTTATATTTAAATATTGAAGACTGATATTCTTCCATAGCACTTCAATAGGTGTTCAATATAAAACTTGTTTTTCAATGCACTAAAATTACGAATTAAGGCACCAATTTCAAATTATACTGCACTTGTAAGCTTGGCCATGCAATTCATTTTTCAAACTGCATATATGTACAGTGATAACATACTGTAAAGTCTCATGCCTCCTAATACTTACATCAATACCTGCAGGCAGTTTGTAGTCATGCTTTCTACCTACTTGAGCCCTGGATATCATGAGAGAACCTTACCAGCAACTGCAACCACTCCTGGGCCTTCACTCTTTTCTGCCAAGGAAACTTCCTCCTTTATGGGAGCAGATTTTTTCTCAGGATCAGCAGCAGGAACGGGATTGCTTGGGATTTCTGTGGGTGGGACAGAAGCAAGGGGGGGTTCTGGGACTGCTGATGGGAAAGTGGATGGAGGGGGTTCAGAGATGGCAGCAGGAGTGGAGGAATCTATTTCTGCCTCACCCTTTTCCTTTGGACCACCGTCCCCATCATCTTTTTTAAGGGCCGTCTTCAGAATCTGTGGAATAATAGAACACCAGTATTAATAAGCAATATAGTTCACATCCTGCTATATATTGGAGGAGGTATGTCCTGTCTCTTCATCAATATGTATCCAAGTTCTAAAGAAAGATCCCAACTTTGCTTCAGTGGACTGGATAATTATATCACCACAGGTTTCCCAAAACACCTATTACTTTCTTTTCCTCATTTACTCCAATTCAATTTGCTACTCACTTATTCTCACCAAGAGCCACCTTAAGATATCTGGAACACTTCACTTCCTCCATTCTATCTTCCATTGAAACTAATTTTATTTTTATCATATAATTTTCTATCAATATCTATTACTACACCTAGTATTAAATATAATGGTGATCAAGTAAATGGGTCGAAACTAATCCACAAAAATGTTGAGCAATCCACATAAAAAACCAGGCTAAGATACCATATTTGTCACTGTGCAGTTTCTTTACTTTATACTGTACTCTAACACTAACCCTGAGAGTGATGTTAAGTTTAAGCGCAGCCAGGCCACCACTGGCACCACTCAAGGGGTATTCTTCGTTCTTAACATCCAGGTTACGTTCCTTCAGCAAAACATTCAGGTCCAACTCAATTTTACCCTGTACTTGGCTTGTCTTGTGATCAATAACCTGCAAAACATTAAGATTAATTAGCCTTAAATTAAATACTTAAAAAACTTAACAAAAAACAATGATCCCTCTCATATTTTGAGGGTTTCCATTCAACTATTCATTGTCAAATGAAATAAATAAAAAATAATTCAGTTAGTTGTGGTAACTTGTATTCACTTCACAAGCATCGAGTATCTTAACTACATTGCCACTAAGAACATATTACACAAATCTGGATCTAGAAATATGAGCCATGGTTAGACATACAAATACTGTAAGAGAAGACCAAAATTTGTATTGAACTGTATTAAATTCATAGGACTTGGTTAATTTGCTAGTGCCTATCTGCCAAGTTTATGCTGTAAAGGGCAATGTAGGCTGGGTACCGGTATGTAGAAAAATAAATACAAATAAAAATTCAAGTGAAACTCAATTCCATCAAGATGACCATCATCCTATATAGCTCCATCAATTTTTTTTTATTCTTCTAAAAACTGAGGTTTTAGGGTTGCACACACTCACATACTCGTGCATGCACAAAGCAGTTGTCTGTTCCCTTCTTTTATTTCTTGTAGGATAAAATAACCAAAGGCACTGTGGTAGTCATGACTGAAATTGTTTATGCCACTAAACAAAGTCAAGTTTGAAGCATTGTCTTTCTTCAAAATAAAATCCACCAGATTCTGACATTAACACCACCCACAAAGTTGTTTACAAAAACTTGAAGAGAAAAATCAGGTGAACACATTAAGTAAAAAATAAGTCATAATGTTTAGGCTAATATTGCTAAACCAAAAAGAATATCTCCTGAAATATAAATCTCAAATCATACCTCAATCTTAAGCTCCTGTGTGCGAGGGTTTCGCACAAGGAAAGTGAACCCTTCTTCAAACACTGGGTCGTTTGTTCGCTGACGGACAGTGGTTTCCTGCTGCAAGTTGCCAACATGTAGCCGCACAAATGGGTCAGGGATGTTCTGGTGTAAACATAAAACTTTGATTAGCATCATTTTAGGGACAAGAAACAATCATCAGTACTTTTCCTTCTAATTCCTTCATCAATTGAACTTGCAGCAAATATTATTATGTATAGTACTGTATTTACTGTACAACCAAAACAATCATAAAACACATGATTTTTTTTTTTCTGAAATTACACAACATACTTTAGGCTAAATTAAAACTGGAACTTGAATATCAAGGGGAATTTCCTAACAAAGTACACGATTTTCTCACCCAGTCATCATTTATAAGATCAATCAAAATTTTACCTTGGTTCTTAACCAATGTGATAAAACTTGAGGTAGTTCTGAAAACCATCAATTACTTCACATCTAAAAATCAATTACTGTACTCAAAATGAGCAAAATCATATTATTCCAACAACGAACCAAAACTTTTGATCCATTAAAGAAACAAACTCATTTGAATTTTCAAACATCAGGACTTGTGTACACCCACTAAAAAATTATTCGGCACCCTTACGGTGTGATACAATATGACACGTGTCGAATAATTTTTTAGCGGGTGTACATGTAGGTTAAGAAGCAATTAGTATAATCATGATACTGAAACCTCATTAATCCAGATCACATGGTGAGCAATGTGTCGATTCCTGGCCCTTCCACTTCTTTCCGTTCTAGTTCATGTCTTAGTGGGGTCACATCTCGGTGCTATTACTATACTACACCTTTTCCAGAACCTCAACAGATTTCATAATCTGAAGTTTGATGAAAAACTAAGTGTTTAAGTGCAAATTTTTGAGTGAGATTCAAAATTAGTGTACTGTACTGTGTAAGTGATTTAGTAGTACAGTACAGGTACTGTAGTATATGATAATGATGGAAAATTACATAATTTAGGAACTATTAAGACTTACGAGTACAGGTACCGGTACATAAGTTAGAAATCGAACCGACACCGAGTTTTTATTGTAGTAGTAACTACAGTATTTCTTTATTTTCAAGTCTTTGACTTTGTAGTGTTAGGAGCACTCGTGAGTTCTTTAAATGAACTGCTGCTTTTAAGAAACAAAAGACCAACTAAAATTTATTTATTATTATCAACATTATTATTAGTGTTAAAACAACTGCCTCTATACTACCTACCATCAGTACCTCTACACAGTACCTTCAGGAGCCAGTAGTTCTTTAGAAGTAAAGAAAAACACTATGTATTTAAATAAATAACCATCTGTGTTTTACAGGTTCTTGTGTTTTATCGTTCTATCTTAATTTGCCATTTATTCTATGTAGGCCATTATACTTTGAAATTTGTAGTAATCTGGATATTTTGCTTAGCTGGATCACCTTTCCTCCTATTCAATCCAAATTAATGACTTTCCCCCCAATCAATCCAAATTAATGAGGTTTCACCGCTATAAACAAACCATAAACATAACTTAGCCCAAGTTGTTACTGGTCACAAGAATAATAAATGAAAAAGTATACAATTTCCAGGTTTGTCAATGTCTTACCACACACACTATCCAACTCAAAAACAATTATACAAGTTCACTATCTACATCAAAACAAGTGTAATCTCATGTTCCAAAATATCTTTTGAATACAAGCAAGAACATTATGCTAGGATCATCAAGATCACTTACATAAAAACTACACAGCACTAATACTAAGTCATGCACTAAGTTAGGCAGGAAGGGGTGAATGTTACAATACAGAATTACGACACTTGTACCAATAGTGTATTATATCTCCAATACAAATCTGTTTCCGAGGAGAGAGGGGAAAAGTTAGAGCAATTGAGATTTTATTATCTATATTTGTTTTCAGAATCCTATACCATTCCTACTCATTACAGTTACTAGCTTCTATTTTCCATCAAGTACGAAAAAAAAATCTCTCCAACTTGTCCTTTTCCTCTTTACACACACAGTACTTAAAATTATCTAAACTAGAAAAGAAATCATTAAGAAAGCAGGAAAGTGTGTGTACTATTTTATGAAAATATCAACATGTCCCTGGCCCAACCACAACTGGTTCTCGCTTAACTCAATATGGTCTTCGTTTCCCATCCACTCTCCATATTGAGATTGGTTTGCAAGATGTCAGCCATGACAACCAAACCAAACCAAACGTTACACAAGCAGATGCAGGAGAGGGTAAGACCTACAGACATAGTACATTGACAAATACTGTACATTATGCTGGTTGACTCAGCACAACTCTGCTCTAGCAAAGGAATTTGGGGTATTAATAATGAAATGGAAAGGAATAAACCATGAATACAGTACACTATCTATTTAACGAACTCTTGATTTAGCGGAAGGAATTTTTTTCCATCATTTTTGGCTCGGTTTAATGAAATAGTTTACTAAATAGAGAATAATTTTATTAATACACTCACATCTACGGAGACACCTCAGACACAGAATATGTACATAAAAACATTATTAATGGCTTACCTTAAACCAGGGGGTTCAGTGGTTTTTAATTTTTTTCTATTACAGTGGTCCCTCGGTTAACGAATGGTTCGAATAAAAAAATTTCGGTTAACGAATTACCTCCCATAAGGATCTTCAATTCGGTTAACGAACAGAACTTCGATTAACGAAATCCTTACGACAAACACGTTTTGTTGTGAGCATCAGCTGATGGGCTAGTCTGCCAATTCGGTTATCTGTTCTATGTTTACATTCGTTTCCAGTGGAGTAAATATCAAGAAAGTTGTGCTCTTTAATATTTTTACATTTTTACATTAAAGCTATTGGTCACTCTGAAATTTAGTTAACATTGATAATATATGGTGCAGTGCAGTGTTGATTTAAATAAAATAATCTTGAATTACACCTAGTGAACTTAAAATTTATTGGTGAAATGATGGCATCAAACATGGATCCCCTGAAAGGGGATTTCTCCTCCATCCCCACTTCCTTCTCTTCTCCCTTCTCCTCCACCCCCATTCTAATTCCCATCATCATCATCAACCATGAGCCTTCTACATACACACCTCAAAGTAAGTGTACTTTCCTGTATTTTGTTTATACTTTGTATGTACTTTTCTGTGAGCTGGAACCAATTACCCAATATCCCATGGAAACAATGAATTTGGTTAACGAACGACCTTCTGGAATGGATTGTGTTCGTTAACCGAGGGACCACTGTATTTCCAAAATTTTCCAATTGATAGCCGCACTCTTGACTTTCTCCCCCACACCACTTCCTTTCCGAGACTCTTTCGGCATGATGTCTAAGCAGAATAGTTAGTTGACTGAGAGGTAGCGGTGAGCAACATACGTGGTGGCAGCAGAACAGCCCAAGCGCATATAAACAAACCCCACGCACCAAGCGGCGGAATTTAATGAATTCACGCTCTATTTAATGAACTAATTTGCTAAATTGAACAAAAATAATGGAAATTTGATTTTGCGGATATCTCGATTTACTGTACAGTGGTCCCTCGGTTAACGAGCGCCTCGGTAACGAGATTTCGGTAAACGAGTTACCTTCCATAAGATTCTTAGCTTCGGTTAGCGAGCATTCCTCGATTAACGAGTTTCTTACGAGCCGACCTGAACATGCTTTCACTTGCATTTGGCGGTCCATCAGCTGTAGTATTAGTCCGCCAATACAGTAATCGGTTCTAGGGCTTAAATTTCTAACCATTCTAGCAAATATCAAGAAGTTTATACTATTCAATAATTTTTAAAGTTTAATCTTAAATTTTTTAGTAATTTTAACAATTATTGAACATAATTGAAGGTAATGAAACTAGTTTCATGCGCACCATCCAGCCTCTCAACACACCATACAGGTGTCAGTCTGTGTCTTTTCAGTGGAGGTAACATCTTGCTTGAGACTTCAACTAAACGCTTTTTTTTTCTGTGTTTGCAAGCAAATTATTGGTCATTTTGAAATTTATTTTACATATTGACAATATATAATGCAGCGCAGTGTTGATTTAAAGAAATTAATCTTGAATTACACCAAGAGAACTAAAATTTTATGGGTGAAATGGCACCATGGGGTGACTTCTCTTCCACCCCAATGCCTTCTCTTCTCCCTTCTCAACCCCCATTCTAATTCCCATCATCATCATCATCCAGGAGCCTTCTACATACACACCTCAGTAAGTGTACTTTTCTACCTTTTTTGTTGAATTTAGGCAATTTTCGGTGAGCTGGAACCAATTACCCAAAACCCATTGAAACAATGGTTTCGGTTAACGAGCAACCTTCTAGAACGGATTGTGCTCGTTAACTGAGGGACCACTGCAACGGAAAAGGGCGGCTCGAATTAGTTTGTTAAATAGAGAAAATACTGTACTGAAGGTTTATGGTTATTTCTGAACGGTCAAGTCTTAATTTATTAATAAAATAAGCAAAACACTGAAAAGCAATTACAGTATGTACTGTATCTATGCAATGCTTATGGGAAAAATAAAATTTTAAAGAATATTTCATCATGATGACGAATATTGAATCCAAGTGGCTCAAAGTACTGTAGTTGTAAAACAAATGGACATCAGTTTACATATGAAGACAGGAATAGTTAAAAGCAAGTAGCAATCTAGAATTGTAAAAGAAACATCCTGAAATATCCGACATAATTAGGGTAAAGGAAATGAAAGGTACAGTAAAACCACCATAATTTGTACTCCTCAAATTCAAAATCACTCCTAATTCATAATGTTTAGCTGTTATGAAATATATATAACAAATTTCATAATATTTGGTAACATTTGGAAATGAGTCGTTTAAAAAAAATACGATATTGTATAGATTTAAGAAAAATTTTACATTTTGTAAAATATTGAATTAAACGAGACATTTATGAATACCTGTACTGTACAGTAAAATCTCGATGATACGAGTAGATACAATCCTTGGAGTCCGCTTGTATAGCAAAAACTCGTATAACGGAGGGAATAATACTTGGGTTAAATAAAGATGCGTTCCCGAGCACCAAGTATAGCAATGACAGCAAATGAATGCAATTCAGTACGAGCGGACAAACTGGGATAGCAGATTCAAACACTGGAGAAGGGAGAGGGTGACTGGAGAAAGGACGGTAGAGGAGAGATGCACGGTCTGCCCGAGTCCCTCACAAACTCATCTCTGCACATCTGGCTGGGGGAGGACAGTAGGGGAGGGGTGCACGGCTGGCTCAGTGGCTCATAAACACTGCCTCCACCTAGTAGGCTACTGGACCAAGCTGTGAGGTGTTACGTCTGTTTTTCAACTCGTATTTTCGGGAAGACATACGTAACTTTCCTCATTTATTTTTACTCATTTACATGCACACGCCATCATAAATACATAGTGAAAAAAGTAAAAACCTTTTTTTTTCTAAAAAAAAAAAGGGTTTTGTGATATAGTCCAGAATGCAACGTCTAGCTTTATACCTAGGTATGTAAATACCTAGCATTAACTCGCCAGGCCAACATACAGGCAATTAAAACGTCTAATAATTACTTAAATATGTAATATTAGGAGGACACGTCGCTACCTGGCATTTAATTGCAATTCTCAAAACCCCCTCCCGCACCCTCCATCACACGCATTGCTACCGTCATCTCTTGCCCTAGAGTGAGCAGTAAACAAATGTCAACTCTCTAGGGGTAGAGATGGGTTGGGTGTCGACGTCGCATTCTGGACTATATCACAAACTGTTTTTTAGAAAAAAAAACAGCCTTTTGTCCAATCCAGAATGTGACGTCTAGCTTTGATTACCCAAGCAGGAGGTGGAGATGGCGTTGCATATAAGGCTCCGTTAGCTTAGGTCCAGATTATAATTATAAACTTTTTGGAACATTTTCCAATATTAGGAACATTTACCAGAAAGTAAAATGTAATTTACATATCCCAATTAGGATACTCGCTTTATTCTGATGAGGAAGAAGAAGGTCCTGGTTGTGGAGATTAACTAGGTGGGGGATGGGACCCCAGTACCTCCACAAGTGAAGAATCTTTCAGAGATAGATGATGATTGCCGTTTTGAAAGGTCTTTGAACATTTCCAAAAGCCCACTTCTTTGATCTGACTAAGACAATTTCTTACCATCCTGTGATGAGAATACATAGGGGCCTCGATTAGGGAATGTGGTTAACCATTCTTGAAGAATCTTAACTGGGCACAATATATGAGGAACCCTCGTCTCATCATGCCGTTTTATCCTGATATGTTGTGCTTGAAAATCCTCCCTTTCATTTTTTCTTAGAATCTCCGTAGGAAAAAAGGTGACATCTTCCACAGAAAATACCAATAATGATGTATTATTGGAAATTGAAATCAGCTCACTGATTCTCATACCTGTTGCTATTGCTAGAAGGAAGGCTGCCTTCTGAAGCAATCTGTCCCAGTTCAGATTTATATTGTAATTAGGCCCCATAAGAAATTTAGTAACTTTATCTAGAGACCAAGGTGGGATTCTCTTAGACCAAGGTGGGATTCTCTTAGACCGAGGGGGTCTCTGAATGAAAAAGGACGATCCGAGCATTTGATAAATTCTTGGGTTCAAAGTAATATTAAAACCCCATACCAGAGGATAATCCAATGCTGATTTCTATGATGCAATTGTAGATCCTTGAAGGCCTTTAACTCTTAACAGAAAATCTACAAATTCTAACACCACTGTTTCCGACAATGTGATTGGAGTCATTAACCTGATAAGTTATTGAAACAGTTTCCAAGCTATCTCATATTGGTTAACTATATTGGAATTACCCAACAATCTATTTATACCTCTTTCAAGAAACTCCAAGCATGAAGTGCCAAGGACATCTTGTCCCGAGGGTGCAGTACCTGGTCTAGACATCCTTGTTGCAATTGTAGTGGATGCGGGAACCATTCCAACAGACCGAGACACCACGGATGTAGGATCCAATATAGTGCAATTAAGAGGACCTTTCCCTGGAACGGTCTAAGTTTTTTTTAACTACTATGGGGTTTAAAGAAATGCAATTAAATGCCAGGTAGTGACATGTCCTCCTAATATTACGTATTTAAGTAATTATTAGAGGTTTTAATTGCCTGTATGTTGGCCTGGCGAGTTAATGCTAGGCATTTACATACCTAGGTATAAAGCTAGACGTTGCATTCTGGATTGAACAAAAATAATTGTCCTAAGGGCAAACCTGTACAGTAGGCCCTCCAAGTTCACAGGGGTTAGGTTCTCAATGTCCGCGAATCGCCAAGTCTGCGAATAAAATTTGCTGACTGGTTTGGGGGGGGGGGGTTTACATTTTTACTTGTGTACAAAGAAATGTATATTCCCTTTATGTGTTTGCCCAAAGGACAATTATTTCTGTTACCTGAATTGTGTGTGTGTGTGTGTGTGTGTGTGTAGACACACAAAACATACAAGTAAATAATAATGGGAAAATACTCAAATAATCAAGCAAATTTATTAAAAATGCGAGTCTACCCTCAAGTCCATGCTTTATTAATAAAGTAATAAAGCACAGACTTGAGGGTTGACGGTCACATTTTTAATAAATGTGTTTGATTATTTGCAAGAGGATTTTTCCTATTATATATGTATATGTGTGTGTGTGTGTGTGCGTGTGTGTGTGTGTGCGTGTGTGTGTGTGTGTGTGTGTGCGTGCGTGCGTGCATGCGCACGTGTGCATGTGTGTGCACGCATGTGTGTGCACACACGTATATACAATACAGATAAAGGAAATTACTTTCTCAAGAACGAATGGCTCCTTGTCCCAGCCGCAAATATGATGGCAACTTTAAAACTACCCACAGACAATCTTAGGTACATCCAAGGTGTCATCCGCAAATATTAGAGGTCCGTGAAATAAAAATCTGCGAATTTGGGGGGCCTCCTGTACTCAAATGTACTAATTAATTTCTAAAATTTCTATGTCGAGTGCAAACTATGGGATGTTTGAACTCAAATTAATCATCATCTTAAAGAATTCCTGCAATGTACAGTATGTTAATTACTACCAAGTCAATTCAGTGACATTTTATAAGCAAAAACTCTCTCTATATGACAAATACACACTAGTTAGTCTTCGCTGCCCGGCTATAAACACCTCACCCCGTCCCCCATCCTCCCAGCTAGGGTGAAGGTAGTTTTAGGCTTAAAAGTTTTTATCCTAAAATGTCGCTGACTAAACATAACAATATAACTTGCATTGCTGGAATCCTTGCAAGATAGCGAAAAACTTGCATATAACCATCACAGTTTACATGAGATAAAAATTTTAGTCCTTTAGTGTACTGTAGTACATTTGAGTACAGAGTGAGTACAGTAGTATGTTGCTCAAAATTATGGCTTTTTCAGAGGAAAATGTCTGTAGTATAACTAACCCCAGTGGTCACTGTACTCACTTCTTGTATCACTGAGCAATATAGCGAATACAAGGTGCAAATTCCATAACCTTGTATCATCGAATTCTCATATAACAAGATCACCCTGTATATATGACTCATGTCGCCATGGGATGCGACCGCCCAAGTTCAGGTTGGTCAGTCTTGGAGTGCACATCGACAATCTACCGTGCAAGCTTTTTCCACTCGGTCTTCCATCCTTATCCAGTGTTTTGTTTCTTTTTTCCCTTGGGAGAAGGGGTCCTTCATATTTCAAAATCTCACAATTCGTATGGGCTAGAGTTACAACTATTTAGAATAATGGGGGTTTTACTGTAATTTACGAAGACCAATCGGGTGAAAAATGATGGGAGGTAAAAATATGCAACTGCAAAGATGAAGTTGTGCAGAGGTGGTCCTTACATTACAAGTGTGAATATTTGCATAACCAAAAGATTTTATATGCATGAAGTAAAAAAAATATTAAACTATTAAAAGAGAAAACAGACCAGAGAAATATTCAGATGAAATATATTAGCAGGAAACCATGAGACACCCGCTATATTTATGAATGCACAAACTTTCTAAAGTAATTTAAATGTTTATGCATTTATAATTAATCAATTGAAACTAGCAAAATTTTGACCAAACATTCATTACATAATTGTGCACCAATTTCAACTACCCTGTAGTGAAATTAAATCAAATATGTACAATATCAAACTATTTCCTACACTAAAATTACACCTTTACCAACAACCATAAGCTAAAATTAAACTCTTGCATGCATTAAAACTAAGTCATACCAGGAAGACAAAATGCTTCATACAAAGCCAACTGTACAAGTGAGCACACCATGCACAGACCATACTTATGATGGTTTACCTTGTGTGATGGCTGTTGAGTGGGTGAAGAGGAAAAACGTGGTGATTAATTACGGACTGAAGACAAAAGTATAAATATTAATTTTGCCTGTAAAATACAAGACCATCAGTCTAACAGTATAAAACTTCTAGATCTGACAGTGTTAGCATTCATGCTCGAGAGAAGAAAATGGAATTCAAAGAAAAATGCAATACGGTACCAAAGGTGTACATGCTTTAAACTTGCATCAACAGCGAGAAAAAGGTTTATAAATTCCCGTACTCGAAACTTATCAAAACATATCGGCTTATTCCATTAACTATACCATAATTATCCAACCACTGCCATCGGAGGCCTTGGGTCAGTTTGTAGTAAGGCAGCTTATTGGCTGGTAACTTATTTGTGAAGATTCACTACAGTTCTTTAATAATTAATAAATTGCACTGTATTTAAATTCTGATATTTTAAGGAATAAATGTTCTGTGCTGATTACTGATAATTTCTGCACTTTTGGAAGTAAAAATTTGTATGTCAAATGCTCTGGTAACAAATATCTTGGAGAAGAAATATATTACTGTACAATATTTCAGCGACATCCTCCACCACGCTGTGTGACGTCACACAGCAAGAAAGAATTTGTGTGGCTAAACTTGTTCATCACGTTCATGTTCAATTTATATTGTTTTTACCAGAGATCAACACAAAATAGTTAACCTCTAAACTAGCAGAATATAAAAACGTTAAAACATTAAAGAACTGTATTGTCTCGTGTCCATCTGCCAGACAATCAGCTGCCTTGCTATAAAGTGACTGCCTCGGTTGCAAAGTGAGTGAACAGGCTATAGACCAGGGGTCCGCAACCCCTAGTTTTCCCGCTGCATGTGGCCAGAAAGGGGTACCGGTACATATACGGCCGGCTGAGCGACATCTAAATTTTGTACTGCTCGAAGGCAGTTTCTTATTTCCATATTTTATATTTTTCAAAGTTATGTTTCTAATTTCTTAACAGAAAATTAAACTAGGCTAGTGACTAGTGCTATTAATACAATGCAGAATATGTATATACTGAAAATGAAAGCTATGTTTAGTCTTAAATATCGGTGTTGTTTACCACAATTTTCTGACAAAATATAGTCCTGCATTTCTGAATTTACATTAAATTCTGTGGAACACCATGCTGACTATGTTGGCTTGGTACACCTGTGGCCGATCGCCGATTACCTGCACCATTAAGTGGCCGACTAGTGTATAAAGGTTGCAGACCCCTGCTATAGATCATATATAAGCATATTTTATTACAAAATACAGACATGCTCAATGGGAAGAATGTAAACTGTACATTTTTACAGAACACCTGAAATAATTAGCTTTGATGTTTGGCATCCTCCATGGAAAAGCTTTCATCCTGTTTGAAATACTGTATCAGATAAATAACACCGAATCTCAGTTTAAAATTCTCTAAATCTAACTACAGGTAACAAAAGCAGTTGTAATGACAGTATCAGTTGTATTCATTTTTTCCAACTTTCAGAGGCACTACCCCGAGTGGTATATTCACCAATCCTAAGTTGGGAGGAAAAAAATCCATATTTCTGACAGCAGTTACAGTGGAGATCCATATACAAGAATATATCCAGGCACATGGATAATGCAATTGCTATACATTATTTGAAGAGTCAGGAGGAGGGTGACTAAATGACTATACAGTACCGTGCAGAGTCGGTAAGCAGTAGGTACTACGGTGATGTGTTTAACATTGACTTCATTGTGGGGTTTGAGCCACCCAAAAGTGACACAGATGAAAGGCACCAAACAATGTAAGTACAGTAGTTATTACAGTAAGTTTTGCAGTAATACATTGTACTTCAATAATAATGAAACACGTTATCTTACACATCATTCCTTATTTTTCATGCATTTATGAACCTCTGTTTTTCTTTATTATGGATGTATTCGGTGATAAAATTACCTTAAAAATGAGACCACATTCATTTTAATAGGAAAATAATTTTTGATAGCTAGCATAATAAGGTATGATAGATTACACTTATTTACATTCTGTATTTTTCTTTAAATAATTACAGACACCACATACTCTGTGCACCAATATTAATGTATTCTTCAATAAGAAACCTTCAAAATGAGACCTCTGTCATCTTGATAGGTTAATATTTGGCAAAGTTGGGGCTATTTACAATAAGAAAAACTTTTAACCCCAATATCATCATCTCTTTTGGGTGGACTTGTCCTTATCGTGTGGAGCACATCACATGCAATACTATACGGTCATTGAATGAACACAGCAACCCAATACAATGAAAATAAGTCACCCACTTTTAAGAATTATCAACCTAGTTTTTACTCATCAATATCATGATTAATGCAAGATAAGGTAACAACATACAAAATACTCGTGATGAAAAGTACTTCCATCACCAATGACCAACCTACAGTACCAACACACTTTAATAAAAACTGTACACAACGCAAGTGTGTTACTCTCTCGTGCAGGGCTCCATCAACCTTGTACTTTATAATGCACCGACTAGTATTCAATTAAAGCACAAAGAATGTTATCATCATCATCAAACTAAAATAGCTGCTGGAGCTCTACAATACTGTACTATTGTTGAGACTAGTGGGTTTTTTAACAGAACTCACTGAGGAGGAATACAGTATGTTTCTTATTGTTTTGAGTAGTGGGTCTACATAATGGGCAACTTACAGTAATAAAACAATTAAGTTTCAATTATCATTAAAAACCAAAATTTGATGTTCTTCAGTGCATAAATTCAAAGTGCCTATATCAGTCACGATGTGATGATAAAGAATGCAGTGTGGGTATTACATGTGAATAATCAGTTATTGCCTCATCTTTGGTGGGGGTAAAAAAAAAAACATGAGTACAGTACAGTATGGTACTTAAATTTTTTTATACAATTTTCAGTCCCAAGTCATTGTATTAATTCTTCACTGATGGCAGATAAGTACAAGTACCATTTTATTAAACCAATCTTTAATTTGTACTATTTTAAGACTTTTCTTACTATTGTGCCGAGTGATCAGAATCAAGTGCCAACCCCCCCCCCCCATTAGAAAGGTTAATTTTACAGGACATTTTTAATTATCAGTAACAAAATAAATAGGTTAAACTAAATTTATAAAACTACTGTTACCTGTGCTCTTTTTTATATTTAAACTACTGAAACCAACTTAGATAAAATACAGTAGAACCTCAAAATTCCAGAAGTTCTTGGCCACAATAGTCAGCTGGGTCTTTTTGTGGCAAAACTTCTCCTGAGTTATTGTGGTCAAGTGCACAAGATCAACATTCAAAATTTAACTTAAGTGTTCAAAATTCAGCAATGAAATTTTATTAACCAAATTTTGAAGATTGAGTTGTGAAGATGTTGTATTTATATAGCAATGTGTCAATCTCCTTGGACATCTAGTAGCCACATCAACTAATTGTCTGGACTCAGACACTCTAATTACAGTATTTGTATGAAGTTCTGTTTATTGCAGAATTGTAAAAGTATTAAGAAGTCTAGTAAATTACAGGGTAGTGCTCTTTGGTAGATAAAACACTGTTTGGTGGTACAGGTACACAGCAGTTACCTTAAAATTCCTATGAAAATCATGTTCAGTATTACTTATTACTAAGAATATATCCCTGTCCCAGAACTTCAGTATTCCCTCTCTATACTGAACTTCTATATGCAGAAATTTGCTATATACTGTACAGTATACTGAACTGCCAAGATTTCAATTTTCTCTCTCTACACCAAACCACTCCAGATTTCAGTATTACACCTCTAAACCACACGAATTCACTATAATACCAAACCCCTCCTCAAATCTC
Source organism: Homarus americanus (assembly GCF_018991925.1). Lineage (NCBI taxonomy): Eukaryota > Metazoa > Arthropoda > Malacostraca > Decapoda > Nephropidae > Homarus > Homarus americanus. The sequence continues at coordinate 4,207,355 of NW_024725489.1, read as the reverse complement.
TCACACACTATATTCAAATGTAATATTGTAAAAATAACAAAATTTAACAAAACAAAAATGACTTTAGTTTACTTGTATACAAGAAACCTTTGGTTTGGTTCCCAGTGCATTGTGCCCTTTATGCACAGAAGCATTTTTTTTCTTTTTCAAGCATGGTATTCAGACCATTTATAATCGCCTCAATTTGATACTTTTGGCTCAGATTAGTTTGGGCTTTCATAAAAGGTAAAAATAAATATGAGAAAACGAACTACAAACCAATATTTTTTGCTCCAAATGCAAAACAAATCTAAAAATACCTTTCCCACTTCCAGGCTCAAAAATTTTCACAGGCCAAAACTGCATGCTACATACAGTACAACTAGATGTGGAAAATTTTTAGGTTTCCAATAGTAGAATAAGTTTTTTTTCTACGACACTTCTGCGGTAAATTACAATAAATAAAAAAAATAAATAAAAAAAATGAAGTGCAAACAATTTCATATCTCTGTTATTTACATATGCAATGATTATCATCAAACTGTATTATAATGTGTTGAATTTATTTTTTTTATTTTTATTTATTTATTTATTTATTTATTTTTTTTTTTAAGAGATTGGCATTTTGGGTTTTCATATAGCATGTACAATTTGGGGATATGTAGTGGTGAGGGAGGGAGGCTTGTGGTCATAGAAAATGGATCAACCCCATGCCATTTCAAGGAAAGGGGAACTTCTGGAATTTTTATTTATTTATTTATTTATTTTACCAAGAATTACTGAACTTAATATGCAAAACCAAAATGTAAAAATCAATTAATCCAAAACCATAGAATATTCAAGTAAAAAACATACTCGAAACAAAAAATATAGAACTATTAAATTTTAAAAATGCATGGCTTCACTGTACTTACATTCAGTTTCTTGGCAGAGTCGACCCAGACCAAGAGAACAGCACTATGGAGAGGGTTCTTGGTTGTGGCCTGCAGGGCACGGATTTCCTCCAGTTGCTGGTTAAGAAAAAACAAATTGCTTCAACTACTAATCAGTGTCTCCAAAATTTACAAAAGCTGAAATAAGAAATATCTTAAATACAACATTACAGACTATGGGAGTCCCATACTAGATGGCACTGGCCCTTGGAACAACTTATTACATGCTCAATGTTGAGAAATTTCAGTTTTGTTCACATATTGCTTGTTCCATACATTCAGATAATTTGTAACTTTCTAACTTACGCTAATTCTTTTCCTCTAATGTTCTAATTGTTCTCCTTTCTTGTGTTTTTATTTTTCCCTCTTTTTTCCTAGTTAAGTGAGCTGAGGCAACGTTCGTACTCTCCCAATACAAGCTAATGAGGCCTGCTTCATTTCTGTACCCTGGAGTACCCTTACTAGCATTCAGAGTTTCAAAACAAAGTACAGCTCCCCCCCCGACTCACGACCTACTCGACTTACAACCACCCGCACTTACGACCTGCCTCAGTCGTACCAAAATTGTCAAATTACGTATTTTTGAGTCCCAACGTCAGTAAAGACAAAATTTTCGTTTGTAATTCACTTTAAAATGGCTGGCAAGCTTAAAAGTGAGAGTTTTGTGGTGCTGAGAAGAAAAAGAAACACCCATTTTAGATTTTCTATTTATTATTTAAGCATTTTCGACTTACGACTGGGATTTGGGTCCCTAACCCCGTCGTAAGTCGGGGAGGAGCTGTACAGTTATTTAAAATTCAAAATCCTGTACAGTATACAGTTCACGGGTTCCTACAAATCCTAACACTTGGAGAAGACTCAACCCAACACCGTCACAAGTATAGTACAAGTTTTCAGTGAATAAGGCATTGGATATGTATGATTGCTAAAAATGCATATGAAATAGTTTTTCATTCCTACTCATTATATTAGGTCCTGCTCATTATACATAGGTCCCTGCATTACCAACTTTAGCAAAAGCTCATCTTTTACTTCAAATATCACCTCTATTATTTTAACGAGTAAAAAATAATCGTTACTTTTTTAATCAAAACAAGCGATGCAAATTTCGCCAATAAAAACACTAACAATTAATAATAATTATCAAAAAAGCTCAATAAATACAAACCAACTCCAGAGATGCACTACTGTCATGAAGGTCTAGCCAAGCAGCTCGGATGTGTAAACGACCTGATGTAGCATCAGAGAGTGGAACCCACTGAAAAAATAAAAAAAATATATAAAATCGGTGAATTATGTTATCAGGTTTTATTACGTTCAAAGGAAATTTCCAAGTAACTAAAATGACATTTAACAAGGTCCTCCACAAACACTTTCTGGATTTATAGTAAAACAAAGTTAGATAATTTTGTTCAGGTAATATAAGTGTATTGTTACCTAATTAAGACAGGAGAGCATAATAAAGATAACATAACTAGCATTGGTAAAATGCACAATGTTCAACAAGAATATTGATCTCTGTAACCTGTTTAAATAACTTCAAAATATACACACATGTATAAACTATAAATAATTTCAGGAGTGAGATTATAATATAAAGATACAGTACAGTATATCCAAATAAATCCCTGTAGGAGCAAATGATCCATGTACTGTATGCTGTACACTGATGACCACATATGAAAAAAGAAAACGAAGTTCTCAAGCACTTGTGTAATTCACATCTTCAGGGGTGAGTGCAGACCGAGTAGTAGTTAATAGCAAGGCCAATAAATACAGTAAAAGAGCGAGATAAAGTCCCTGAGTGACCTGAATATGGTGGACACCTGCTGTCCCTTGGAACTTTATCTAACTCTCCTTTACTGTCTGTATAGGTCTTGCTATTAACTATGCTTCAGTTCATATATATATATATATATATATATATATATATATATATATATATGGTTTTCTTACACAATATATTTCATTCTCTAAACTTTAAGAAAACAATGAATAGTGATTGTAGAGCAAGAGAATATTAAGCAAAGCATGAAATGGCATTAATTTTACAAAACACTCACCATGTCCACTTCTCCACTCTTCCAAATGTCATGAACATCCAGATTGGCTCTGTAGGTTATGCATATATATTAATAAAAACCTTAACACTACACAACAATAATGATTATTAAAACTAAGATAGTTACCAAATTTTCACATAAATAAACTGTAAATTCAAGCAAACTTCTAAATGTTAAAGGATACCACACAAGGCAACCCATACCCCAAAAACTTCTCCATATTCTAGCCACTTGAAAATCGTTTTTTTTTTTTTTATTCAAAATGTTCATAATTCAATTCAGGTCTATTGTAAGAGAACATTAAATAGATCTTCTTGTATACAGATTTCTCCAATTATAAAGAATGTGACTGCAGAAGCCAATTAAACTGAACTTTAAAGAATTTGCACGAAAATTTAAATCTACATGAAACCATTAATTCAGTTCATATATTCAGTCGTCAAGCCGACGTTCATTAAATGCAAACCTGTACTGTGTACAGTTGACTTATCTGCAAATCAACTTCTGGCAAGATAAATTTATTACTACGAGTACGTACTACATAACTTGATTCCAAGAACCTTGTAGAGTATCAGTTTAACTAATAAATACTACAGTACTGTACATCAAGATATCTTAAACCAACAACTTATTTCATTACTACAGTTCTACATATTTTATGCAACTTTATATATACTGTACAGGTACATTATTGAATTGTCAGAATGAAATATTAACCCAATTATTATAAACTTCTCAAATTAGCATCACCTGATCTTAATATCTTGCATAAACCCATAAAGGGACTTTAAAAAATGGTGCCATTCTTTTATTTCTCAGCTCAGATAAAGACCATGACATTACCTTCACTTATGAACAGTAAACCTCAAATTAAATGTTATTACTGTACTGTAATACCGAGGCTTTTTTCAACCCAAATCTTCTTTTAAGAAAGGATATATATAAATACTGTAGTACATTACTGTACCAGAGTGGGTGTTTACTTTGCTTACTTTATTCAAAATTGGCAATATCTACATTCAGGTTTAAGCATTAAATTTTCACTCACTTGACCAGTCAAGCTACTTAATTAAAATAATACCCAACTTACATGAATATAAAATTACAGCAATTTTTTTAAAGCATTATTGCATTTAAAAACATTACTTATCAGGTAGGGATAGTAATTTCTATTTGTACAGTCAAACCGAGGTTGCCCTATCATGACAAGTGAATTAAGCTTAGTGTAAACCCAACATTACAATAGTAATAAATCACTCCAAACCGAGTTAAAACACTACAAAGACTGTTTAACAAAGCTGCTGAACAGATGAAAAGAAAGAATGGCCACAAAAATACTGTACATACTTACCTCGGGTAACAGCATACATAATCAGAAACTACAATACTAAGTGGACAAGGGGCTTATCAGAGAAAATAGACAGCAAATAATGAAGCAGGAGTCTGTACTGAACTCAATAAATTATAAAATCTTAAAGATCATCAAATCATTTTGGGGTAAAAACAATATCATAGCAAAGATATTTATCAATTTTGAAGAGATGCATATACTATTTAATTATGCACTTATAAGCACAGGAAGAAAACTGGGCAGAAATGGAAACAAGAGTCAGGTAATGTTTGATAGGTGTCTGAAGACTGTATCAAAGTGCAAGTTTTCTCTTTACTACACAGCAACTAAGATCCATTTCCAAGACAGTTGTCTCGGTTCTTTTATATAAAACCCCAAAAAGTAATCTACAGTATACTGTACTATAATTCACCACTGCCAGCAATTAGCTAACATTATTATACAGTGTACTAATCTAGGAAGTCTCAGACCTCTTAAAGTTTACTGTGTTAGTTACTCAACCCCAATGTCTGGTAAGCACCATATCTATGTTAAGAGAAAATTCAACATCACACTAACAAATAATTGCATCAGACTTGTGTTGCAAGCCCATTTAGAATTCACTAACTTCTTTCTGCAAATCTTAATCTTAATTTTAATTTCACAAAATGTTAAGTCATTAATGCATCCATAAAATTGCACCTAAACTTAGGTGTGACCACTGCACTCATCAGATACAGTACAGTACTTGAGTGTGTACACTATACTTAAAATGCATCAAGACTTGGTTGATTCAAACTAAAGTATTGAACATAAATGTTATTACTTCCTGACATTTCTTGTAAGAAGGAAGCAGGAAAGAAAAGTCTAAAAGTCAAGGAAAAATAAATAAAATGAGAAGACAATAGGAAAGAAGTTAAAAAATGTGATGGTGCATAGTGATTGTGACCACAAACAAGTGGAAGGGACTGAACCACTTTACAAGTTCTCTACAAAAGTTCTTCCCTGGGTATTTAGGCCTATCAGTCTTAGCTGAGAGATAGCATGTGCACATTTGAGAAGTAAAACTACTGTACATAAAAAAAAGAAGCCCTTTAGCACCTATAAACATGTACCAATCTAGTTATCCTCACTTAATACATAGTGTAATCAAGGATCATTAGACAAAAAGAAATTAGGAAACCATTTAAAAATATCTTGATTCATCTGACAAAAGTTTATACAATTTCTTATTTGCAAGCGATATTACTGTATTTACCAGTCTGTCAATATAGAGACTAAACTAATACCTGTATACTGAAAAAAAAATTTAAAAACTAATTTAATGACTAAGAAATGTGCAAAATAAGCAATCCCATTCTAATCTTTGTATCTTAAGAAATTATCTAATGTCTTTTGATTTTGCTGCTGTTAGTTACTGAAGCACCAAAGTAAGTTGCTCAAGCAAGCCCAAGTGATCAGAAATATTTACATATAAAAAAAAAAGTCAATTAGGATTTCATCATGAAGCAGTTCCCTTGCATCATAGTTACCTGAGCAATGGATCATCTTTGAATATGTCATGATCTAATACCTCAAACTCTACTTCCACGTTCCCAAACCTGGTATCATAGCTACAAATATACTGTAAAATCAGGAAAGTGTGTTAGCAATTAACATGCACCAACAGAAATATTAAGAAGAATTCTGGCTGCTGTGTTTGGGGTTAAATTCTGCTTATAGCACAGTGTTAGTTAGGAGCATTTTTTACAGACTTCTAGCTGGGAAATATCAACAGGTTTTGAGAATACTGATAAACAGAGCCAGAAAAAAACTTGGGTTAATGTGATTAGTTTAAGTGTGCAGCATATAACTTCAATTAGAATTTAAAATACCATAAAGAGCATGCCACAGTATATACACATTCTAGGCAACTCCATAATGCATTTAATACAAACTTTAAATATCATACAAAGTAAATTTTTAACTAACAAAAAAGTTCAGACATTACATTTCAAAACCACATAAAATAACGAATACACTGGAAAAGAATCAGGTAGTGGAAGATAGCCTTGGATTATAACTAAATTTTCAAAATAAGTTCAGTGCATGACTTATTTCTTTCAATACTCAAAAGCCTTTCAAAATGCTTTTCAAGACACGAAACCATATTAGATGCAGTAAACGAGTCACGAAATAACTTGCCAGTGACCTTTCACAGTTTACAACTGAACTGCTGTGTAAAACTACCATATATAAAAGCAGTCAGTCAAGCTGACACAGTATGACCATATCAATTCTAATTTGACAAGTTTCATTCTTTCTAAAAACAAAATAAGTATTAAAATTTAACATCTAAATCAACAATTGGAATTCTTCATGTTCTGTTGACAAATCTTTCAACAAGTCTTGAACAACAAAAACAATGTCACATCGTAATGGCTCTGACGAGTCTGACAGTAAAGTTAACTGAGAAGTTTATCAATATGAATCTCATAAGACTATCCTCTGACTAGAAAACTAATGCATGCACAAATATAGGAACCACTTCAACAGTAACAGGTGATCCATAGTGCACTACACTAGTGCACAAGGTGCAAATTTGAGATAGCACTGTTAAACATTGGGAAAATTTGAGGATTATCTGCCTTTACAGGTGTCCTACATTATGGAAATGGCATTCAACTATCAATTGAGTTCAAGGAGCTGTGGCATCTGTCAGATCATTTTTGATAATAAATGTAATCAAAATATGTTATTTTTTGTGCAAAATATATGACATTTGTATTCAAAATATTCCTGGTCTTACAAGGAATCCAGCAATGTCAATTATATTACCCTAACTTTAGTTTGAGGTATTATTTTTTAAAATTTAGTGGTTTTCCCCCCAAAATTTCTCAGAGAGGGAAGAGCCAGCGAGTGTAGTGTGAGAAGAGGGGGAGGGAGTCGAGTCCATTATTTGAATGGACATTAACTTGGACTGCATTTCTCTTTCTCTTAAGTATTAATTGTGTGCATGTACCATCATAAAATTAAGATGTTATTTTTACTAGAACATAGGTATTGTGTCAGAAAAGTAGAGTTTGGGGGTCCGGCCAGTCTCTATTGGAATTAATCCCATATATTCTGTTGTTCACTTAACGCGGTTTTCACTTAACACGGTACCCTGTGGGTTCAATTGACCGCGTTAAGCGGGGTACTACTGTATATCAAACTACTGTACATCTACCATTTTAGGTTTGGCTAGATATAATTTTTGGTTAAGGGTTTTTAATATACTGTACTTATAATCAATCACTTAAAGGAATTAACAATATGTTCTATGTTAATTACATTTTACTTACAGACTGTATTAGCAAGATTTCATAACTGTATAAAAAATATATATAACTTGGGAAAATTTGTAAACTAAAAAAAAATATTAGTTAAAGTTACCACATAACTTTTTTAAATCTTATAAAGCAGAACAATATTTTGATTAGAATTCTGAAACTGTTAAATAATAATTCTAGTTTCTCCATTAACTGCAAGTCACGCCTTTGCAATAAAAAATTTAGTCTTGTCAATGACATATACTGGAGCAACACAGTCTTGTACAGGACATCCAAATGATACAAGTCATTGACAAATGAATCTAACCATTTCCCAGTGTAGTGACACCCTCTTGGCCTCATGCAGGTACCTGTACAAGTTCTCAGGCTGTAAGAAGCTTCAAGTATGCTCGAGTAAATGATAATCATGATCCAAAACTCCTAGAGTTGCAGGTTAAATGGGCCCCAATCCTAATAGGCTCTAACCTTTCTTAATCAAATCATCAAGATTGGGTTGGATTAAGTAAGGTTGCAGCCCAACAGACTGAGATCCACTTGACCAATCACAATCTAATGAAATACTCAAATTGTATACAGTAGTCCCTCGTAAACTTTGTTTGCAGTGGAGTGAACATCGAGTTTGTTGGTCTCTTGAATATTATTGCATTTTTACATTAAAATTATTGGTCATTCTGAAATTTAGTTAACATATTAATAATATACAGTGCAGAAATTATTATGAAACACAAAGAAGACATTAGAACCAATGCACTTTGTAAAGAATATGGCATGTCATCATCGACTGCCTCTACAATCAGCCGTTTGATATGTAAACAAAGGTGCCGGAAATACGACATACACACCTCAAAGTAAGTTAAAATACAGTATTCTATTGTTTTTATTTATTATTGCACAGTATACTGTACAGTACTGTACTGTATTTAGTTCATATTTAATGTTTTGTTAATTCTATTACAGGTATACAGTACTGTACTTAGTATGTACTTTTCTCTAAGTTGGAACCAATTACAGTACACAATATCCCATTGAAATAATATTCAGTTCCCGAAATTTTCGGTTAACGAACGACTGTGGAATCAATTGTGTTTGTTAATCAGGGGACCACTGTAATTATAAACAGAATACTCTATGTGGCAGCCAAGATGACTTAAGAATCGCTCGGTTATTTCAGATTCATTCCAAATTCAAATTGTTCAATTCATTTTTCAAAAACATACTTATTAAGCCATAATCAAAATTATAACAATCCAAATTAATGAGGGTATGGTATTTTTATTAATTCCTCACATTTACCGAGGAAAACTGTACATTAGACCACCAAGGGATAAAGACGCCACATTAATCCGCAGATACTCTAAATTTAATGCTGTGGTTGGTGAAATGGTATACAGAATATAGACCTTGGATAACTTGGAATCCACAGTTGGCGAGAGTCTACTGTATCAAGTGAACCATCAATAATTATATCAAAGTACTGTACGGGTATAGTACTCAGAACTTAATTTTTTTTAATTTTCCCAACTGCTTAGCACAAATGTTGAGAGTATTAAATCTGAAGTTCTACTGTAATTCTATGACTATGAAAATATGAAACGTGTTCTATCATTACACGAAATATAAAAGATTATGTTCAGACGTCTCTGACGCTGTAATATGAAGGTTAAAAGTCAGATATTCAATATCACTTGTACAAAAGCTTTGGCACATTAATCAACCCAAAAATAAAAAAGGCATTGTATCCAACTACAAGTAAACTAAATACAAATGATAAAAGGAGTAATTCCCACAGAGAACATGCTATGTGCTGGGACCCTGAAATAAGTTACCTCCCCAAAAAATCATTCTTTGCTCCTGGAATATTAGCATCCCAGTCCCAGCATTCAATACCGACGGTCTGACGACGAACCACATCACATATTGCCTGTGAGGGGCAGCAAAAGGGGATTATAGTGAAATTATGAGTTGGTGGGAATCTTAACACTCGCAGCAAGGTGCAGGTAAGCTCAATTTCAGTGTGCAGGATTTTATGTTATTTAACATACACTAGAATTTGCCTAATTTCACCTTATAGGCACTTGCCATTTCTGAAAACTAAATAGGTTGTATAACAATCACATGGCAATTTTCAACTTAAATATGCCACACTTTGAATGGTCAGTCATCTTCCTTCAGTTAGTAATACAAACACTAGCATTGGCTGTAAAAGGTAATAATAAATAGTAATTAAAACTTTCACAACACAATCAGCAACATTTTTAATACAAAGCTTAAAATCAACAACAAAAATTCTTGGTTCTGGGTAACGGTATACTACATCCCACTGTTCCAAGAGACTGCCAAGCACTCAAGTGGGCTTCTTCACCTTAGTTTCATAAATGTTGAATACTATAATGCATTTAACATTTTATAGTACTACAGAACATATTTATTCCAAAATTTATTTCATGCCCGTGAGCAGTAGATTAGTATACACAGGTGAAGTCCTGCCTTTATGCTCTTGTAAACTATCATTGGTAACACATCAGCAAGGGAACAATGTCAGGGAGCACTCCATGCAATCTCTCTCCTGATCACTCTAAAAACTAAAAGTACCTGCCCAGAAAGTCATCATTCTCATAAGACTTGAGAGGACTATAGTCATAGTCCCAGCACTCTATTGTCACATGTTGCCTTCGAATCACATTTGCTAATGCCTGCACAGAAACCAAGTGAGATAAATATAAAAAGTTCTTAAACAAAATAACTCAAATTTTGATAGTTCTACTTTGTACTGTGATTATATTAGGTGCTTCCGAGTGCTCATACCGGACCTTGTAATACCTGAAATGTGAGAACCTTATAACTAGCAACTTATCAAAGTCAATACCAAAGCTGTAAAAAAAAGCATAGCCAAAAGCCAAACAAAAGCCCAAATGTAACTGCAAGCTTACCCAGGCAATTTATGGACATGTACAGTACATGTAAGACAACAGCTACCCGTGCATTCTTTACAACTACAGTATGTCATGCACACATACATACTGTACTAACAATAAAGGTGACCCAGATCAAACAAAGTTCTAAAGAAGGACGGAAAACAATACTTAAAATGAAATTTATTTACATTCGTGGCTTAAATTTTCTGAAGACTAATTAAATTATGTGTAACATGTCTGTACAAGAAAAGTCGTGTGTGATGATACAACAGAATGGCAAGTGAAGTAAAGTAAGGCTGAATTGGGGAAATATAAGCCCTTGTCCATATTTTAAGGATACTAAATTACCTTTTGCAATAATTCACCACTAAAATCTCTCTAACAAAAATAAAGGTGAAAATACAAATGATGAATAACATTTGTTTTACCACCAAAAGAATGTTATACAGTACTTAATTATGGAAATAGGACTGACTGGCTTACTGTGAATTAGGCACCAAACTTTCTCACCTCCCTAGTAAATCGTCCTTGGATGGTCCATCATCTACATCGAAAACCTCAAATTCTATCTCTTGGCTTCGAATTACATCGGTCAATAACTGTCAAGTATTAGGTGAGGGAGGGGTACAAAATATAAATGTATATATATATATATATATATAAAGAAAAATAAACTTGGTTTCTATTTATTTGAAAGCTATATACACCAACTTCCAAAAATAAAAACAAGGAAAGGTTGCAAATAATATTTAAACTAATAAAAGGTCAGACAAAAAATTGCTATCACCTCATATTTCATTTATACTCTATTTCCTGTCCATGAAACAAGACAGTAATCAAGCAGATCATAACCACTTCAAACATTACATGCAAAATTTACATAAAAACTGCTAAGCATTTAGCTTAATCAGTCACATTTTTTCATTAAATTAAAAAAAATTTGTACCAAGTGTGCAAGATTTTGGTCAAGAGCCAATGATGAAGACCCATATACAAATATGGATATTAAACACGTGCTCCTTCAAAAAACCTACACTTTTTCCTCAATTAAATAAAGCTCCCTCTAAACAAGAGGAAAACTACCAGAATAAAATCTCAATATACGTATATAACGTGCACTCGATTTCTATCTAATTTTTTTTTTTAATGAATACTTCGGTAACAAAGTGCATGTAACATCAATTTAGTTACCAACAGTGATCTTGACCTTGACCCCAAAAGAACACATGTAGATCACGATGTACAGTCACTCAAAAAACTATCTTTACTGGAGGGGGAGGGTAAATTAATGTCTGAATGAACACTGACTTGTTGCCTCGATAGAGTTGTCAAAATCCTTCGTCCGTTGCGCCATATTGTCCAACACAATTTTGTAAAGATAGTTTCCTGAGCAACTATACACTTATCCTTGCTTCACTACATGTAACTTGCTAACAAAACTAATGGCCCCTAAGACACTCTCGCCCACCCCTCATCTAAAGAGACAAGCATGAACTTTGCATGCGTCCCTGTTGGGTGCTTTGCACAGGATGTAAGGGAGTGCCTAATATACTAGCCCAGCATTGTGTGGGACAAATATGAATCTGAAATCTGACCTTTGAGTGGTAAAAATTTATCCCTAGCAAGTTTTGAATTAATTCATTAAAGAATTTAATTACAGTACAGTAGTACCTGTATTTCATTTGACAAGTTTTAAGTTAGCATAGATGAACAAACACACACAGATTAATACACAAACCCATCCACAGATGGCATGGGGAATGACAATACCCCCAGGCCAAAACAGGCAGAAATAATAAATGTAACAGAAGCTGTAAGAAAAATCACAACAATATAAGAACCCAACCTACTCTACAATTAAAATATTTTAATTACTTAGCACTATTTATTGCATTCTTTTGAAAAATGTAAATCTTCAGAATTTACTTCTTTTGTGTTTTAGGGTCACTATGAGGGTATAGTTTACTTAGCAACTACACGAGTCTTCAATAACATTCCAACAAGCAAACTTAATCGGTTATATGTACAGCAATCACTGAATAAAAATAACTAAATGTCAAATAAAAACCTCACATTCTTCTTATTTTTAACTTTTTTAGTAACTTTATGATCAACACCACAAGCAGCACCTTCGTGAGAACACGCCAGAGACACAGACATTACTGAAACCTCAAGGTCAAGTGTACAGTATACGGCCTGATGCCAAGTGAATGGTGCTCTTTAGAGTAGTAGTTAAGATTTCTCTTTTATTTCAAGATGCAGAGGTGTTGAAATAATAATTTCACTGGCATGTGAATTTAAATCAAGATCCATCATAACCAAGCATATCTGCATAAGAGCTTTTAGCAAATAAATTAGCAGCTTAATTTCCAATGAAAAAGATGCAAAAAATAACCAATTTATAACTGCCAAATAAAAATTTGATCTAAAATGATGCTGGAACCTGCTCCAAGAGGGGTTAATTAAGATAAATTATTACCTTATGAAAGTAAGGAGAGTACATTCATACAACACAAATAAATCTGTTTATCACTTCAAATTTTCTAAAGCTCATAGAACATATCGATGATCATCCTGTAATTTTTCAATACAGTAGTAGTTCTTGTGAAGCAATGAAAGCACACATTTAAGGTCTTCAATATTGAAAGGTATAATAAAATCATAGGTATAAAAAAATGCCTAAGAACATGGATTCAAGATGCATATAAAGTACAGTATAAAGATTATTTTATAATGTGTGTGTGTGTGTGTGTGTACACACAGGGTTGTGTAATGCATCTAGTGTGGCAATATTACTTTCGTGTTAAGGTACAAGCACTGCTTGCTTCCAGCTACCGCCACTGGCTAGCCCTTGTGGCAAAACGAGAAACAACTTGCACAAGTCTTCTCTTGCCAGTACACAGCCTCTTCATCAAGACTCCTGCTGTGCTACCTCACAGCAACACATGGTAACAAGGTGCCTTGTCGGCCAAGGCTAGACCAGCAGGGAACCTCTGAGTAGCAATGGGCCCCAGAGGGACGCCGCAGTCCCACGAGCAAGTGGACACGTCCTGGTGCATACCAACCACTTCCACGCTGCCTTGCTGATTAACCTTGGTGGGTATAAGGCTATGGGAGTAAACCTCGAACAAAAAATCTGCAGTGGAGCCCCGCATCAGGCAGACATGCTTACAGAGCTCCAACAAGACCCTAACGGCAGTATAGGCACAAGAGGGGTACCAACATGGGAGCCCAACGACTTCACTGGCAGAGGAAGGCAATGCAAGATGGACAGGCTACTAAGGCAAAACCCAACAAACTGGGCTATCAGCAATCCATTGCAACTCTCCCTCTCCCCAGTCATTGCAACACTGCCACCACTGGATCAGGAAAGGGGAGAGCCAAGATGTGTGGTTGCAGCTTGCACTCCTGCCTCGCCACATAAATCAACTCGTGCACAGCCGTCATCCAGCTCATCATGCTTCTCATCATCTCAACCCCCTAAAGTTCTGTGGTGACGGGGACAGGCAGAGATGACAGGAGTCTCTGGTCACAACTCTGCACATGGGCGGCATAGATAAGATGGTTATTTATGCACTGGGATCTAGGTAGGCAGCAGTGCAATCCGATCCGGTCTATGCGACTGAGCAGCCCTTCGAGGAGCCACTCTGCTCACCCCACATGAGGAAGGGGGCGAGAAAAGGTGCCCTAAACATAGCCTGCCTAAAGAACAAACCTGACTGGGCAACCACACCCAGTAAGGTCATCCTTAAGCAGTCAAAAACACAATCATAATCACAGATCAAAACAAAAATTACACCGCCTCTCTTGGTTACTGCATAGAATGTCAGGAACCTTCTGGATACAGGTACAAATAAGCACCATGAAAGAAGAACCGCCCTTATGGCAAAGGAGCTGGAGAGGTATAACATCGACACACCAGCCATTATAGTGCATTTTTTCTCAGCTGAGAAAAGATGCCCTGCCCCCTCCTCAAGAGTTACAGCTGATTGGCAGTTGCAAACCTGTCTGATTTTGCCCTGAAGTAATGATGTATTTCAAAACAAGTTAATTCATAATCGTTAAGATGACCGTTTCTGACGAGAAAGATATTTAGCTAAATTATATAAAGATGCATACATTCATTATTTCAAACATAAGCACAGGAAGTTTATCAGAAGTATTATACATGAATTAACTGTAAAACTCTGGTAGCAAATTCACAGAGGATTAAGTTAATATATACTTATTTTTACCCACAATAAAGCATACCAAGACCAATTCCGTATCAGTAATACTACATTATGCAGAAACAACATTTTAAAAGATCAGAATCACTTTGAAATATTACACAACTGTTAGTAGAGGTGGGGAAAATATGAAGTCGCAATTTTTATCTGGTAGAAATGGAAGATTAATCCCCATATCCTATTTTCCAACAGAACCAGGATAGAGTTACTTGTACAGTATAGTCAGGAAGCTTATGGGCTGAAATCCAGGTTCCCAAATACCTAAAACTTAGTACATTCCAGCTGTGCCTAAAAACAATTAGGAAAGATCCTCCACCTCAGTTCCAGTCCATTTAGCACCCTTATAGGAGTTTGGAAGGGATGTGAAACACTCAATCACAACTCAGGACACTGGATTTCATAGGAGTCCTTCATATCTAACCGAATGCCAATTTCAGAAGACTCCCGGATATCTGAGCCAGCTGGAATTGGGAGACAGGAGGCACCACAAAAATATTCTCATAGCCTCACACCTTTCTCCAACATATTACCCAATCCAGTAAAGGTAGTACTGTTATAGAAGAACTAACGTTACACACTCCACTGTCAGTAGACCTGTAATATTGACTATCAAGTATTAGCTAATACCCAGCTCTCTGCTCTGAATAGAATTAAGGGATACTGCCACCTATGAAGACCAAGAAAGATGCAATACCTTTAATGGTATACTGTACACCCAAGGAGCAATGTCAGATTACAAAATTAAGTCTTTATTAAAATACTGGAAAAATAGATCAGGTTCACATTTACCTTAGAATCGAGATAAAATATTAAGGAATGCCTGATAAAGTGAGGCATTATCCCTCATGTTGAACACACCAACCAACACCTAAACCAGCTTAACAAGTACTAGCATGTGTGCAACACAACATAAATTTTAAGTAAAAATACTAACAATTAAGATTGTGGCCAACAACCATAAAAAGTGCAATAAAAACTCTTAAGAGCAGAGCTTAGTTCCCAACAGAAGCATCGGTGGTAGCATCAAACCCTGAGGCTCATGTTTTGTAGCAGAACAAGACCAAAACACACAACATATTGCTCAAGTGGTATTCAAGTCTCTCAACTGGCTCGCTCTTGGGGATCTGTCATACCAAGTATCATTTTCCATGAAATTCCATAGTTTAGAAAGATTTAGCTAACTTAAGTTTTATTCAATTATTTTTTAACTTCAGTCAAGCTTTTGTCTTTGGAATCCTGGTTTCTCACTTTAACAACTCGTTGATTACATTAAAAACTAAATATAGGACATGGTTATGACTAACCTCACAGAAGAAATCCCATTTGGGATTTATAGTGTTGTTGATGGTCTTGGTCTGGAACTTCTGGGCACCCAAACGCAGGATGCAGTATGGATCGGACTTACCCATCCCCATGATGCCAATATCTTTCTTCATCAGATTATGAGCCTCGATAACATTAATACGGAGGACACCCTGGTGAGGTGATGTTCATTTAACATTTTTAGAAACCATAAGTAATACCTAACAAAATTCACCATAGCTCAGTATTAAACCATTAGTCATTTGGTAATATTTTTTATTAAGGTTTCTTTGATGCTCAAGATGTTACCAGTTTATACTGCACATTCTGGCCCAACTTTCTGAATGAGCCATTATTTTACACCCATATTAATTAGGCAGTGAATATGACATTTGCTACAGGACTAACTTTGAAATGGAATTGAATTTTCTCCTCACTAAATCTACCTTGACAAACAAAAATATTGAATTATCCTGAAATATCATATTAACGAGGGTTCAATGTATATAATAAATACAGTACTACACTAGAATTTTTTGGTGGGACAAATTAAGTTGGAAAATATTGAAACTAATTAGGAGAAAAATCAACTGAAGCGACTGCCTTATAAAATATTTCACAAAGGATCACTCTGAATGATGTTTCCTTCACTAACTCTCTTGTGAAGCAATGCATCTGTTTCTCTTGAATTAATTGGGATTTGAAAATATACTTCAGACAAAACCAAAACAAACAAGTGGAAACCATTTTACTTTTACCAGTTTAACTAGAACCTGTACCCATTTCCTGAAACTTGTGAAGAGCAAAATTAACAACACTATACAGCCACCAAAACTCACAGCTGGAGTTGGGCATTTTAGCTCTGCAGTATTTATGTCTTCGACAAGTTGAATGGGGTACCTGTTAGGCAGCACCATCATGTGAGCAATCTGCTCTATCACAATACTTCTCAGGATATCACTGAAAAACAAAATCCAAACACTCGTTTTAATGTTTCAGCACTCAAATGTAAAACTAAAATACTTCACTGAAAAATATACCCCAGTGACAAATGATTATCTCATATCTGATTCAACAAACTCCACATCAAGTCATGTGAGAAAGGTACATGTATACTGTGTGATTGATGAAAATAATTTCCACAACCAATGGCCATACTGTACCAATTTTACAGGTTTCTACTCTGACTATAGATTTCCTCACTGAACATCTTTCTCATCTTCATCCTCTACACTCACATTCCAAAATTCCCATCATATGCACATTCCAAAATTCCCATCATACTCGCATTCCAAAATTCCCATCATACTCGCATTCCAAAATTCCCATCATACTCGCATTCCAAAATTCCCATCATACTAAGTCAGTTAGGCTACACAGTACAATTTACTTTAACATGCCTGTACAATACCTGGAAAAGCCAAGTTTCCATTGCACCAAGATGAATTTGCACAGGAAATACTTCATGTTATGTATGTATATTCCACACAAGACTGCTTCCTATTCAAGATTAATTAATTTATCATCTGACATTGAAGCACTTAGTAAGGGGTTTCTCCACAAATAATTAGTACCCTCCCCTTCTCCAACACTATACAATATGATTTTGGGATCATCCACAATAATTAAGTGCAATTCACTTTTTGTAAAGTACAAAAATTCCTTTGAAAATCAATCTAATGAAAAACTTCAACTTTGATAAGTTCTCTCACCTTAATCCAGGCATGTCAAATACATCAGCCAAACCAATGAGGTTGAAGTCCACATCTGGGTTATTCAGGAAAAATACTTGCAGGCCTCCCACAAGAGGAATCTGTCTCACCAATGGCTTCATCACCACTCTCATCCTACCAGTGATCTGAGTGGAACCAAGTTATCATTTATTTACTTGCTCAGATCCTTCAGAAAACACACATCAAGTTCATTTTCATATGGAAAAACACAGTATGTACTGTACAGCATAAAGAAAGGTACATATTAAATTATAAGTGGCAGCCAAACCAGCATGCACTGAAATCAGCACTCTAACTCCCAGCATTGTAAATATTTTTGGGAATCAGAAAACTAACTTCAGGTACAGTACTGGACTTGAGAAAATACAGTACAGCAGCTACATATCTATACTGTACATACTGAAACTACAGGGTAACCATATTGAACTGAAAACTTTTAAATTCTTGTGTATAATTGTGAGGATGTTGAAGCTTGCATAATTACCACACCATACACCTATTTTTTTTTTAAGATTGAATTATGGCCACCCCACTATATGAAATGAGTCACTGCAATGACGATTCCACACAACGTTTGGTAAGGATTCAGGAACCATCAATCCTAAGTGACTGTTCACATGAATGAAACAATTTTAGGAAACTGGGAGTGTTCTAAAATAGCAGAGGATGATGTTGAATGTATACTTGCTGCCTTCCACAGAAGCCCAAGGAAGTCCATCTGGGACACATTAATAGACAATTGCCACATTTGAGGAGCAGAGAATCTACATTACCCATGACGTCAATAGAGACGATTCAAAAGATATCATTTGGTGTAGTTTTATGCATAACAGGAGTGTTGGCCCATTTTTCTTTGCTGAAAAAAATTAAGATATGTTTCAGCAGTTTGTGACAATGAAGGTAGAGGACTGTCAACTGAACCTCATATTCCAACAGGATGGGGCTCATCCCACTGGTCCCATGGTATCCACTCCTTTCTTGATGCATTGGTGCCAGATCGCTGGCTGGGTAGAGACGGACCCATTTCCTGGCCACCGAGATCACCTGACCTTACCCCACTTTATTTTTTCTTTGGAGTTATGTTAAGTCCAAAGTACAGTATTACCCCGCTTTACACGGTTTCATTTTACGCCGTACCTTGCCAGAACCGGACTTTCACTTTCCGCGGTGCATCTACTCATATACGCGCGGTGAAGTTTAATTATTATAATTTTTTTTTTTATTTAGCTCATAAAATTCATACAAATTACCCAGCCAGAATATAATGTACATTGCTGGAACTCTTACAATATGATGATCATTTTGAATATAAACATCATGGATTTTGCATTAGACATACAAATTCTAGATCTAATGTAATAATTTGGTTTACACAAAGCAAATATTTTATCTTTTGTGCAAAATATATGAAGTTTACATTCAAAATATTCCCTGACCTGCAAGGAATCCAGAAATGTCAATTATATTATCCTAACTTTAGTCTAAGGTATTATTTATTACTAAATGTTAGAATCTAGTGTTTTCACCCAAACATTTCTCAGAGAGGTAGGGGCTAGTGAGCTGGGAAGAGGCGGGGGGGGATTTGAGTCCATTATTTGAATGGACATTAACCTGGCGACTGTATTTCTCTTAAATATTAATTGTGTGAGCATACCATCATAAAATTTAGATGTTATTTTTACTACAACATAGGTATTGTGTCGGAAAAAGTGGAGTTCGGAGGTCGGGCCAGTCTCTATTGGAATTAATCCCATACGTTCTGTTGTTCACTTTACGCGGTTTTCACTTTCCGCGGTACCCTGTGGGTTCAATTGACCGCATAAATCGGGGTACTACTATTGTACAAAGGTGCAGGACAGTGTTCAGCTGAAAGAGCACATCCCATCGGCGGTGGCCTCCGTAACCACCAAGATGTCACAAAATGTGTGGAGGGAAATGTGGAGGGAAATTGAGTACCATTGTGACTTGACCAGCCAAGAACAGTGCATACCATGTTGAATGTCTACCCTAAAGTACGCAAATGATATGTAATCGTACACCAAATGAAACTCGTGCATACTGACTATGAGCTTTGTGAATATTCCTGTTTGCATTATTCAATAAAAAAAATTATAAGGCTTCAAGTTGTTTTATTTCAATGTGGACACCCTGTATTATAACCTAACCACATTTCCTAAACCAACCCAAACTAACCTAATCTACCGGTAACTTATTCTCAAAATTAACATATTTATGAATATTGAAATAAAGTTTTCTAACATCTTGAGAATGTGCACCTCGATACACATTTGGGCAACTTAATACAAATACAGTATCACTGCACTGTACTAAGATTCTCCATTATTTTGGAGGTGGTGGATTGTAAGAGTAATCCTGAAAGATAGAAATATGGGGAATACTTAAGACAAACTGAAAGGACTGGGGCACATCAAATTCATATCTTGGGATTATATTGTGAAAGGGGAATACATTCACAGAACACATCTAGTAAGACGGGTACACTGAATGCATAACAGCTAATGAGGTTGCAGGTTTTACTGTCGATTCTGGCCACCCTGCACTGAGGAAGAAATGGACTTGGGAAGGGAAAACATTTGCAATATGACAAGATCTAGGAGTCAAGACAGGAAACATGCTTCTGCCATAGCAATAATTAATTTCATCTTTATAGGATTCTTTGCCCTCCAACTTCTGACATTACACATAACAGGAACTTTAAATATCATCATCTACTTGTACTTATATTCACAAACCATAATCACCATAAAACACACAAACTGGGGGTCAATTAACTGGTAATTTGGATAAACCAGACCCTATCGACACCCTTCTCATATTACAAGAGGAGGATTTAGCTACTGTAATAATTTTTCCAATATCCAGCTTATTTCTTTGCAAGACATACACTGAATAACAACACTGTTAAATGGTTATATACTACTGTACAGTATCAACAATTACCGTACATTACAGAAACATCTCACAAAATGCAGTTACTCAGTTCGACTTGGCATAAAACTTTTGTAATACAGCACATGAATAGGCATCAAGAGTAAAATCTATTTTTAAATCTTACCTGTAAATCCTTGATGCCCATTTTGAACTTGGAAACGCTCACTTCAAACTTGCAATCTCCAGCATACCTGAGTAAAAACAATCAGTTAAGCTGTCCACCAATATGAAAATAACACCAAACATTTCTTGAGGTGCCTAACAATGAAATAATTTCTATAATATCTGCCAAGAAAGAAGGTTTCACAAAGTATTGACAATGTTACCATTACACTTGAACTACTGTACAGTACTAAGGTCTTATGTTGACAAGTTTCGTAATTACACTAGTCCATCTGCATCTTAAAAAATCGTGAGAACTCTGAATAAAGCATGTGATAGTCCCACTGGCAATTCTCAAAAATTCTCATTTGTCGAGGCCAAGAATTATTACACCGCTCAACAACATAGGTAAAGCAACTAGCAAACAACATTGCCCGGATTTGGGTCAGTGATGTGCCCTGGAGGGCTAATCCTGGTGTAATAGAATAGTGGCGGTCCGACTAATTACCCAAATGTACCCAAATGTAGCCAAATATAGTTGCAATGAAGTCAAATGATGGTCCTACATGAATAAATCGGACTGCTAATCACTTCTCGACTAGTATTTGGTGTCAGAAAGTCACAAAAAATTGGAAAACTTACATTAATCTGAGTTAATAGATCGCGTGCATGTACTGACGGAGCGAGGAATTACCCAAATGTAGCCGCAATGAAGTCAAATGATGGTTGTACAAGCGTAATTCGGGCTGTGAATCACTTCTCGATTATTATTTGGTGTCAGTCAAAAAATTGGTAAACTTAATTTAATCTGAGTTGTGTTGGGTTAGGTTAGGTTAGATTAGATTAGGTACATGCACTTGATCTATTAACTCAGATTAAATTAAGTTTACCAATTTTTTGTGACTTTGTGACACCAAATACTAGTCGAGAAGTGATTGGCAGTCCGATTTATTCATCTAGGACCATTATTTGACTTCATTGCGACTACATTTGGGTAATTCCTCGCTCCGTCAGTACATGCACGCGATCTATTAACTCAGATTAAAGTAAGTTTTCCAATTTTTTGTGACTGACACTAAATACTAGTCGAGAAGTGATTGGCAGTCCAATTTATTCATCTAGGACCATTATTTGACTTCATTCCGGCTATATTTGGCTACATTTGGGTAATTAGTCGGACCCGAATAGTGGGGTCACATTTGCATTCTACTGTACTGTAGAACAAGCCTTGTTTCAGTACACAAGGTGGCAGTGCGGCTGGCACTGTATTCTACCATCTTCAATTGTGATTCACCCTCAGACCTGGAGAATGGTAAAATTTAGACCCACAATAGCTACTAATTAAACCTGTCATAAAAAAATATGCTCCCCACCCGCTACTGTAGCTGCAAAGTACCAGGGTACCTGTAATACAAATGAGACAATTCCTCAACAAATCAATCAAGTGTAACTAAAATAAAACTATCTATTTTCACAACACAGCCACACAGCATATTCATATGGAGTCCCTCAACACATTCTCTTTTTAACGAGAGAAAATAAGTCTGGGGCAGTTGAATGGATGGAGTAAGACGATGTATGGATATGACCAAAACAAAGTGGGGATATAAATAAATTACCAAGGTGAGTACTGTATAGTTGGTGACCCTAGTTCTCCATATTGTGTATAAATATATAAAAAAATTATCTAAATTTGGGAAGACAAAATTCAGTACTGTAGAACATACTGTACACTACTTCTAATACAATATTTCTCAATATAGTACTTGTACAGTATACAGTAGATATGTACAATCATTCAAAATCCATCTACTTGGGGGGGGGGGGGTCAATGAATTTCTGAATGAACAGTCTCCTATTTTCTCAGTAGGGTTGTCAAAATCCTTCTGGTGTCATATTTTCTAATACAATTTTGTATAGATAATTTGAGTGATTGTACAGTGCTTCTATACAAAGTCAGCCCAGTATCAGCAAATATTTCGAAAATCAAGGAAAACCAGTCCAGTACAAAGCAATAAATTCTAAGAATCCGTCCAGTTGTGATTATCCTTCTCCTGAAAACCGGAAATAGAAATCTAAAAATAAACCAATGTAGAAAGAATTAAATGAGGCTGACTACATGAAATGGACGACCTAAAAGAAAAAATATGTTAATAATACTGTACTGTATGCAGTACTGTACTGTACTTACGCAAAATCCATATCCATGATGATTTCATGGCGAGAAGTGTCATCGTAAACCTTCACACCAGAAAACCTGGGAGGTGTGTCTCCAAGAATTATCTTCTCAAATTTGAAGGCATATAGCTTATATTCTTCCAATGCAGTGCGCATACTGGGCTCAATGGAAAATTTGCATAGATCTTGTACATAATGACCAGCATAAGGCCACAGCTGACGGATTATCTGTAAATACATTAATCAGTTAAAAGATGTACAGAACTCAGATTAATAAACAAATGTAAATGATATTCCATTTGTGTCCATATTTTCCTTTCATTACTTCCCCACTACACTTCTTTGTCGTTATTATGACATGTAAACACAGACCATTTCTTCAGTTATCAATCCTTTACTATTAAATTTAACATGTGATCTACTGGGGTGTTCCCCTGCCTCCAGTCATATCTAGCTACCTGACATCCATATTTTTTCCCCAATATTTTAAGTTAAGTCTGTTTATTTCGTCCCTGTGATTTTGATTTTGCCGTTTACAGCGGCTACTTTATTGTGCACCCCACACTCATCCTGTGAGCGGTAGCGCAAAAGGATTACAGTAGAGTTTACAATGGGTCATAATAATTAACCCCCGTGGTCAGGATATTATGGCACTGAATGTTACGCAGTATTTCAATTACATTATTTGTTTAGTTCTATACATGAAGGGTAACTTATTCACAAATGCGTGAGTACAAGCGTGTGAGGCAGTATGTCTGGCCTCACACTTTGTTATTCACATTTGCGTGAGAAGTATTCAAGCACATTGTGTATTTGGTTCTATACATGAGAACTGATATAGTTACTAAGTGCAAAAAAGTGGATACTATCTTAATATGTCGGCAATCTTGCCATTAGAGGAGGATTATGGAGGAATCTTGCTCTCCTGTGTGTGGCCAGGGGAGGGAGGAGGGAGAATGAAGATGAGGAGGAGGAGGAGGAGGAGGATGAGGATGAGAGAGGAGGGAGGAGGAGGAGGATGAGAGGAGGGAGGAGGAGGAAGATAAGGAGGGAGGAAGATGAGGAGGGAGGAGGAGGGAGAAGGAAGATGGAGGAGGAGGAAGCTGAGGAGGGAGAAGGAGGAAGATGAGGAGGGAGGAAGACGAGGGAAGAGCACGGTGAGGGTGGCGCAGTGGTACAAGGCTCGACCTGGTGGTGCTGCTCCCTCCCATAAAACCTCCAATCCAGGTAATAAAATTTGCGGCGGCTAGAGTCACTTGCCACCTCAGCGCTGCCTTAATCCCGTCACCTCAGTGGCCAGGGGAGCTTACCTTGTTGAGCCACTCCACACGCTCCATGTCCGGGAATGTCACCTGTAATACAAAAGCCAATCGTTAATCTAATTCTTATTTAAAAGCCAGTGATGTAGAAATGGGCTATCAACCTGTTATGGGGGCAATATAGTACCGATTTGTTCATTATAGTACACAAAATGCAATTCTGATGAATGAATGGGGAAAATGTGAACGTTAACACAATATATTCACAGAAACAACAGTGGATAATACCCGTCAGTAAAATAGGAACGTTATCAACATACGAGGCCAGATCACAACACTATACGTCAGGAAACCAGACCAGTGTTATCACATGACAATTTGGTTGATACCATACCTGGGGCTTTACTTAATACCCTACGTTTAACTTGTTCCTCATATTAAAGCTATACTGTAGAATACGAAAATTCCACAAATGTCTCAAATTATGTAAATGATATGGTGAATTAGTGAGTCTGGTGCTGGTAATAAGCTGTGCAGGTGCCTGTAGGTGAGGGCGAGGAGTGGAGGTAAGGCAGGGAGCGGTGAGAGAAGTGACGTCAAACACATGAGTCACGATACAGGTGTTTAACCATAACACCTGCCAACCTAAATAATATAGATCAATAGATCACCTGATGATTAGCTCCCAGTTAATTTGGGAGTTAGGTTAAATTATATCAACGTTACGTTAATCTTCAAGTGATCACATTTATGAACCAAACAATAGCTTTATTTGAAGTAGACGAGACGTAATAATTCTGCCACGACAAGTTCAGCAGTGATACAGACGATCAGGCATGAAAAATTCATTCAAACATCAGTACAAGTAAATGTTTACGATCAAATAAGCTGAGGGGAGGGGAGGGGAGGGGAGGGGGGATCTTCAGGTGATGCCAACACCCCATAAACGAACCTCGTGAGCCAGGTGGCGGCGTGACGCAGTTAAAACACCAGTTTGGCAACGCAGTAAAGTCTAGTCACTTTCATTCAGTAACCTTATAATAAAGATGGAGCCTTAGCACTGATATACAGTAATTGTGCCACACACGGACTACACCAGCTAAGCCTGTGTTATACCTAATACAGTACTATTGTCGTGTTCCCAATTCTTGCATGTTCATCACTCCTCACACGTCTTATTATAGTATCAAAATTTAAGGGATACTATTATTTTCCAAAACGCTGCAGGGCTGACACACAAATTAACAGTGAGAAACATATAGCCAGAAAGTTTCATCTAACCATTTAGATTTCGGCGGGAATTGCGGAAGCATTGGTTTGGAAATAAGAGTTGTGGACGAGTGGAACAAGTTACAAAACACCATCAATAACTCGTAAGAAGTGGTAAGCTTCAAGTACAGGTTAGAAGGACATACGAGTGATATGGGCTGGGTGTAAACAGGGCTGTCTAGTATTGGGCCTATTGCAGTTTCCTTCGTTCTAATGTCGTCTCGTTATAATACACCAAAACACTACACCGTCCTCGTCGCTTAAATACTGTACATGGTATCTCTTTCCCAGCAGCCTGGCAATGATCGTCTCTCAAGATCAAACGTTCACTACCCCCAAGTATTGTACAGCACCCTGACAAGAAAGAAACGAGGGATACACCATCATACAGCCAAGCAGTTTAGTTGACCAACGCACCTCCTCAAGTAACAAATTTGTTAAGACTTCATATACTTGTGAAAGGTCATCACATTTAGACTACCATTTAAGAAAATCTTGTCAGTTCCCCACTGGACACCATCTCGCCTCCCCTTCTCTGCTGACACCGAGTAAGTACCACCAGTACATTACAGGTATATCAATTTAATGACATGATCCCACCAGTCCAATTTACTTGAAGTCTTAACACTTAATAGTTAAGGTATGATTGTTGTACTACAATCCAATTTGGCAAGAAGGTTGTCATTATGTTGGGTAAATCCTTCGTTGCGTTACATAATCCAAGAGGCTTTTTTTTAAAGTCCAGGAGGCACAGACCCCACCGTTGCGATCCAGTTGGCATTTTGAGCACATAATCGATCTGCGTAATTGTCTGAAGCATTAGCCAGTTGTAAAGTTTGAAAAGGTGTGAACAGAACTCTTAGTTACTGCGGGGAAGTCCTAAGAACATAAGGATGGAGGAAACTGCAGCGGGCCGATTGGCCCGTACTGGGCAGTCCCATTTACACCCAACCCCTATCACTCATATATCCACCCAACCTATGTTTGAAGCTATCCAGCGTATTCGAGTTGATGATGTTTGGTAACTTGTACCACTCATCCACTACTCGATTTCCAAACCAGCTTTCCTATTTCGTGCCTAAACCTAAATTTGTCTAATTTAAAACCATGGTTTCGAGTTCGCTCCTGGTTGGATAGTTTGAGTACCTTTGTAATGTCCCCTTTGTTTAACCCTGACTTCCATTTATACACCGATCATATCGCCCCTCACTCGACGTCTCTCGAGGGAGTGTAAATTAAGATGCTTAAAGTGAGGTTAGGTCAGGTCATCGGGACTGATTTGTTTTTATTACATTACGAGGTTATGGCCAAGCATACACACCTCCCAAAAGCGGGGCGTCGACTCTAAGCACTGCAGAGATGTCCTGTAAGTGTACGCCTTACACGAGGGCGAGACAAACTACCTGGTCAGGCATAGCTGCACACCAATCACAATGCGAGATCCTCAAACCTGCAGAGGCTGTAAGAGTCAACCTTTTCTTATGTAGATATTCTAAGTAATATTTTTACTAATAATTTAAGTATATTGGTCACTATCTGTGGTGTATAAAGTGAAGGAGGAAACTGGGTTAGTTCATATGAAAATTCACTTTAATGTTTTTGATTGTTTAGAAAATGTTTGGTTAGTTCCAGTAGCAAAGGTTTTGTAATCTTAATTTTAAATGAGTGCCTGAATATTTGTATTATACCAGGGCCATTCTTATCCTTGCTAGGTGGATTAATTGTCATTAGTAGCTATACAGCGAGGACTGTGCGATCGGATAGACGCCATTGATTAACCGGGTTGGGAGTCCGCCCGTAACCCACCAGACCCGTTCCTGTGAGCAAATGTGACTCACGAGCGAGTAAGACTCGTCTTTACCCGATCTACAGTGTCCTCGTCGATAGTAACAACAACCTCTCGTTTGTATTAATGTTAGGCAGGTGCCAGTGTGCACTACTACAACACTGATGCTGGTCCACCTCTTCTACAAATGTATCGTGTGTAAATAACAAGCCTCATTGATGTAAACTCAAACATTTTGCTCATTTAATCTGGAATTCACAGACATTTAAAGAAACCTACAAAATGCCACTGCTTTTCACACACGCTTTGTGCATACACTTGGTGTATGGAAGGTAACAACAGGTTCAAATCAATACGCTCCCATCTTACGTAGTGGGGCTCAGTCATGACCTTGGCTCAGTTCAATTTGGAGAGACCCAGCCAGACCAAGTGGCAGCGGAGTATGGAGGACGGCTGTAACCCGACCTTTGTAACCAGGCACCAACACTATCAGTCGCCAGATTTCAGGAAACTGCAGACAGGTTACTGCTGGTGAATAGCAGATGTACACAAGGATGACGACAAGCTAGCAGTGTTGTTTTTTTTTTTATACACCATCAAAAACTTACTAAAATTTACGAGCAAGGAAGGGTGTGGTGAGTGGAGGAGTGTGGCGGCAAGACGTAACGAGGTGTGAAAAAGGTTAACACTGATAAGCTAGCACAGTGAGCCGATGTTCCCTTCTCTTATTACTGAACTTCCCCCTGTCACATTCCCCCTCCCTTCATTTCCAGCTCCCTTAATCTACCTATGTATACATCAGCGGCTGCTCTTATACGCGGCCAACCTCCTACTTAACTACCGTGGTACATTAATGCGATAATCAAGTTCATCAATATATAACAAACTAAGGTAATTATGTACCAGTATATATACCATCATGGACTTCCCAAACGTATTAACTTTCCCGCCAAATCTAACGAAAATAATAGTAACAGCCACAACACGACCTCCAACACCTTACTGTACACACGCTAAAAAAAAAAATACTGCATCTACCCACACTATCAAACCATACGACACCACGGACGATGGTTATTGATACAGGCCAACGTGGGGCAGGACCAAACTGACACCTCGCAATATCCATAGTCCGTGGTCTGTCTGCTTCAGTGTGGATAGATATTTTTTTTTACTGTGTACTTAGTTATCGCCAACACTTATGACTGTCACTTATCGCCAACACTTATGACTGTCACTTATCGTCAACACTTACTACTGTCACTTATCGTCAACACTTATTACTGTCACTTATCGCCAACATTCATTACGGTCACTTATCGCCAATAATTATTACGGTCACTTATCGTCAACACTTATTACTGTCACTTATCGCCAACATTCATTACGGTCACTTATCGCCAATAATTATTACGGTCACTTATCGCCAACACTTATTACTGTCACTTATCGCCAACAATTATTACGGTCACTTATCGCCAACAATTATTACGGTCACTTATCGCCAACACTTATTACTGTCACTTATCGCCAACATTTATTACGGTCACTTATCGCCAACAATTATTACGGTCACTTATCGCCAACAATTATTACGGTCACTTATCGCCAACACTTATTACTGTCACTTATCGCCAACATTTATTACGGTCACTTATCGCCAATAATTATTCCGGTCACTTATTGCCAACACTTATTACTGTCACTTATAGCCAACATTCATTCCGGTCACTTATCGCCAACACGTACCACCATTATCTCTCCCCAGTATCTGTTCTTCAGGTGAAGAGGAAGCAACTGATAGGAGTAGCACGCCGTGTGTGCATCAACAACGATAACACGCCCGACATCCGGTACTATCTGCTACAACACAAAGTTCTAAACTAAAAAAATGTACCGGATCTACTGCGTGTGATGCGAATGCAACACTTGTCATTTTGACTGATAATTGTGGCTTACATATCTCTGGTTAAAATAACCAACACACATTAATGAGTTTATATTTGTAAGCAGTTATCTCTACTCTGGCATGTGTCAACTGCACCTGTTACTGGTCATGATGGTTCAGTAAAACTGTGTACAGTATTGTTTCACTAAACACAAACAACCCCCGCCTGTACGTAAACCAGTGATGGTTTCATTATTTTTTAGATCAACCTTACGTCTAAATTCCAATCTTCCGTAGATAGACTATCTACGGCTCTGCCTCAACGTAGATATGGACAGATATATAGTACATACAGATAGAAAGAAATATGAGAGAGAGAGAGAGAATAATATATATAATGTATGTAAGTAGGTAGAAGGCAGCTACCAAACAGACGGTAGCCTGAGAAATATTGGAAGCACAATGTGTTGTCTAATGGTAGACTCTGCTGTCATATGGCATCAAAAAAATTGGGACCTAGTCCCAGGTTGCTGATCAGGCTTTCTGCCTCATTTACACACAATTGCAGGGTTTCAATAATCTCTCTTACTTTGATAACACAACATACATATATTGTTTCTCACTATTAATACGTTTTTAATTTTTTTTTTTTATGGTCCTTTATTATTAGAATATTATATTTTAATATATTTTCTATTTTCTTTACTATTATAAGTATATTTTCGCCCTCAGGCCCTGATGCGGGTCATTGACCTCTGCCCTGGTGGGCTAATCCCGAAAAAAAATGGGAGGAACCTGCAGCGGGCCTATTGGCCCATACTGGGCAGTCCTGTTCACACCCAACCCATACAATGATACTAGTTGTTAGGGATGTCGCCTAGGTTGGCGAGTTCTGAGGTGACTGAAGAGGCCGATACGGGACCGGCAGAGTCGTTCACAAATGTTGCACATGTGAGGGGCAACATCTAGTGCGGCAGGGGCTGCGGCAGTGTCTTTCCGGCGTTGGAGCTTGTCTGCCTTGTTATGCAGTCGGGCTAACTCGAAAATATTGCCACCTTCTCGTGTGGAGATCCTCCAAGCGTTACGGTGTGGAGTGATCGTCTCCCAGGTGAAGGGGTCGATTTGGCACGTTTTCACATTTGTCTTAATACTATCCTTATACCTTTTCAGTTGCCCACCAGCGTTACGTTTACTATTCATTAGAGGACTGCAAAGTAGCTGCTTTGGCAGTCTCCTGTCGTCCATGCGGGTAACATGGCCAGTCCAGCGAAGCTGTTCATGGATATTGGTAGCCTCGAGGCTTATACAGTTGGTGTCGGCAAGAACACTGGCATTTGTTCTCTTGTCTTCCCAGCGAACTCGGGGGATGAAACGTAGACTACGTTGGTGAAAGTTTTCAAGTGCCTTCATGTGCCACCTTTATGTGACCCATGTCTCACTGCCACATAGCAGGGTGGGGAGGACCACTACCCGATAAACGTAACTTTGTAGAGAATTTCAGCTCCCTACAGCTGAAGAGACAGTTTCGGAGTCTGCCAAAGGCTTGAGATGCACATCTCATCCGATGCTGAATCTCTTCATCGATGTCCGCGGTGGTGGACAGGTGGGAGCCGAGATACCGAAAGTGGGTAACATTAGAGAGGGTAGTACCATTAAGATGGACGGATGGTGGACGTGTGTCTGAACCAGAGGCAGGATGAAAGAGAATCCAAGTCTTACGTACTGTACATTCACCTCAAGGCCGAAGTGCGCATACACATCTGCGTAAGTGTTCAGGATCTCCTGTAGGTCGCGTTCAGTGTGAGCGACAAGGGTGAGGTCGTTTGCATACTGAAGCTCAGTAATGGAAGCTGCTGACACCTTTGTCCCTGCCTGGAGCCGTCTTACTTTGAAAAGGCCCTTCATCTGGTACTCGATGTCCAACCCGCCGGCTAAATTGGCGCTGGCACGAGTAAGGAAGGCAGTCAAGAAAATGGAAGAGAGTTGGTGCCAGTACACACCCTTGTTTAACCCCCGTTTGGATGGGAAAGAACTCAGACTGGGTGCCATTGTGCAGGACACTGCCGTTCATGCCATCGTGAAGTTGCCTCACTACAAGTATTTTTATCTTCGTCCACAACTAAGGTGAGCCCTCCCTCCCCTCTATACTTCACCTCGCACACCCTACATCTGCTCCGCTATTTCCAGTAACACTGTACTTTAACTCGCCGCTAATGTGGAAACCCCTGAAAATGGTTCAGTAGTTTGTAATGAAATTTTTGTACACGGACACGTGATACAAAAGATTGTCAGACAATATGACAAAGGAAGGAAGGATTTTGACAACCCAACCAAGACAGCAGGAGTTGCAATGTTCATTGTGAAATTCATCGACCTCCAGTGAAGCTTGTTTTTGAGCGACTGTACATGTAGTTTACCAATATATTAAAGACTAAAATTCGCCAAAGACTTTACTCGGCCATGTTCTGAACCGACATGTGTACGAGTGGATCTAAAGTCTAGTGACAACAATAATGTACAACAAGAGTGACAACATTACCTTGCCGGCCTAACACTGAACGAGGGGTAAACACTAATAAATTAACTCCCCCTAAACTTCACCAACTCTACTAACAGTCCAGAGCTTTGCATTACATTTTACGTACAGTATGATAACTCACAGGGTCTGTCAATGTGCTTAAGTGAGGTTATTTTTAACTGCGCGCGAGGGCTGACAAACACACCTTCCCTTTCTAGTGACCAGCTAGTGGTGTAGGTGGTCGACGTAACTGAGCGAGTAGTGGGAAGTGGACGGCGAGGTGGTGTAGGTGATATAGGAGTGGGCGAGGCACCACGCCCTTGTCAAGTTACCATCACCGGGAAAATTCCAGCCCAGCCACACACTTTTTGGGTGACAAATGAGGACTATTTTAGAGCATGTGATTGGTTCCAAGAGCGTGACGTCACCAGGTCTATTGCATACATCACACGTTTCATCAATTAATTTCGCCAAAGTTAGGGTGAGGTTATGACGAAGAAATATTAGTTCCTTTGGTGGCTGAGTGGCGGTGGCGCACCTGATTGGATGAAGTCAGGCTATGAGCCCAAGAAAACATTACACTACTGGGTATTTGTATGTTTTAGAAGAAAAGAATCTCATCCCAACACGCCCACACCCTACCCGTCCCTCCCCGCACAAGACGACTTTTAACACACAATTAGCTTACCTAGCCAGTAGCAAGGACCGTCTCCTTCCTCCTAAATTTCTTCAAAATCCGAAGTATTAACCCCTTCCCTCCCCCTTCTAATATTCTTACACCAACATCTTTCTCTAAATATAATTCCACACCTCCCTGCCACTCCCGTCATACCCATGTTCCTCAACTTTGCTTCCCCAATAATAATTCTCGACAGATTAAATCTACCAAACTCCTGGTCATAAACATAAGTCACGTGGTCTAGTGACAAATATATCAACCTTCTGAAATAGTTTACATTATGATCAGCCCGAGGAACACACGCCTGTACCACCTGACGCTC
The DNA here is from genome assembly GCF_018991925.1 of Homarus americanus. Lineage (NCBI taxonomy): Eukaryota > Metazoa > Arthropoda > Malacostraca > Decapoda > Nephropidae > Homarus > Homarus americanus. Next base: position 4,174,608 of record NW_024725489.1, on the reverse strand, counting down.
ACCTAACCTAACCTAGGTATTTAATCAGGTGAAATTAGCTAGGGTGCATAATCTTCAGGTGGCCCCCACGTGTCTGCCCAGTTCATTACTCACCATGCTACGGTGCCCACAACCTGGCAACTTTAAAGGTTAACCCCGTGTGTAGCCATGACCTCACCCGCATCAGACTGGTGCACTATACAAGACGAGTGTTGGTTATCTTCCTACCTCAACACACTACACCTACAGCAGGTGGTGGTTAACTGTTCACAGCCAACATGTGGTCAACTATAAACTGTACAGTGGGCCGATAAACCCCTGGCACAGACACACATCAGCAGTATCATCGAGGGCGCGGGTGGGAGTGTCCACACACACATGCCGACACTCCCGACGTACACGCCATTACAATCACACTAAAAGGTATGTCCTACCAATTATCACCTCCACCCTCCTTGTGGGGGACCTCAAGCCCTGGCACCCGTCTCGGCTCCCAGGGGCCCCACTCAAACTCCCTCCCGGGGTAACTCCTGACTTTCGTACCTACAAACCACTGATGACCCTGTCACCAACACCTCTTCCCTCCCTGACCATATGTCTCCTCCTAGAGACAGGCCTGGCACTTGACATTATTAGGGACCTGCCACGCTTTGTCACACAGATGAATTGTACCGGGACCCCCCACACACTCATTACCCTGTCACTGTTACTTGCTGACAAAACCCATGATCCTTCAGGCTTTTACGCCCTTAATGCAGGAGTCATGAAGGCAAGAATGAACTACGCGCGCGCGCGCGCACACACACACACCCTTCTGGCTGCCAAGCTCTTTCAATAAACCGTTAATTATTAATTATTATTATTTATTATTACACACACACACACACACACACACTTTGTTCAGAATCTTAGTTCATAATCAAAGCCAGAGAGAGAGAGGATATTCAGAATCACAAGATGTAAAATGAAAATGAAAATTTGTTCAGGGACATCAGTACAGAGGACAAAGCTCAGTTCTAGTAATAATTACTGCGTGGTGAAGCATCTTAGTGGCAGCGGCGAGTAACAGAACAGCACCAAAATAAACAGCACCTCTCGGGGCCCTCCATTCCGCAGTGAAATTCTTACTGCACAAATGTTCGGCCGCTTTCTGCCAACAGAGGCGTGCAATTACGCAACGAACATGGCTCACATCTCTCCCACCACCTAACACGTGGCGTGGACCTCAGCAACAACTCTTTCCAAAAAGTCGCAGACACACCCACGTCATCTACCTTTGTCCTCGACCCTAAAATAGAAGACGGCCCTAAGGTAAAAACAACAACTATATATATCCCCAATAAGTGTCAATTTACGGTCCAGAAAGAAACCACTAAGAGAAGTGACAGGAGTTGTACAGTATAAGCACCTCACTGGCCGCCACCACTACTCTCTCAAATGTACAATGAAAGACAAAAGTCGTGTCGTGATATTAGTTGAAAACATATGCCGAAGGGCTAAGCCTTTGGTGCTCTCTGCCTTGTGGTAGGGCTGCAGTTTCCTCCATTCTTATGTTCTTAAGTTAAGACGGCTCCAAGTGTCGGCTATTAGGTGGCAAATAACACTGACAGGTTCACAACTGAAGAGCCTGAACCTGACGAGTACTTGGCAACTGACCTCCCAGTTATCTGATAAAGATGAAACTTCAACAAAATATAACAATGCTGTGAGTACAACATTCCAGCCACAACCGGTCAAGTATAAAAACAAATGGAGATATTGCTACACAGACCGACCAGCAGGTACTATCATAGTCGTACATATCTACCATGTTAATTAATGTACACAACCACGGTGAATCATGTCTATATACTGTATAATTATCAGTAAAAAAAATTATAACATTCACTTTTACGAAGAACAATAATCTACACAGGAAGATGATAAAACATCAAATCCTGTTTAGACTACAATAAAAAAAATAACGATAATTGCAGGCGGCAACATAATTATCAAGTATTATCATAACCTGGAAAATTGCATTAAAAAAAATCAACTACGTTGGAGTCAAACGTTTAACGAGATAAATCGTGGACGGGGGGCAGCCTGGTTACTGTGGGACTCGTTCTGAGCCTTGAGAAAAAGTCGACATCTCAGTCATGGGTCACATCAGTTTGACTACCATGTGTGTCATCCTTCAGCAAGACAATACCTCTTAAGTGATCTAATAATTGGTTGAGGAAGAGAGCACGTGTACACCTCCCTCTTTATGCAGACACAACAACGTGGTCAAAGTGAAGCAATGAACTTGTTTGAGTGGCAGGTCAGAAGTGCCCGCCCCCTGACCAGCCCAACACAGGTCATTAATCAAATAGGCCCCAGTCCTAACTGACCCCAAACTACCCTAACCATTATAATTAGAAGTTACTAAAATATGACCCAAGACGGGGTCCTCCCCCCCTCCTTCAATCCTAATGGTTAGGTTAGGACTTCTTGGAGCCAGGGGACCATTTGACCCGACACGAAAACCCCTACAATACTGCCCCTTAGTAACACCAGACCCACTTAGTCTTCACGTTCGAGTTTCACCAGCAGGTCGACGACACACCACCACTACTACCAGCAGGTCGACGACACACCACTACTACTACCAGCAGGTCGACGACACACCACCACTACTATCAGCAGGTCGACGACACCAAACCAGCAGCAGGGATCGATGACGTGGGATGGAGGCAGGCAGACGGGCACAGTGGCCACCACTCACAATAAGGAGGCTGAAGATAATGCCTCACTCTACCGTCTTCCTCACTAATACAACATTGTCTTGGCGGTCCATCAACAATTGGAGTTTTCAGCTCTAATGTGTACTGTACAGTATTCAAGACGAGTTCTGCAGTTCCAACCTCGAGAACCACAAATTTTCATGAGGTAGTTTTTACTTACAGATAATGACTAAATTCTGTTACTCATACAAGGCAGCTACTGACAAGGGTGTTCGTCGAGAGTAGCTTCCATGAAGGTGTCACTTGAGGGGATGTGCCCCCCCTCCCCAGTGGCGCGGTTCTTATATGGTGCACTGGATCCCTCTGATGGCCTGGCGTGGCGTGGCGTGTGCTGATAGGCTGGCAATATGACGTACTGGCTGTTAGTGACGCCCTGCTGACTACACACTCCAACATAAATTTATCACTTCGACAGAAGGTAGAACTTATATCGACTCGTACCTTCAGCTACCAGACGCATCTTCAGTAGCTGACACATTAATAAATTACTCTGGAAACAGATTGCTCTTAAATACAAGTCAACAACCCTACACACGCAAATTATCAAAAAAGTTCGTCGTCTCACGACCCACAACTCGTACTTTTATATCCTGTTTACAGGTTCGAGAATCGGGGAGCGTAAAAACATCCTCGGGAACAAAAATATGGTCGTGTGGTAAACTTAATGGTCGAGTGCCAGACAGCGAGGCAGGCACCATCTGGCTCACGGCATCACTATTCTGGCTGTGGCGGTACACCCGCCTTCAAGATGACAAACCTGTAGGTCTAGTCTACCTCACCGCTCGTAAATTTTATCCTAACACTGATACATTTGGTGGTGTCACACACCCAAAGGAATTTTTGCCGCCAGGATCGTGCATAAAACTCAGCCTAAATCAATTCTCTCAACTCACTGTAATTATCAACGTTAACAATATAATCAACAAGATCTAGTTGTCCTTTTTCACACACCGCCACAACCTTTCTATTCTTGGTCAGCACCATTATTGTCTTCTGCTAATATTGGGCAATTCGCTATCTGTACCTCTTGTCATGTGATGACGAAAGTGGTGTTTATGTGACAAAGAGAGCATAGCACACCCGCCTTGTACAATCGTACAAAACTGCATTTACTGCACTGTGACAACCTTGACATTTGATACAAAAATAAGTAGAATTCTTCCCTTGGCCGAGAAGGCTGGTGAAAGACGGTGCATGGTAAGGTAAGTGACGTTGTGCTGAATCTAAAAATATATCTTCAGCAACAATATTAACCTCCGACCCCATAACCCTCTCCCGGGGCAAGGAACCCTTACAATGTGTCCACCGGTGCATAAAAACCCTAAAATGTTATTTCCGGGAACAATAATAATAATAATAATAATAATAATAATAATAATAATAATAATAATAATATCTCTCTCTCTCTCTCTCTCTCTCTCTCTCTCTCTCTCTCGACCTTAAAATCACTGGTGGTGATCTCCCGTGGGAGAAGATAACTTTACAACATACAGTTCGGACACCAACTGCTGATGAACAGACAGACGGACACCCCCATATCTTGTTGTCTAATCTTCAATGGTCTACATAAAACCCGCCTTGATAACACCTCCCACCCTTTTCCCCGTCCCGAGGGAACTATCTGTCACGTCTTGTGAAGAGGTAAAAATATTCAGTGTAGACACTAGCGGTACTTTTTGAATAATGGCGACTAACACCATCTGAGCCCCAAATAGAAGGGAACGAGGACTGGTGTACAAGGATCGTGTTGTGAAGGTGTGAGAAAACTTCTTGTACGAGAAATTGTGTTGCCATGACGAACGGAAGGGGCAGAAAAGAATACCACCCTCGAGGCATAACAAATACAGGGTGGCTCAAAAATGTACACACACTGGAGACCTTACAGATGTGAGGTCTACAAGGGAGGACTAGGTTGGTGTTGTAGTATAAGTATTACGCTTTCTCTACGACAGTGTCTATGCATCTTCTGACACCCTGTAAATACCAATGACTAGTAGTTGGCCAATGTTATCAGAGGCAAGTGGAAAGGAGGAGTAACATGGAAACGACTGCAGGTAAGGGGGGGGGGTAGACTGAAGTAATGAGCTTATTAATGTTAACCACAACAAATGGTCTTACTGGTGAGGCTGTCTCCGATGTGCGTCGCGTACCACGTACTCCTAACTCCCCACAACACCACTGACACAACAACTGGCACCACCACCACTGACACATGATGCCCAAGTGGCTTCTCCAATTACTCTGTTGTGTTCTGCGGAAACATCATAAAACATCAGGTTGACTGTGATAAGAACACATTATCTCATTAGCATGACAAGTAAAGCCACATTTCAGGATGCACGTGTCCTATAATCGGTTTGCCGTCCCTTTATGTAGCCTTCAGTGAACCAAGAAATAATAGGATAAAGGTTTTTGTCGACTGATGATGCTTAAGGATTCATAAACTCTCATCAGCGGAATGAAATTTTTTCCTCCTGGGAAAACCAGTCAACGGCCTATATCCAAGATGGCTGTTCTGACGTCCGGCCAATATAGGGAATCGGCCATAACCTTTTGACTGGAACATGTTGGAACCATAACGTGACCAAAATCCCTCAATGATCTCGGGATGTGAACGACAAATCAACCAGTGTACACAGCTGTATATTGTGGGACACCGATCAAGTGGGCCTTCTACCTGAATCGCTTTACATCCGTCGTTGTCCGGACCGCCGCCACACCTACAGATAGACACGGACCGCCGCCACACCTACGGATAGACACGGACCACAGCCACACCTACGGATAGACACGGACCGCCGCCACACCTACGGATAGACACGGACACGCCGCCACACCTACGGATAGACACGGACCACAGCCACACCTACGGACAGAGACACGGACCACAGCCACACCTACGGATAGACACGGACCACAGCCACACCTACGGATAGACACGGACCACAGCCACACCTACTCTACAGCACCTACGGATAGACACGGACCACAGCCACACCTACGGATAGACACGGACCACAGCCACACCTACGGATAGACACGGACCACAGCCACCTACGGATGAACACAGACCGCCGCCACACCTACGGATAGACACAGAGCCGCCACACCTACGGATAGACAAGGACCACAGCCACACCTACGGATAGACAAGGACCACAGCCACACCTACGGATAGACAGGACCACAGCCACACCTACGGATAGACACGGACCACAGCCACACCTACGGATAGACACGGACCACAGCCACACCTACGGATAGACACGGACAGCCACACCTACGGATAGACACGGACCACAGCCACACCTACGGATAGACACGGACCACAGCCACACCTACGGATGACACGGACCACAGACGGATGGACACGGACCACAGCCACACCTACGGATAGACACGGACCACACACCTACGGATCACACCTACGGATAGACACGGACCACAGCCACACCTACTACGGATAGACACGGACCACAGCCACACCTATGGATAGACACGGACCGCAGCCACACCTACGGATAGACACGGACCACAGCCACACCTACGGGTAGACACAGACCACAGCCACACCTACGGATAGACACGGACCGCCGCCACACCTACGGATAGACACGGACCGCCGCCACACCTACTGATAGACACGAACCACAGCCACACCTACGGATAGACACGGACCGCAGCCACACCTACGGATAGACACGGACCGCCGCCAAACCTACGGATACACAAGGACCGCAGCCACACTTACGGATAGACACGGACCGCCGCCAAACCTACGAATACACAAGGACCGCAGCCACACCTACGGATAGACACGGACCGCCGCCACACCTACAGATACACAAGGACCGCAGCCACACCAGCTCAATACGTCTCCCTCTAAGATATAAGCAATCAAGGCCGCTCCTTCCCCCTTCCGAAGCCTCGTACGCCCATCTTTAATGGAAGTAACCTAGTACCTGTGACTCACCTGGCAGCATTACGGGCGCTTATGAGTCACGGCGCCATTGGAAACACCTGTGGGACGCATGGTAAAAACACCTGTGGGACGCCTGGTATAAACACTTGCGACACACCTGGAGTAATTTTTAAGCATCTGTTGGTCATTTTGCATTAATTTGAGGAAATGTGACTGACACTACCACTATATGCACTTACGAAACACAGCGTCAACGAACACTTCTGAGTGGACATCTGGGATCAATATGAACACTTGTGACTGTCCATCACTTAGGAGGCAGTCCATAAACCGAACAGGTGGCGACAAAAAAAATATATATATATACCGTATAGTTTAACACATTTGGCTGAACTATCTCCTGTGTATAAACTTGTGTGATGGTGTATATTAACGTCAGCTAATAATTCTGCTGGAGATTAACCTGCAAACAACGCTTAAATGTTTAATCAGGAAACCTTCCATCAAGTTACTGATGAGAAACAAATTCTACCATTGACTGACTGACTGACTGAACTGACTGGAATATTATTTATGCCCTCTTATAATCTATGAAAAAGAACAGTAAAAAAAAAAAGTAAATTTACGGATGGATTCGATGAATTTCAAAATGAACACCGGGGTTCCTGTTGTCATGGTAACGTTTATCAGAATCTACCGTCCGTTGTATCATTATGTAACACACAACTGCCTAGCTACTTTTTTATGGAGAATACAGATACATCAACTAAAAGAACAAACAAACATCACTTGAAACCATATAATACACCTAAAAGTTGTCATTAGCTGTAGATATTAAATTTTTTTTTGGATATAACTAACGGAAGGAGAAACCCTGAAAGCACCCCTAATGTGATTTACTGGGGAGTGTTTAGTCATGACCACAACAAACTCGCTACCATGACCTGACATACACAAAGACAGCCAGGACTTGTACCACGTAAAATGCTACTAAATGAATCTAACCTCAGCTGTCAAGGGGTGTTACACTTATTGATACCCGAACAGTTGGGAGTGTGTTGGGTGTTAGTATTGTAATAATAAAATCTAGTACATACATACATACATACATACATACATACATACATACGTACATCTCCCTTCCCGCCTCTCACCCACGCCCATCTTCCACCCCTTTGCTTACCACCACCACACACATCTACACATGGTCTTACTGTACATTCTTGAACGAAAGTTTCCCCTTCACCCAGACATTAGCCTCAATGGTGACGTAACGAGTACAAATATATAATGTCAGCGTGTAACCAGAAGGAACAAGTTGTGAATGTGGGCTTGTGGTGGTGAAGGAAGCCAACACCCAGTCAGCTGTGGTCTCAAAATATCTTTACTTTTAATTAGTGGTGTCAAAAGTAAAATTATTTTGAATGGGTCATGGACTTATTAACCTTACACAACTGATTAAAAGGAGCACATTGGGAAGGTATACACCAACTTAACTTATTAAGATAATTATCAACTGCCATAAAAGCTTCACTAAAAGGTTTTCATCAACAGAGAAAAAGATAATTAATCAACTTTCACAAACTTGTCACATTAGTAACCACGAGAAAGAAATCTTGCTAAGCGATAAACACAACTTGGGAGCAACACGGAATAAACCCGAGACACCATACCTACCCACCTCCACATGATGAATTACAGCCACCATTACGTACTGTACCTGGTCTCGTTATTCTAAGCTTATGCCAAGGTTGGTGAACGTGTACCGTGTAATCAGCAGTAACTGAACAATGATGACACAGTAGCCAAGTCACCACTATGCCTACATATATCAAGGAAGTTTTACTCATAATATTCTTCACAAACTTCGCTTAAGTGTTTGCTGTTAACGGTTAACTTAACGTATAGGATCTAGTTTAGTTCACACGAGGATCAAATGTTCTGTGTAGGCAACTGGCAGAATTAAGCTGAAAATCATTATTAAGACATTACTCCTATTGTTTCTTTCGGCTTCAATACAACACTAAGAAGTTGTGGCTGTCGCTACACCAAGGCACCTACTGTACCTGTCCATAAATGTGTACAAAGTAAAGTTAACTAGTGTGCGCGCACGCACGCCCGAAGATTAAAAGATTATTTATATATTACACATACGTACAATTTTGTTCACGGGAAGCTTGCAACTGTGGCCTTGGGTCAGTTTGTAGCAAAGAAGCTGAGCTGATTGGTTGGCAGACGGACACCTGAAGAGCTACCATAGTTCTTCAGTATTTAATCTATCGTATTTATATTATACAACTTTCAAATACCTGGGATGGGTATAAAATTCCCATCTTGTAACCTCAAATGATGTGGTTAAAAGAGGATCGTCGCTAAAAAGGCAAATTCACGTCTCTTCACAGGTGGTTTGGTTCTTTACCAGAGGTAGGTATCATAAGAGCGGCCTCTACACCCCATAGTTCATTCCCAACTTTTTCTGCCACCTTTGATTAGTCGCCCGATAAGAAAGTTTGGGGCAGCCATTCTCATTAATTTCGTATCTTGCCCTTGATAAACCAGGGACTGACACAAACAATTCTCAAACGTTCCTGTTGGATCATCGTCACCAGAAGGTCCAGCAGCATTGTCCCGGGTGCTTGCGGGCTGAGAGCTATCAAGTACTGTCAGAGCAAAACAAAGCTTTGAACATTAAACACAAGCACGGAAAGTTTAAGAATGAACAAACACAAAATAAGCTAATGAGGCAAATAATCAGTACATAACTCTTAAAGGTTAAACTGTGTGACAGGTGAAATAAAAGGAAGAATAAGGTAATGTCACTAATATGAGCCACCGCCTGTCGAGGGTTGGGAGGATGGCGCCTTCATCGTGGTTATTCCATTATATTATTAAGTGTACGGATAAGTAAACTCGAGCACATAAACCAAGAATCCGAAGCAAATACAAGACTCCAAACCAACCATTAAACACGTACGTCATAAACCTCACCATCTGTCACGAAGAACAATCACTACCTTGTAAAATCGAGTTTTCATACGTGTGCTAGGCTAAAACCACCACTGATATGAACTGCGTTACATCTAGGTTCATTGACATAGTAAGGACACTTGTGTATGCCAGATTTTTTTTTTATCGCGGACTTTAATTCACATGCTCCACCCCCAAACTAGTTTCTCTAGTCTAAATAAAGGCTAACGTGTGAAGTAAACAGAAATGCAGGTCCACCACCTCAAATCCCTAGACTTCCGGAAAATTGGGGCTGGCTGGACAATACACACTTAATATGGTCAAAACTCCATCACCTACAGCACAGCCACCCTAAAGAAAATCTGAAGGTGTTACCATACCACCACACTTAATGCTTTTTTAGTTTAGCAAATTTATTGGCAGAGCTTGTAGTAGTTTGCCTATTCCGAATAATTCAGTCAGGTCTTGACACTGAGGGTGGTATCACTTCTCACTGTCACGCAGGACAGAGGTTCACACACAAAGAATTAGTGCTGGGATTTTGTCAAGTTCAACGTCTGGCGAGGCTTTCTCTGGTGGAGTTTCGAGGGTGGAGAGCAAAGAGAGGCCCGCCAGCCCGGCGACAGAGGCCAGCCATCCGCGTGGTAACACTCCTCTCACCCACCCACACACACCACCTCCGCTCCCTCAATATAATGTTCTCTTTCAACATTATTACTGCAGTTTAAATTAATACTGGAGAAAAACAAACAAGCACTCGTTACTTTTACCATTCTGCGCCAGGTTATCGACGTAGAAATCCATTTTCACAGTCGGTGAAAGACTGACATTCTCAGCAGTGACAGCTGGCACAACTGAAGTTCAAGCAACTCTGGTCACACAGTGTAGCTAGGAGGTCATGGCAGACTTCCTATCAGATCATCTGAGAAATCTCTTTCGCAGTGCAAAAATTAATTTATCAGTGGAGTGCTGGTGAGCAACAATGTATTTGTAAAATTAATAGAAACATCCCTCCAGAGTAATGACAACTTTTACCTTTTACCGCCTTGTTACGAGACTTATGTGGAAGGCTGACACAAACATCATTCTACAAAGCACGGTGGACAACTTGCCCGTTGTGTCACAGTAAAGTATGAACATGCGTCTGACATTGTAATTTGTGATACGCAAACATTACAAGTGTGGTTAAAATCTAACTACGAATCTACCGTTTATAAAATGGTGGTGCTTGGCTCAAAACGTTATGTTAAGCTAGATCTTAGCTCAGCTTTTCTTAGTTTGTATCTGTTTAAAAATGGAGTCAAAGCAGATTAAACTGGTTTAAATAAGTTTGGTTAAGTTGCACCAGCAGGGTCTGCGCTTAAATGTTTAGGTAAAGGACCTAAGAGGAACTGTAGCGGTTAAGACCAAAAAATGTGAATAAACTACCGGTAAGAACTAGATAACTGGTCAAACTACAGCAACTCGAGATAAAGTGATGCATACAGATATATACGGCACAGTATACAGTAGTGACCAAGGTTTGGTTACTAATATTTGTACAACATGACCCGACTACAACGTCAGTTAAATTGGTTACTGTTGTTGACCTAGGGTGGGGCTCAGAACCAAGACCTGTGTTAAGTAGGTTAGATATGGGTACAAGAACCCTGGATAACAGCAACAAGGTGATGGATGGTAAAAGCTCACTGCCGCACACGTGACGTTGATGACCTTGCTCAAACGCCCACAAAATCTGACTGATATACAACCAATATACTGAAGTATTCACCATATCACTGTCGACATTTCTGGCCGGTATGCTCAAAAGTCTGACCAAAGCACGTGCCATGCAACCCAGTCTGGCTCCTGGCTGCACTGGATGTACAGTACAACTCAAACTAAGTAAATAAACGACAAACATACGAGTACAGACGCATCGAGGAAAAATTCGGTGAAAGGGTGAAGTGAAATGTAAATAAATAAAAATTTAAGTTTACATATGTAAATAATATTGATGCTATAAAATGTGTTCATGCAACATGGAGATTTCAGGTTTGCCCCCATACCAGGAAGTACCAGAACGGAGCGGGGTCGAGGGTGTAAATCTGAAATCTGGTCGAGTCACCTATCTCATTTTCCCTCCAACACGATAAATTTAATGGATAATTTAATCTAGATTATGGTCCGTTTTGATGGATATTGATAAGGTGGAACACGAGACAACCCGTGTTGGAGCACCAGACGACCCGTGGCAACACTCATCCCGTCAGGAATTTCCTCCCTGCTTGGCACGCTGCTCCACGCACCTCAACTCATGTCATTACTGCCTTCCCTCCTCCACACACGTATACCTCCATCTTCAACCAATAACCTGGCTCGAGATTCTCAAACAACCACACGTTAATGTTTCCCCTTCTTGGAAATGTATCATTCCTTATCGACTCATTACAGCTTCAACACAAACATTACAGAGTCAAACATTATTATACTAATCTTGTGAGGTCATTTGCCAGCTCATTTTAGCACAATGTCAATGAGCAGAAAAACATCGACATACAGGCTAACAATCTTCCTTTAAAACACATCTAAACAAGCTAAGAAATGGCACAAAAATAATCTTAATTTGAATATATATAAACCTGCCATAGTTACAAGAAACTTAAAGAATATGGACATTATTCCGGCGATTGATGTTGGTGTGTTGACCTGTAAACCACGTAGAGCGGGGGTGAAGGCATGACCGGCCATCGCTGTTTGATAACAAATCGTCTTGAAGTAACATTTCTGGAGTGAGCAAGACATCCTACACAGTCGGCCACTTAACATACCGGCCACACGAGCAAGCAATTATTATAGCCACAACTATCATTAGTACAAACTACCAATTACTGAGGCTGTTGTTCAAACACTAAGAAACGATATATTGGCACTAATACATCATGTTTCTAAATATAGAGTAAAGATGTAAAGGAGTCAGGGTTGCTCTGGCCAATTGCTAAGTTTGGGCAAAAGTCCAACTCCCCCTATAGCACATGACACTGTCCTCGCACACGCCATAGGAACAGACGTGCGTGACACGACTAATTTCCCTAGTCCTGTGTCCACTTCACGGAGATACTACTCATATAACCAACAGCCCTCAAGATCAATTAAATTCCAGAAGTATTTACGAGGCCAGGAATTAGGGAGCAGAGCACTGAACACCATTGTTGGATATAAAAAGTGTGGTATATCTTACGAGTGCAGATATGATTTAAACAAAGTCGGTCTCAGCAGAGCCTTACGAGATCAAGGTCACCCCACAATCATCCTCTAAACTGGTTAATTCTTTGTCACTTGAACGTTATAATGGTACTGTACATAGTCACTATTTCAAGGTCAAAGTTAGGGAATATCTAATACGGAATTTAACTCAAAACCATTAGTTTTATTGAGTTGCCACAGCGAGACCATGGCAGAGCGACCAAGTATCCAAGGAAAACGTCTATAAAATGAGGGTAAACTATTACGGTTTATTGATCTACATTTCTTGAGCTTCAGAGGTCCTCCTGAACATTATTGAAAAGGTACAGTATAAAACGGTTTACTTTGACTAAATGACTGTACTAAGCGTTAATAAAGAAGACATTGATAGGTGCTTAAAGTAACTTACATTATAAGTAATGAATAGGCATTAAACGGGAATATTTAAGGATTTACATTTTATTCATCGGTGAGAAAAATTCCAATACCTTCAGATCATAAATGGCAACACCACGATTTCAGAAAACCTGTCAGGGCAAACTTTTTGGAGTGAGGTAATTCATGGAACAATCTGCCAGAGAACGTTGTTGCGGCACCGTGTGTGAGAGCTCATTCAATACCTAACTTCATTAACACTGGCGTAGGTACAGATACATTCTACATAGAACCAGTACATGCCAACAGTGTATAACAGACGTGACCGACCGCCCAAGTGGCTAACAAGACGATCAGTGATCGTCTATTCAGGCGATAACTATAAAGAAATATTTGTATGCACATTCAGTCAAGTGACGACATAAACGCAGAAATTATAAATGTCTTAAATTCACATTTTATTCGATACATATTTCAGTCTAACAATTAATATACAGCTATTCATTTTGAAGTACGATTTTAAATCCATAAATTATTCCCGAATGTCCCTGGGGCGATAATGTAATTTTCTTTCGTTTAAAAATACTAAACTTTCAACTGCACGATTTGCTCTTGCAATATAATTTACTTTTAGAATTTATCAATTAATTTGTTAATAAAATCCCGTTCCACTTCGAAAATATAAAAACGAAATTATTATTCGGATTCAAAGACGAAAACAAAACAGACGAAAGATGGTGACTGGCGCCACCATATAGGGTGGCCGGACAGTCCGTTAATTTGTCCTTTTTATTGTCTGTCTAAAAAGAATTATATAAATTACCTTATATATAGGTATACTTAAAACAGCGGGAACTGAAGGCCATAATAACTGTTAACGTAATTTTATTCTATGTAGTTGCCGTCGTCAACACGTCCGGACTCCGAAATGGTCAGTCTGCCCAAGGCCGCAGTGGAGAGTGGTTGACTTTTTTGTTCTTGCTTCAATTTGGTTAGCATATGCAGTTTCAGCAAGAGTAAAAATTAATATTCCTTACTTTCAGTTCTTTATTTATACTGTGTGAATGCATTTATGTAATATATACTACAGTGCATACCCCCAAAAAATGAAATTTCACAAAAATTACCACAAAATAGCATTCATCACACTATACTGTAGTGACATTTGACAAATCAACAAATCTAAGTATATTTTGTATATTCTATACAACTTTTTATATATTTTTAACTCATTAAACATGCTTAATTTAGGTTAAAATATAGGTGTCGCAAAAAAAATAGAAAATTTCCTTTTTTGGAAATGGCCACCCTCCTTACGCCAGAGCGAGTAACTAAAACAGGCTTAATTGGCATCACGCTATTCTTTGGGAGTTACCGTATATTTCCTACTGGACTGGATATTCCTATGTCACAGTATTATAAGGCCACACTAGTTCCAAGTTCAATAATCATTACCCTAGACACTCAACTGGCTCCAAGAACTAACAATTTATTCATATATATATATATATAAATATATATATATAAATATATATATATATATATATACATATATATACATACATATATATATACATACATATATATATATACATACATATATATATATATACATACATACATATATACATACATATATATATACATACATATATATACATATATATACATATATATACATATATATAGATATATATATATACATATATATATATATATATATATATATATATATATATATATATATATATATATATATATATATATATATATACAATAAATCGCGTCTCGAGTGCTTAAAATAACTTTACCGTAACTTCCTCTTTGAGCCACAGCTTCACCTGACGTTTGTGGGACATGAATAGCTAAACCGGATGTACACACCCAAACATTAATCTCATCACGTCCCCTAAACTGGTCCCCTGCTGTCATACACTCGTACAAAAGGTATCTACTAGCAGAACGACATCTTTGACCGATTAGTTAACATGGAGAAAAGGGAGGAAAAAATACGAGATGCGACAAACAAAACAGGTTACTGTTTTGGAGAGAGGTGGTGGAAGGGAAGGGTGGAGAAAGGGAAGGGTGGAGAAAGGGAAAGATGGGAGGTGTAAGAACGACTGAACGAAAAGGGGAGGAGGTAAATGTAGTAATGGAGAGGAACCGAAGAATATAACAAGCAGTAACAATAAACAAGACCACACAAACGCCTTCAAGGCTATGTACGTGGTGGTGAACCAGGATAGACCCGGGGAATGGGGGGATTGACAGGAGGGGGTAGGAGATCAGGGGAACACCAGGGAGTACACAAGGAAGACCGCTACCCAGCAACAGCTAAGCCTGACTCTCCTTCACGCCTCATAAGTCGCATCCCCACTACAACTCCCTGCCCACGCTACTCGGTGTCGGACACTAACATGAATTTCTACTTCACAGCAATATTTTTCTACAACTAAACTGAAGAATTAAAAAAAAGGATTGTCAAAGTTAAATTTATTGGTTCACTACCTCAAGATTTACTGCCATTACAGTACAGCAAACTGTCAGAGTTAAAGTTGTGAACTCCTGATCTAACCTGCCAGAAAACAGTGACACCTAATGTGAGCTTCTGTAAGTCCACTGCTGCCCAGCACTGGGACACGTTTATAACTATAATCACGAACTATATCCACAGGCAGGCCAGGCCAACCCGACCTACTAATATTGTGTGGCGAAGAGTATTTGCCACCTGTGATGCACTGTACGTATCTATAATTTCGTACCTCGCTTATAATCTCCAATAATGACTCTTCTACCTTAGGTGTTGACAATTGTTGTACTTTACTAACCTCGTCTCTCCAAATGTATATCACGAGGCGACTTAGGTGTCCGAGATAAGTGATTATCATTGTCCAATATCACAGTTTGTGAATATTGATCCATTACATTCGTCATTGTGGACATGATTCATCTTCTAGATAAGACAGTACAAGTGTAACAAAACTGGGAGACAGAACCCTATTTAACCAGATGGTCATAGAAAGATGTTACAAGTTTGTACCATTTGTACAGCCAAGGACCGAGTAGTTATTTTTGTGGTGGTAGAAAGGGTGAAATATTAGAAGAGGGTTAAGTAGGTGACTCAAGCTTTGGAGCAGGAGGGAGGGTGAGGGCACGAGTTCTCCACTATCGGAGACGATTTCCTGCACTCACTGCCACCTTTACCTCCTCTTCACCCCCATCTGAAGTGTCTCCCATTAAAAATGTATTTCAACTCTTTGACCAGACAGACACACATACAGAGACAGACGGTGAAGTTGTCTGTGATGGTGGGTAGGGCAGGTTGGCCCGGCTCCCCCAACACACACACACCAGCTGATAGGATGACGTCATTGCACTGGTGCCATACACTCTCCGTCGAGGTATTTTCACCTACCTTTTTCATTTTCCAATTCATTTCAAATTTTAGACAGTAGCCTCTCTTACTGACAGTTTATAACGAGGGATATTTGAAGCAGGAATGGCATTAATGACTGGCAGTGGATAGATACAGTACCGTACCTGACGAGTGACGACACGCTCAAAAGAGCCACTGTTGGTTGTCAGCCGTTTAGAATAAAATACCATAAATGAACTAGTACCAATGTTACTAGACCCAAATCCTGACGTTGAAAGATTAAAATGGAGACGGCTGGCTGGCCCGGTGACAGATGTTAGGAGGGAGGGAGGGAGGGAGGGGTGGATAGTATAGGAGAGGTGGGTAAGAGGGAAACGAGAGGGAGGGGGGTGGTGAAAGGTTAGGGAGAGGAAGGTGTAGGTGGGTAATGGCGGGAGGAAGGGAGGGGGAGGATCTACATGGTGAGGAAACCAGTGAGGTGACTGAGCGAGGTATGTCAGACCACTGCACTGCCACACACCTACCTGCCTACCTCGCCCCTACACCCACACCCACCTACCCCTACCTCGCCCCTACACCCACACCCACCTACCTCGCCCCACCCCACACCCACACACACACCTACCTCGCCACCCACACACACGTAGGTCAGATAAGGTAGGTTATATTTCGTGTTGGTTAGGTAAAGGATATACGATATTAAACCGATTTATGGGAATAAGGAAGTGTCAACTAAGGTCAGTTTCTATAATAAATAAATAAAGAAAGAAAATAAATAGATAAATAAATAAAATAAGTAAATAAATAAATTAAATACATAAACTTAAGGTAACTATCAGAACAACGTAGGAACTAAGGCTCTCCGTCTCCTCCCCTTCCTTGATCCTTTGAAATCATCACACGTAATCGAGTTCGAGAAGTGCAAGACTCCACACCCAGGTAGTGGTGTTGGGTCTGGCCGTCACGAAGCAAGCAAGCCGCACACACACACATCATACGTACAACTTCCATTTTGCACTGGACAAAATCCTGGAAGTTAGGTGGGGATGGAGGCAAAGGGCTGTACAGGGTGGAGACAGAACCAGGAAGGTGGTGAGGGATGGGAGGAAAACTGAAGCCACGTTTGCTCAACCTCGGCGCCAGGTCCTCTCGATGTTATTCACAAGTTGAAAATTTCTTCTTCGTAACTGGAGTGAGAAAGAAAATGGAGTTGTCGTCGCCATTTCGGTTCTATCTGAGTCGTAATCTAAGCGACTGAGTCGGGGAAATCCTAATTGGAATGGGGAAGAGTCGGGATATGGGAATTACTGAAGTCGAAATGAGGGAGAATTTTGGACTGGGGGAACTATCTCGTTGTCTGGTGTACAAACACAACATCCGGCTAAGATTTTCAAAAATTTGCAAGGCAACTTTCACCCGTGTTGACGTGAAAATGATCTGTAAACGGGTCTCGTAAGCAGCGGCACACTTGGTGACGCCCAGCCCCAGTTACGTTGACACGTCTTTCTGACTAGTCTAATGACTCGAGTTTAAGAATACGCTGCCAGTACCACGTGTCACCTTTTTAAAACTTATTTGCCTTACGTTTGCACAACACATGCTCTAATGACAGTTAAAAAGTCCAAGCGCAATAAAAAAACAAAATTAACTCGCTCAGTTTTTATAAATTTCTGCCCATCTAAGGGTCCATGTAAAATTGCAGCGCCTTATATTCAATACCCTCTAAACCAAAGTTAACTTTGGTAGAATGGAAGACCGCAGACTAGCAAATCAATACTGCTCTCCCCGGAGTATGTAGTGTTAAGTAAAACTGCGATTTTCTTTTTGTAATTCTTTGTTCAGTTCTCCTTTTTCGCAATTAACCTTGATCTTGGACTTGAAGTACACAAGGATATTAATATTTTGTTTCAGAAGTAATGGCGATGCCTACAACGTCTCATATCTATCCATTCAATATTTTAAGACAAGTTGCGTCGACAAGTTATGGACAGACAGACAAACAAACAAACAAACAAACAAACAAACACACACACACACACACAGGGCAGGGATGACCTACTCCTTGGGAATAGAAAGCCGTCTACCCATGGCTGTGAACACATGGATTCAGATTTTCAGATTTGCTCCACGAGGGGGCTAGTTATTGAGCACCCCCTTGTGTCTTGTGCAAAGTGAAGCGACCTCGACACCAACACACCCAACGACCTAACACCTGGTGGTGGCGCCCTACACCCTTACCTCTCCATTTACCTGTCCACTTTACTCACTGTATAAGTTACAATTTACTAAAGTTATTTGCTGCTCCTTGCCAAATGATATTCACAGCCCCATTTTAAAATTACCGTCTTGTTTTTTTGTTTTCCCAATTTTAATACAACTTCACGCCAACAAAAACTATTTAGGAAATGACATGAAAAAACCCTCAGAAGTTGAAGCAAACAAGCAGAAACCATGGAGTATCGTCGATGATGAACATAATCACCCCACACTCACAAAATTACTCCGACCTGCACACTCAACCCCTGACATTCACCTTATCCACACTCCTCTCCCAAACCAATCTAAAAATAAATCCCGGTAACCGCACAAACCTTCCCAGATCTAAATAACATCCAGGTAATACAGAACCTTCAAAGACCCCGGGCCAGTCATATAAATGAAGCCGTAAATAAGATCCCTTTCCTCGTTATATCGACAAATGAATCAATAAGCACGATACACAAATACGATTATTTTTTTTTTTAAGTGAACATGACCAAAAATACGCTGTGTTAAATACTGTACACAATGGAACAACATTAACCATGTCCTTCAATTACCGGTACCCGGTACAATAATTTTCACCCTCAAAATTTAGATACGAATTTAGGAAAAGAATACTTGCGACGTACCATGTTATACGGTGTATTTATATACAAGGCGTATGAATATGTATACATACTGTACTGTCTTAGATTTTCGTGGAGATCGTGAATGATTTATTACAACAGCAACTTCATCACTTGTGGGATACCTCACACTTCAAGTGAGGACAATGTTGTTGTAATAAAGAATTCAAGCGATCTCCACGAAAATCTAAGAGTGCAGTATTTATATTTTTCCCGAGACAGCCTATCCATTCCGTCACTAGTGACTGGTCTAATGGATCCTGCAGTCCTGATCTTAATCTAACCCAGGTATTAACATTAGTGGGCAATCTTTATGGGTCCCAAACGATGTTTATGTTGACGAGGATCTCTCTACAGACTTGCGACCACTAAGCCTGGTCCAGGCTGGCGATCACACCCCTCCTCCCCACCCGAAGCATTACACCCTATATGGCCTATGTGGCTATTAAATTATATCTAATCTCAAAGTTTCCTTTGCATGCCAAAAACAAATTACGTTGAGGTTGAATAAGTAAAAATTAGAACGAAAGCAGAACTGTGAAAGCTTGAAAGTTTCTCTTCCGGTGCAGCATATGAGAGCAACGTGCACTGCACGAGGCTGGGAAAGTGTGGTGAGGTGAGGTGAGGGGTGGAGAGGGTCAGAGGGCAGGGGAGGTGAACTTGAAGGATTAATGACCTGTACGGTGTCTGCCACTCATCACCAGGCTCGTTAAGTTTCTAGGGCCATAACTCCAGCCAAAACCCTTGATCTAACGTCTCAAAGAGGCGACCTCAGCTCCACTAATCTAGCGTTATCCTGAACTCTCTACCAGCTGAACAACACTTGGAGCACATCCTGCCCTGCACCAGGAGCACATCTTGCCCTACACCAGGAGCACATCCTGCCCTGCACCAGGAGCACATCCTGCCCTGCACCAGGAAGTCCGACCTCCCCACGTTCGCCCTCACCAGTCAAACCCTTTAGATTAATATCCTTGTATACCAGAACAAAAGTCCTTAACGTTGAAGGCGTCAGACCCCGCTAAGCCTACAAGGTGTAGTCATCGCAGCGCGGGGGCTAGTTTATTGGGCACCCCCTTACATATTGTGCAAGGCAAGGGGTGAAAGCTTAACAGCGCCCAACAGGGAAGCATGCAGAGTTCATGCTTGCCTTCTCTGGGTCTACCTGTGTGCACCGCCACTATTGTTGCTTATGTGCTCAATCTGTGCCGACAACGAAGAGAACTTCAGTCCCTTACCCATTCTCACTCAATGGAGCCAAAGTCATGAGACCTACGACTCGTGTTCACCATCGTCCTGACAACAATAAAGTACGACTCTCCTGTCCTCGCCGTTGCCTCCCGTAACGAAACATGAGTGACGATGTACAAAATAGGGCGACGAGGTTCACTTTGGTCGCTTCATGAATACTAGAATATCGAGGGAACTGATGCTGCCCCCCCCCCCACTCGTCTGCGATCGAATTACATCCCTCAATGCCATCCTTGGTGTCAAATTCTCCACGGTAAGCAGTGTAGACCCGTCGCCTCATTAACTACAGTATACACCTCGACGAACTCCATCGCCGGTTTGGCTCTATCGTTTAAATTCGACCCCATGGGCCCTACCAACCACCCACCCACCCACAACGCCTTCAGGCATTCTACACCAGCTCACGTCATCAATTCTCTCTTGAGTACACTCTTCTTCTCCTATGCACTTTCTTACAATGCATACACTCGTCCACACCCCGCCTTCGGCAGCCCCAAAACCAGCCAACTGCGCTACATACACGAACTCTTCTGCTTATTAGAAATTGCCGAAAACATCTCTCCGCTCCTGAACGTTTTGTCTACTGTAGTGAGTCATGACACACCGGAAGGCCCAGCTGGGGCACCGGTGTCGGGTAATGAGCGCCACTCCCGTTAAAGATGTAGAGGATTCACGAAATTGTAAGCTTTCCTCGGTGGTGGTGGTGTAGAATAAACACGGTGTGTTGTGGGGGAAGGAGGGGGGGTCGCTGTGGTCTGTAACCTATTCAATATTTCGGAGGGTAAATACAACCTTTACCAACGGGACGAAGCTGCATTAATAGACACCGAATGCGAAAAGGACCTGGATGTGTATGTTGACAATGAACTGATCTTCTCGGGCAGCTGTGAAAAAGTGAATCGAGCAACTAAACTTGTAGGTTTTATAAGGTTCAGATATCTAGACTGTCCATCCCGCGTTACGATCTTCAAAGAGTCGGGTGTTTCCCCGCCTGGAGTACTGTCACCCTGTCTGGTCCCCGAGATATGCAAGGGACTGTCAGTTGGTTGAAAATGTCCAAAGGAGGGCCACCAGACTGGTGCCTGCTCTACGGAACCTCAGCTACCCTGAGATTCCCGAGCGCCTGCAACTGCCTAGCTTATACTATAGACGGTTAAGGGGGACCTAATTAAGGTGTATAAACATCTCGAAGGGCACTACTCAGTCGAGTGTCCATACCTGGAGCTGGCGGCCGCTCGCCCCACAACGGGTCACAGCTCAAGGTTGAAGAAGCCACAAGTCCAGAAAACTGAGGGTAAACTTTTTCGGAGTGAGAGTTGTGAACTCTTGGAACAACCTGCCAGACTGTCGTGACGGCACCGAGTGAGAGCTCTTTCAAGACCAGACTTGACCAACACTGTGGCAGCTTCAGATATATTCAGGAGCCGGTGCATGGCCAGTACTTGCCAACAGTGCTTCGCAGAGACGCGACCAGCCGCCCGAGCTACTAACGAGCCAATCAGTGGTGAAGAGGATAAAAGTAAAATAAAAGATAATTTATATTTTATTACACAGGATGCAAATCCGGTATGAGAGAAGGGCAAAGAAAAAAGATTTTGTAAGCCCCCTACGAAGCAGATCGCACAAACCAACTTAATTAGTTCAATACATACAATAAAATTGCTTCTAGGAATAAAAGAACAGGCTAGCTCGATGGTACCCAGCTGCAGAGTAGTGTTTTCTTTATTCCTCCTTGATATCTTGGCGCGCTTGAACTTATTCCCCTCGTGTTGGTAGTGCGTGACATCACAAAAAATGTCCCGGGTTCACGTTTTCCATCCTGTTCAATATTCTCAATGTCTATGATAACTGCCATACCGTTTCTTGTCTGAAGTGTTATTATTCGTAAGGCCTTCAGTCTGTATGGTTTATAGAGATTACCCGATGTTTGGTCAGGTTTTGCTTGGTTAAAACCTTATCGATCTTTCCTTAACCACAACAAAATCAATGTACTCAAATTTGTATATTATATAACGTATACTAGGTTTGGTTAAGGTTCCATTATATTTTACACCGGCAGAACCTTTAGCGGTCATATTAGGGGTTCACAGCTGGAACGATATTTTTGGGAACCTATCGCATACAGCAACAGATGCTCTTAGCATCTTTGGATATTAACAACAGGTACAGAATCAAACTTCTTGTCTCCCTAAAGTTTCATGGTTAGTTTTAGTTTACATAATCCTACCCAAACGTCCCAAGTCAGCCAACAATTTTGTTATGTCAATTTCACTAAACTAACCCAAAAATAATATATAATATACCGGGAAGCCTCTGTACGCATGTGTCGTAGTTAATATAAACGCAGATGTGTTAATTGACTGTGCATTTCCGTTGTCGAGAGGATTGAGAGACTGCCGGTACCCTCCCCCCCTTCACGTGGAGCCACAGGGAAGGTCACGGTTCAATGTCAGGTTGCATGTAACCACTCCCGCCCCCCACCCACATTTTCCTCGTTATTACAAGTAATTCTATCGCGCATTTATTGTTGTCTCCTTTAAATCAAAGTTAAATTGAAAAATTATATAAAACGAAAATGAAATTTTCGTCTTTCATAGTTATTTCACTTTAACCACACGGTATGTCAACAATAAAATTTATGCTCAAAATGGAAGTAAATATTTAGAGGAAATATACTGAGAATCGCTGAAGAGTCAAAAGCATGTAGTAAATAAGAGGAACATAAACTAAAGAGTGAAACTGGTTGGCTGGGAGACTTACCCATGATGGCAGGTTAGAGAACCGCTGAATCTCTTGCAGAATATCCTTCTCGTCAGTGTTGGCGATCGATCGAATAATGTCAAATTTAACTTGCTTTTCCTTGGCCCTCTTATCCCTCAGGACAAGGAAGAACAGAGGAGCCATGAGCCACCCAAAACTAACATTGTAGTAACCAAACAGGTACACCAAGAACCACTCAAAGAACCTCCTGCCAAATAAACGCATGTATTTTTTGAACCACTCGCCATAAGCGTGGCCCACATCATCCGCGACGACTACAGTTTTGTCTCCTTCGTCGTCAGCCATTATCAATAGCAACAGAAGACACGAATGAATGATACAAGCACTGGACCAATGTGCGCAGGTCTACAGCGACGGCGCGGGTGTTCTCACTGGGCTGCCGCTGCTCTTACCTCCCTTGGCTCGGGGGCTCGGCCACCGCAGTTGCCATATTGCCTTTACATTCCTGCTATTTATATTAAATTTCCCTTGTATAAATGCAAAAATCAGTCTTGTTACAGTAAAAGAAATCATGAATGTCATATATATATAATATTATCTATGAATTTTTATTCATATGAGGATATATGTTATTTTAAACGTTCAACAGTAAACAACTTGTTAACCGGTCGTTGGTCTGTTGACGTTATTAGTTATTTAAAGCTGTGAATCAATTTGTTCAATATGAAATATATTATCTATCTAAAACTACAATATAAACTTATGACTGTGCAATGATAAAAGAATCAATAAAGACGCTACAATGCCACAGCAGATATTTACTAGACTTCCTGAACAGATGGCAATAAATTCTTCGAATCTTTAATAGATTTACAGTACAAGAGACCCTTCAAACATCTGTCAAACTTATACAGTATAATTTTATCTAAGTAAAATGTGTACTGGGAGAAGTTGGAGACATAGATCCTAATTAACTACACACAGATTTAGTTTCGCGCTTTTTCCTCTGCCATCATATACTGTATGTATTTTATTAGAACTTGGCCTCATAGTTGAAGCAAATTGTACAGTTGAAATGTTGTAAGTAGATAGACGTGTGTGAATAAGTTAAAATACTAAATGAACATATAATAGTGTGTAGTATAATTTATTTGCATGTTGCTGAATACCGAAGGCGTATAGCATTATTGAATAACAAAAATTAAAGTATTTATTTAGGTTGAAAGATACACACTTAATTTTTGGAACATGAAGTCTACCAAAAAGCATAAACCACATACCCTTATCATGCAGTTCTTGGAATCTTGATCAAATAACATTTATTATATTATATATCGCCATTTTTTCTGCATTCGATGTAGCTATAGATTTTAACTGATACCGTGATTATATATTCTTGGAAAATATATCCAATTGTAAAGACAATTTGGCCGTTATTCAATGTTTAAATACAGCAAATTCTTTAACAACTGGTAGTAAGGTGAAAAGTGGCGTAAAGGAATATTAGATAAAATAGAGGAATCTGGCAACAGTTAAGTAAGGAAACGTGTCTTCCGCCTTGTAGTTGCCACATACACTTTTTATGGTATATATACCAAACGTTTGTAGATGTAAGTTCTATATTGTAGAAGTCTATATCAGATTCTTAGCTGAGTGATGGTATACAGCGCTACAGGAAAACCTTTAGCATTAAGTCAGCTGCTTAATGATAACTTCTTAAATTAAACAAAATACAACTTAGCATGTGTTTGCCACGTCGTTCGTGACGGAGCTCCGCCAAACTCCATAAAAAAAAATTCCTAACTTACTTTTATCCTCTTCACCAAATATTATTAATGCACATTTGATCCGACAACACTTGGAGCATCTCCTCCCGAGCCCACTCCACCTCAAGAATCTCCCTCCCCCAGCGTTACCTACAGTCGAGATTCTTTGGGTGATTTTTGTATTTAATCACATGGTTGTCCCTTTACTGCTTGAATTGTCGAAAATATATACATATATATATATATATATATATATATATATATATATATATATATATTTCATGTGGATCCACAATGAAAACGTGGATAAGATAAATCTCGATAGAATCACAAGGGAAAAGGGAAACAACGGAGCACCTTAGCTTTCGTCTGTATTCAAAACATCTTCAGTTGCTTCTGAAGATGTCTTGAAATAAAGACGAAAGCTAAGGTGCTCGTTACTTTTATCCTCTTCACCAAAAGATCGGCTCGCTAGCCGCCCGGGCGATCGGTCACGTCTTTAATTACTTTTCCTTTTCATTTATCTTCTTCACCAAAAGATCGGCTCGCTAGCCACCCGGGCGATCGGTCACGTCTCTGCGAAGCACTGTTGGCAAATACTGGGCATGCACCGGCTCCTGAATGTACCTGAACCCGCTCCAGTGTTGGTCAAGTCTGGTCTTGAAACAGCTCACACTCGGTGCCGTCACAACACTCTCTAGTAGATTATTCCAAGAGTTTACAACCCTCACTCCAAAAAAGTTTGCCCTCACGGTTTTCTGGACTTGCGGCTTCTTCAATCTTGAGCTGTGACCCCTTGTGGGGCGAGCGTCCGCCAGCTCCAAGTAAGGGCACTCAACTGAGTAGTGCCCCCTGAGATGCTTATACACCTCAACTAGGTCCCCCCTTGCCCGTCTGTAGTATAAGCTAGGCAAGTTCAGGCGCTCCAATCTCTCAGGGTAGCTGAGGTGCCGAAGGGCAGGCACCAGTCTGGTGGCCCTCCTTTGAACATTTTCAACCAACTGACAGTCCCTAGCGTATCTCGGGGACCAGATGGGGTGACAGTACTCCAAATGGGGAAGCACTTCACTCCTGAAGATCGTTACAAGGGACGGACCGTCTAGATATCTGAACGACCTTCTTATAAGACCCAATAATTTATTTGCCTGATTTACCTTCTTCTCACAATGGCCCGAGAACTTCAGCTCATTGTCAACATACACACCTAGGTCCTTCTCACACACAGTCTCAACTAGCGCAGTTTCTTCATCCCGTTGGGACATATGATACGCCTCCTTACCGTTGGTACGACCCAGGTGCATCCTCTTACACTTCGTGACATTGAATCTCAGCAGTCATTTCTTCGACCATTCCTGGAGCCCACAGAGATCCTTCTGCAGCTCTTCACAGTCCGCATGGTTCTTAATTTCCCGAAATAACTTGGAGTCATCGGCAAACATTTGTATGGAGGAGTGTACAACGTCAGGCATGTCATTTATGAAACAAACAAACAACAGAGGGCCCAATACACTGCCCTGTGGTACCCCACTTGTGACAGGTACAGATGACGATTTCGTACCATTAATCACCACACACTGCTCCCGGTCATGTAGAAAGTCTTCTGTCCACGCTGGGACATTTCCCCGAATTCCGTACCCTTCCAGTTTTAAGCCTTTCGTGGGTACAATGTCGAAAGCCTTGGCAAAATCTAGGTAAACATTGTCGATATTACCACCCCGTTCCAGAATATGGGTCCAAATATCCAATACCTTGAGCAATTGTGTTAAGCAGGAGCGCCCCGGCATAAAACCGTGTTGGCAATCTTTTACAAGGTTGTTTCGTATTAGATGTTCCATTGCGGCATCTCTGATAATACTCTCAAGTACTTTACATATTATGCTGGTCAGGCTCACCGGTCTATTGTTGTTCGTGGAGTGACGATCGCCCTTCTTGAAGACAGGACTCACATAAGCTACTTTCCATTCACTGGGGACCATTTGTTCATCCAGGCATTTACAAAACAGGATCTTCAGGGGCTCGGCAAGCTCGTTGCACAACTCTCTTAGCACTCTAGGAGGCACCATGTCAGGGCCGGGACTCTTATGGACCTTTAGCCTGGACAGTTTATTTCTAATACCCTCTTCTGTGAACACAATGTGGGTCAGTGCTGTGTCGAACCGTCTGTCCTCAAACACAGGAAGGTTAGTTGCATCCTCTCTTGTGAACACTGAGGAAAAGCTGTTCAATGCCTCAGCTTTATCCTGGTCAGAATCTGCGTAACTACCATCCACCAGCCTCAGGTCTGATACTCCTACTCGTGTTTTAAATTTCGACTTTGCATAGCGGTAAAACGATCTTCAGGAGTGAAGTGCTTCCCCATCTGGAGTACTGTCACCCCATCTGGTCCCCGAGATATGCTAGGGACTGTCAGTTGGTTGAAAATGTTCAAAGGAGGGCCACCAGACTGGTGCCTGCACTTCGGCACCTCAGCTACCCTGAGAGATTGGAGCGCCTGAACTTGCCTAGCTTATACTACAGACGGGCAAGGGGGACCTAGTTGAGGTGTATAAGCATCTCAGGGGCACTACTCAGTTGAGTGTCCTTACTTGGAGCTGGCGGACGCTCGCCCCACAAGGGGTCACAGCTCAAGATTGAAGAAGCCGCAAGTCCAGAAAACCGCGAGGGCAAACTTTTTCGGGGTGAGGGTTTTAAACTCTTGTAACAATCTACCAGAGAGTGTTTTGACGGCACCGAGTGTGAGCTCTTTCAAGACAAGACTTGACCAACACTGGAGCGGGTTCAGGTACATTCAGGAGCTGGTGCATGCCCAGTATTTGCCAACAGTGCGTTACAGAGACGTGACCGATAGCCCAAGCGGCTAACAAGCCGATCAGTGGCGAAGAGGATAAAAGTAAAAGTATATATATATATATATATATATATATATATATATATATATATATATATATATATATATATATATATATATATATATATATATATATACAAGTAAATCACTGTGTGTGTAACACAATCATAATCACAGATAAAAAAACATTTTCAACCTCTTATGGTCGCTGCATGGAATGTGAGGACCCTTCTGGATGAGCGTCCTGAAAAAAGAACCGCCCTTATGGCAAAAGAGCTGGCTAGGTAAAACATCGAAATAGCAGCCATTAGTGAGTCCCGGTTCCCAGACGAGGGTCTGGCTATACTTTCTTCTAGAAGGGTAAGCCTTCTGCGGAGAGAAACCGCATTTATGGAGTTGGCTTTGTCATCTGCCAACGCATCCTACACAGACTAACTGAAATGCCTATTGGGATCAACGAGCACTTCATGACGCTCTGAGTCCCAATGAATCACTCACGTCATGCCTACTTAATCAGTGCTGTCCGTAGCTGGCAAGATTATCGCCCGAGTCCTCGAAAACAGACTTCTTCCTGAGGCGGAAAACTTCCTCCCAGAATATCAATGTGGCTTTAGACCATCACGTGGCACCACTGACATAATCTTTGCTGCCCGTCAAATACAGGAAAAGTGCAGAGAACAGCGTCGTGACCTGCACATGGCTTTCATTGACCTAGCCAAGGCCTTCGATTCGGTCAACAAGAAAGCCCTCTGGCGGACTCTCAACCGCTTTGGCTGCCCACCAAAATTCATCGCCATTGTGAGGCAACTCCATGATGGCATGAACGGGAGTGTCCTGTACAATGGCACCCAGTCTGAGTTCTTCCCCAACCAAACGGGGGTTAAACAAAGGTGTGTATTCGCACCAACTCTCTTTTCCATTTTCTTGGCTGCCTTCCTTACTCGTGCCAGCGGCAATTTAGCCGGTGGGGTGGACATCGAGTACCGGATGAAGGGTCTTTTCAACATAAGACGACTCCAGGCAGGAGCAAAGGTGTCGGCAGTCCATTACTGAGCTTCAGCATGCAGGCGACTTGTTGCTCATACTGAACACGACCTACAGGAAATCCTGAACACCTACGCAAATGCGGATGCACACTTCGGCTTTGAGGTGAATGTATGTAAGACTCACATTCTCTTTCAGCCTGCCCCTGGTTCAGCCACACCTCCACCATCCATCCAGCTTAACGGTGCTACGCTCTCTGATGTTACCCACTTTCGGTATCTCAGCTCCCATCGATGAAAAGATTCAACATCGGATCAGAAGTGCATCTCAAGCCTTTGGCAGACTCCGAAATCGTGTCTTCAGCTGTAGGGAGCTGAAATTATTTACAAAGTTACACGTATATGGAGCAGTGGTCCTCCCCACCCTGCTATGTGGCAGTGAGACATGGGTCACATGCAGGAGTTCGCTGTGAAAACAAGAGAACAAATGCCGGTATTCTTGCTGAAACCAACTGTAGAAGTATCCATGAACAACTACACTGGACTGGCCATGTTACCCGCATGGAAGACAGAAGACTGCCAAAGCAGCTACTCTACAGTCACCTAACGAATACGTGAATGTAATGCTGGCGGGTAACTGAAAATGTTTAAGGATAGTCTTAAGACAAACCTGAAAAGGTGCCAAATCGACCCCTTCACCTGGGAGACGATCACTCCACACCGTAACGCTTGGAGGATCACCACACAAGAAGGTGTCAATACTTTCTAGTTAGCCCGACTGCATAACAAGGCAGACAAGCACCAACGCCGGAAAGACACTGCCGCCGCCCCTCCCGCACTAGATGTAGCCACTACATGTGCAACTTCTGTGATCGACCCTCATGGCGGTCCCGTATCGGCCTCATTAGTCACCTCAGAAGTCAGAACTCACCAACCTACTGTAGGTGACATCCTTAATAAGTCACATCATCGTATCATAGCTGGATGATCGTCATACTCGATTCCGAGTGACAGCAAAGTAGTAGTAAGTAGTAGTGTGTGTTTTACGCGAAATAGGGATAATCACCGATTAAACTTAAAAAAAACAATTGACATTTTTGCCAAGTAGGGATAACTTTTTTCTTCTAATTACTAAAACTTGGTGGAAATTAATTTACATTTAATAAAAATTTCTCTTCATTAAAAACGTCATTTACCATCATATGATAACCAACATCTGCCTGAAGAAGATTAGGTAAGCTTAGGTTAGATAAAGTTTTCTATGAAACATACACATTTTTATGTATTTTGATATATCTACAATTCTACATGATTGTAGTGGACGTCTCCCCTACAACTGCGTAGCTGCAGGCCACCTGCGACGTCTTCCCTAGCAACCAAACTAGCGGCCCAGGGAGGGGCGTCACCAGATGCCGCAGTATCCTAGCAACGGAGCCAAAGACCGGCGACTTTCTCGGGTTTTCCCGACATGACTCATAGCTGACTCACGGCTGCTGTGTATATAAGCTCTGTCTCTCCATTTAGATTCATTCTGGCCTCTCTACTTGAACACGCAACACCTCCTCCTCCGCCGCTGCCTGGCGGCCCTCGCTTCTCCTCCGCCTGCCTGGCGGTCCTCGCTCCCGCCAGCGAGCATGGCGACCCACCAGCTGTCCTTCTCTGAGCTTCCTCACCAACCAGCTCTCATTCTGCTCTCGGTTCCTGAACACGCAACACCTCCTCCAAGCAAGCTCCTGCTGTCCCGTTCTCATTCAACCAGGAGGCCAGCAACAGGCAACATCTTCTCTAACGAAGCTCCTGCACATCTACCTCCTTCAACACGCTACTCACCGAACGTGTCTACTGAGCAGCTCCTCACCACACGGCACCTCCAGCACCAGACTGTCTACCATATAACTTATATTATATAAGAAAACCACCTTAGAGTTTCCATCCATCCTGAGTGCTAGACAACATTATATCACGAAACCCTACATGATCCTTTAAGGTCAGTATTAGTTTGAAAAAATAGTGTTATATCATTGAGGCATTTTTCCCTATTTACTGTAATATATTCTGTATAGACATAAAGCCTTATGATTTAAGTAGGAAGGTTAACCTACCCAAGCTGGCATTTGTCGCTCAGCACGGAGCCACAGGTCCTTCAGGGTGTTGGTGTCTGCATAGGCTAACTCCAGTCTGTAGTTGAGCCTCTTACGCCGTCCGTCAGCCAACACACACCACATGGCCACCATCGTCACCCATCCAAACCCCACACACGCTGTCCAGTACAACACCAACGATGCCAACATATACTTGAAGAACAGGTAAAAGTTGAAGTCCACCATGTGAATATTGGTCCACCTGATGACATCATCTACCTGTACCTGGAGAGTGGAGACGACCCGTGCGAGTCTGTGTTGCCAGGCTTCAGGAGCGGTGGATGGATTCTGTTCCATGATGGTGGGTGTCATCTCCATAAGTGTTACCGTCCTCACTCCGACACAACAACACAGTTACTACCGACCCTGCTGTCCCGCCTACTCACAACTACTGTCACCATGACAACTCTGATAACACGATAACGCACTAAAGGCCGCGTCACACTAGCATTTCTATTGTCAACTTTTCCATTAATCGTCGATTTTTCACGAATCGTCGACGTTGTCGTTGATTTTTTGTCAAACGGTGCAGACCGTTGGTTTCTAAACGCCTGTGTGACGGTACACATCAAAAAGATTGACGATTTTCTGAAAGTTGACAAAAAAAATCGCCGAAGGAATGCCAGTGTGACGCCGCCATAATGGTTCGTAATGGCCAACTCCGACACCACCAAATGTATGAGGCAGAGTTTTCAATGGAACCATAGCAGAACTACGCATACCTGGGAGTCAGCAGTATCTAGATAAAAATTGCAATTATAAAGTGATATGATCAAGAACTCCAACAAAGACCCTCACTAGCAAACGACAGTAGCCATTAGATGGCTCCCAAGAAGCTACCAAAGCACAGGGGGTAGTATTACCATAAATTTTCACGGCTATCGTCAGACGGTGTAGCCTGAGAGTACCGCCCTCATATCTGAGGGTTGGCGACCATAGTCCTCCACTCTTAAACGTTCTCGGGCTGATTTTATTGATCCTCCAAAGTTTTGTATCTCTCTGGGGATCCAGTTTTTTTATTTCATTCATCCATCCCAGACTCTGCCATCCCCTGGCCTTCCTACCCACAACTTTGCCCATTGATATTTGTCATTATTCCCTCATCCCAAATTACAAGTACAGTATATGACAAAATTATCCGATTTTTCCTTTCTGTACATTTCAAGTATTTCTCTTTATGTTTTTGCTGATCTTAGTGATTCTTCATTTGTTTTCTTGTCAGCGAGCATATTCTTAGCATTCGCCCAGGGCCGGATTTACCAATAGGCCAAGTAGGCCATTGGCCTAGGGCCCCCAGATACCGGTGGGCCCTAGGCCAATGGCCTACTTGTCGTGCAGCATGCCAGCGTATAACCTTGTTTCAAGTGTACACCGAGTATTTCATTATATAATATATTCACAACCATAAGGGCCCCTGTACAATAAGTATAGACCCGCAGTGGTCTTCAACTGGAGGGCCATGGGGTGGTTCTCAGGTGGGCCACGGACTAGGCCCTATAGTAAAATGAAGAAAATAAGATAAAATAAGATAATAAAAAAAATATATATACATTTTTTAAATGTCCGTGTCCCACCATCGATCTATCTATCTATACATACATATATACTGGAGAGAGAGAGAGAGAGAGAGAGAGAGAGAGAGAGAGAGAGAGAGAATAAAGTTCAAGAAACCTTCAGAGCCTTGACGTGTGAAGGACAGGATCCTTTCACGTTCAGTACATGTCAGGGTTACCGTTGGTTTGCTGACAGCTCGCTCAGCCAGTCAGTATCTTCTCAGCCTCAGCTCAGAGTGAATTCCTACTCAGAAATAAAGAAGCTGTTTAGCTTCTTAACGGAGTATGACAGTATGAAATATGGTGATCTCAAAGCCCAACTGGAATTGGTTGTCAGTACCTATTACAGTGACCCGGAAGTATCTGTTCTAGACGAGTTTTTACAATTTAAAGACATTTTGTCTTCTGAATCTGACAGGTCAGTGACAAACATCTCCACTTTGCTGAGGCCCAAAGATGGTATTTTGACAACTGCCTTTCCAAACATTAGTATCTTGGTAAGAATTTTCCTTACCATCCCCATTACAAATTGTAAAGGAGAGAGGTCTTTCTCTTCTTTATCTAGGGTGAAAAATCACCTGAGGTCTACGATGGGACAAACCAGATTAAACTCACTTTCATTATTATGCATTGAATCTGGCCTCCTACAATCCCTTGACACAAACAGTATCATTGACAAATTTTTCATGAAAAAAGTAGGAAGAATTTATTTTGAAATTCACGCAGTTTGCTGTACTTCATGTGGTTGCAAAATTGATTATGCTTCAAGTTAATTGTATTTCTTTCATTATTCCCATATATAAGATGTACATGATAAAGAACTAATTTGATTAAAAGTAATGATGTGTCACACTGTGTTGAAATTCTTATTTCTTACATTATAATATTATAATATTATGTAATATTTGATGACATTTGGCCATTGCAAAATAATCACAGCAAAAAAAAAAAAAAAAAAAAAAAAAAATATATATATATATATATATATATATATATATATATATATATATATATATTTATATATATTTATATATATTTATATACAGTATATATATATATATATATATATATATATATATATATATATATATATATATATATTTATATATATATATATATATATATATATATATATATATATATATATATATATATATATATATATATATATATATATATATATATAGATTATTGAAACATACAAACATTTCTATAAATTTGGGGGCCCACGGATGAGTTTGGCCTGGGCCCACAAGTAGGTAAATCCGGCCCTGCATTCGCCTATACTTTATAGCTTTTTACTTTAATCCTCTTCACCACTGTTCGGCTCGTTTGCCGCTTAGGCAATCGGTCACGTCTCTTACAGTACGCACTGTTGGTAAGTACTGGGCAACTTGCAAGATGCAGTTTTTGGCATTATTACACCAATTTGATTGACAAATGTGAAGTGACGTCTCTCATGACGCCAGCCTAAAATAATCAGCATATGGCGGTATAATGGCAACGCTCTTATTCCATTAATCATGAATCATTGGAGTACTGACACACTTGAACATATCTCTAAAACTGTATTATTGCTCACATAGTTACATAAAGGGCGGGTGTACCACATAACAAACATTGAAAAATATAGCAGTGTCTTTACAATGTATGTATTGTACATGCGTCAGCGAAAAAATGAATGATCTCACGCTTCACACATAATGGAGATTAGGGAGACAACGTTTACGTTTTCAGACATGGGCGATGCATGCAACTGTTACATTATACCCAATGGCAAATGGCAATGGTTTCAGTTCACACGGTACTGTGACGGTAGCAGTATATTCAGTGCAGCTTAATCCTACGATTATTAAGTCGGCTGCCAAACTCGTCGACAAAACAATCTAAATCAATTCCCTCAGCGCGTGCACTTTCAATTGATAGTAGCGCGATGTTACTCAGTCTGTCACTGGACATGGAATTTCTTAGGAATGTTTTCACTAATTTCATTTTCGAAAAGCTTCTCTCGCATGAAGCACTGGTAACAGGGAGAGTTACAGCTATCAACAGTAATTTATACAAACAGTCAAATGCAGCCTTATAAGGGCATATAAATGACATAAATTGCACGAGCGATGAAGGTTGTTTATGTTCCTTCACGAGCAATTTCTCTACCAGAGGTATCTCATGTTGTAATATTACTCCTATAGTTAAAAAATTACTCACATGTTCTCTCTAAACATACCTCATTTAGCAAGTAGAATGACCCACAGTGGCACTGTGGCAGACGAAATATTTCTTCTGGGTAGTTTCGGCGACAAATTCAACAATTACTGTCAGTCTGTCACCCTCCTCAGTGGAAATACAGAGTGGTAATGTTCATCACCGACAAGGCAGTTTGTTTATATACACCGTGATGTGACCCTACCCCGCATATCTGCACCCTCCCAATTCCTGCCCTCCGGACCTCACCTCACCTCACCTCAGTGATCTCACCTCACCTCACCCATGCCTGCATCTGGCGTGCGGCGCACCCATTGCCTGAGTCACTTGACTCACTTCCTGGTTTTGGGAATGTTTTTGGAATTACAATGTTGAGAATAAAAAGTGGGGGGCCAACCCAGGGGCCAGCCCAAAATCTGGGGGTCCCATGCCCCCCCCGTAGAATCGCCCCTGCCTGGCGGTCCTCGCTCCCGCCGGCGACCCACAAGCTGGTCCTCCTCTGAGCACCCTCACCAACCAGCTCTCTCTACTCAACGCTTGTAACCATGGTGCCTTCCCAGCACCAAGCTGCATTGTACATCCAATACAATATGTATACAGAGAGCACATTGTGAATTTCCTTTCTCCATCCCATCCTGAGTGTGAACTCATACCCCGTACCCCACAGTACCTCTTTTTACTTTTATCCTCTTCGCCACTAATCGGCTTGTTAGCTGCTTGGGCGATCGGTCACGTCTCTGTCACGCACTGTTGGCAAATACTGGGCATGCACCGGCTCCTGAATGTACCTGAACCCGCTCCAGTGTTGGTCAAGTCTTGTCTTGAAAGAGCTCACACTCGGTGCCGTCACAACACTCTCTAGTAGATTGTTCCTAGAGTTTACAATCCTCACTCAGAAAAAGTTTGCCCTCACGGTTTTCTGGACTTGCGGCTTCTTCAATCTTGAGCTGTGACTCCTTGTGGGGCGAGCGTCCGCCAGCTCCAAGTAAGGACACTCAACTGAGTAGTGGCCCCTGAGATGCTTATACACCTCAACTAGGTCCCCCCTTGCCCGTCTGTAGTATAAGCTAGGCAAGTTCAGGCGCTCCAATCTCTCAGGGTAGCTGAGGTGCCGAAGTGCAGGCACCAGTCTGGTGGCCCTTCTTTGAACATTTTCAACCAACTGACAGCCCCTAGCATATCTCGGGGACCAGTCGGGGTGACAGTACTCCAGATGGGGAAGCACTTCACTCCTGAAGATCGTTACGAAGGACGGACCGTCTAGATATCTGAACGACCTTCTTATAAGACCCAATAATTTATTTGCCTGATTTACCTTCGTCTCACAATGGCCCGAGAACTTCAGCTCATTGTCAACATACACACCTAGGTCCTTCTCACACACAGTCTCAACTAGTGCAGTTTCTTCATCCCGTTGGGACATATGATACGCCTCCTTACCGTTTGTACGCCTCACTGTTTGATAGCTAATAATATTACTTTCCAAAAATTGTCACCAGTTTAAGTTCCCAGTTGTCTTCCATAATTTTTATTTTAGTATTTATTTCAAATTTGGAAACAGCCATTACTTTAGTCTTTACAACATTAAGTTAAAACTATATTTTTCACCTTTTTCCACTAAATCTGTTCACTGTTCACTAGTTATTGTAATGCCTTTACACTATGTGATAAGAGCAATATCACTACATGACATATCTTCGCTTATTAAGAAATGCGTTTAGCAAAACAGACTAGGGAAAATAATTGTATTTATCGTAAAATCCGCCAGATGTGAGGACGTCGTTGTCCAATATCAAAGACTATACAAGTCTTTTATAGTCTTTGGTCCAATATGTATGACTCATAGAAAACGTTAGCGAACTACATAGTGCTATGTTAAAAAATTACCACTTGCGAAACCTTTTTACTATTATTATTTTCAATTGAAATTATAATAAATAACAAAATACATAATAAACATAACTGCCATAGTTATCAATTTATTTACTGTGAAACAAAAAATAGACTATTGAAGTTTTGTTCTTGTAAGATAACCAACATTGTTCATCTCGCAGATTTTCGTTGTATGTGTATGAGCAATTGAGCAGTTCAAAATTAAACAGCACTTCATGTGACCTTATTCGTGTCTAGTAGCTACAGTTTTTCGCCAGTAAACTATATTTCATCAGTTGTCATTTGGAATTTTAATTATTCTATGTGAGTAAATTTAGATAAAGCATAGTTGTAAAGGTGACATTTTATCATTACTGGAGAGTTTGACATGAGATAATACCGATAATACAACTAGGGAAGGTCTTTACAGGGGTGGATCAAAGAATGTCAAAAGGGTGGGGGGGGGGACATGGCGAACACAGCGAGACCACCCAGCTTGGCATTTTGAGGCCATTTTGAAGCCATGTGCACTTGATATTACGATATTCTTAGGTCAACAGAAGTTACTTTTTACTATACAAAAATGCCTGAGTACAATACTGCATTAAAAAAAAGGTAATGGAACTGTCTGATAAAAAGGGGGACCCGCACCCCCAAGACCTCCCTGGATCCGCCCTTGCTTTGTAGGTTGCTACTTAACCTTTACCCTCTTCGCCACTAATCAGTTTGCTAACTGCTTGGGGAGCCGGTCATGTATCTGTTACACACTGTTGGCAAGTAGTTCTGGCTCCAGAATGTATCTACCTGCGCCAATGTTGGTCAAGTCACGGTTAATTTTCACTTGCCACTGTACGAAATCAAAGTTGAAGCTGTTTTGTCAATGGTTTTGATGTGTTATGAACGAATTTGACCTTCACTTCTGGTGCAAATAAAGTTTCTGAGATAAGCCTCTCCCCCATCTCAGAATCTACATTAGAGATTTGCAATAAAAATCAAGGTTAAGTGTTCAAAACACATCGAAACTATCAGAAAAAGTTTTGAATGTATCCTAACCTAACCAGGTAAGGTCTGTAGTCATTCGATGTTCTGGGTGTACTGTACCACCACGTACGAACACGCATAATAAAATGCGCCAAAATTGCCATTGTAGAAAAGTCTTACAATTGTCAAAATTACCGATTGTAACTATAAAATTCTCGAAATTTGCCTAGTGTCAAATTAAATACCCGTTGCAATTTTTATTTATTTTTTGGCTGAATATTCCAAGTTTCAATAATTGTCCTCAGATTTGAGGGATGGCGACTACAGTCTTCCACTCTAAATGTTTTCAAGCTGTTTTTACCATTCCTCCAAGATTTTGTATCTTTGGGAACCCACTTTTTAATTTCATTAATCCAAATCTGTCCATCCAATCCTCAACTTTGCCCTTTAATATTTGTTCTTATCCTCTCATCCGTAATTATATGACCAAAGTACAGTATCTCATTTTGGTAATAGCGAAGCAGACGGTTAGCACCAGAAGGACTTTATGGAATTGCACCAAATTGTCAGATATTACTTTACTTACTTTTAGCCTCTTCACCATTGATCGGCTCGTTAGCCGCTTGGGCGATTGGTCACGTCTCTGTTATGCACTGTTGGCAAGTGCTGGGTATGCACCAGCTCCTGAATGTACCTGAACCTGCTCCAGCGTTGGTCAAGTCTGGTCTTGAAAGAGCTCTCACTCGGTGCCGTCACAACACTCTGGTAGATTGTTCCAAGAGTTCACAACTCTCACTCTGAAAAGTTTGCACCTCACAGTTTTCTGGACCTGCGGCTTCTTCAATCTTGAGCTGTGACCCCTTGTGGGGTGAGCGTCCGCCAGCTCCAAGTAAGGACACTCGACTGAGTAGTGCCCCTTGAGATACTTATACACCTCAATTAGGTCCCCCCTTGCCCGTCTGTAGTATAAGCTAGACAAGTTCAGGCGCTCCAATCTCTCAGGGTAGCTGAGGTGGCCTGTGAGATGGCATGTTGCCATTGTTAATAATAATAATATTAGCTGGCCTCCACAGAAGTCAGCTGCTTCATGGATGCAGGAAACCATATGATCAGCTTAGTGAATCTGGGCCCAGGGTACTAACAAAACCACAGGGTAATACTTAGGCCACAGGGCACTTTTCCCCAAGGAAATACCAAGACCACAGGGCACTAGCTATACCCCAGGGAAATACCAAGACCACAGGAAAATACCTAGACCACAGGGTAATACTTAGGTAACAGGGCACTAACTATACTCCAGGATAATACCAAGACCACAGGGAAACACCAAGACCACAGGGTAATTAATACTTAGGCCACAGGGC
Organism: Homarus americanus; assembly: GCF_018991925.1. Taxonomy (NCBI): domain Eukaryota; kingdom Metazoa; phylum Arthropoda; class Malacostraca; order Decapoda; family Nephropidae; genus Homarus; species Homarus americanus. The sequence continues at coordinate 4,135,426 of NW_024725489.1, read as the reverse complement.
ACTAACTAGACCACAGGGAAATACTGTACCTAGACCACAGAGCAATCCTGTACTTAAACGACAAGACACCATGTAGACTACTAGGCTATATTAAGACCGATATATTATCAAGAACACATGACCCCCCCATTGAAAAAAAGTATATGGCACTAAACAAAAACACAACCTAGAGAAATTTCCATTGCCTAAAACACAAGATGTCACCAATATCAAGCACAGATGCCAAACAAAAATACAGGGAACCTCATAAAATCAAAGGATCCAAAACATAAGCACTGGGACCACACAATAACACAAACACTTAAAAAGAACAAATGACCTTAACTAGAACATCCCACATTAAATGAAGAACAAAACCACCAAGATCATAGGACACAAATAGTAACTGTTATGATTTAGTCTGTTCACCAACAAGATGGAACACTTCAACAAGAACACTAGACACTAAAAATAACATTGAAGGGAAGAAGAACACGAGACCCTAGAACAACACTGGATATTCACACGATTAATGAAGGCAACAGGAATACTAAACACAAATATGACACACAACAGTAAGGATAACACTGAATGCTACTAATGGCACAACATCACAATCAAAGAACATTAGAGAGAACACTGGACATTTCTATGAACACAGGACACTAAGAAGAACAAAGTACAAGGGTACACTCTATAGAACATTGAAGGCAACAAACAGGACATAACCAAAGAGACAGAGAACAGTAACATGAATAATGGATACAACAAATGGGAAACTATGAAGTACAGTACACAGGACATGAACAAGAATACTGATGCAACTGACCAGACACTTCCAAAGGCACAGGACACTAACGTGAACAATGAATGTAACAAATACAACACTATCAAAATCCCAGGAAAATAAAAGAATACTAGACATAAAAAACAAGACTGCCAAGGACACAGTTTTTAAAAAGTAGCACACAACAGGCCCTTCAAATTCACGGGGATTAGGTTCTCAAAATGGCCGCAAATCACCAAATCCGTGAATATCATTTACTGACTGAGGGGGGCGGCAATCATTTACTGACGGGGTGGGGGAGGGAGTTTACATTTTTACTTGTTTAAGAAAAGTATATTCCTTTTTTGAGTTTGCCCCCTTAGGACAATTATTACTTTTACTTTTACTTTTTTTACCTGTATTACCTGCTTTATTGGGCTAATGAAATATATATATATATGTGTGTGTGTTTGTGTAGACACACATACACACACAAAACATACAAATATATAATAGTGGGAAAATCCTCTCACAAATACTGTACTGTAATCAGAAAAAAATGTAGTATTAAAAATGTTGAGTCTACCCTCAAGTCTACTCCGTGCTTTATTAATAACAAAGCACGGAGTACACTTGAGGGGAGACTCAACATTTTTAATATTACATTTGTTTCTGATTATTTATGAGAGGATTTTCCCATTATTATTTACAGGTAAAGGAAATTACTGGCTCTAGAACAAATGGCGCCCTGTCCTGGCCGAAAATTGCAGGCAATTTTAATACTACCTGCAGATATTCTTGGGTACATCCAGGGTGTCATCCGCAAATAATAGATGACCGCGAAATAAAAATCCGTGAATTATTCAGGAGTACTGTATTACGAAGTACACAGAAAATTAAAGAGAATTGAGGAAATCATCCAAAAAATTAATTCAGTATTGAAAAAAAAAACACTACTGTATACACTTGAGAAAATAATGGACAACAGCCAGAACAATAAATACTTGTAAAATCTCTGTACATTTCAAGAACACCAACGACAAAACTGGATATTACCAAGAACTCACTTCAGTACATACTGTATAGGACACTACAATACTAGAGTATTGGGCATAAATCCCACTACCAAAAACATATAAATAAATTTGTGATGTTATATTTTAGTTTAAACAAATTAATACAGATAATTAATGGGAAGTAGTACTGTACTTACCTCGTGTCCTAAGGGTTGTTGGTTCAATCCTGGAGCACCCTTAATCCATCCAAATATAAATGGTTACACAACTTTGCAGTTGGAGAAATGAAGAATGTCAAGTGTAGTGCCAGCCATGCTGTATCCATGTGTACTGAAGGCTCAACACTAAGCTGAATTGTCAATGAACTTAATAGGTCATCAGGTCTTAGGGACCCATCATTCACTTAATAATTATAATATTATTAATAATAAAAAATTAAACTCTGTAAAAACAAGGATACAATAAAACCTTACTGGACACTTACATACTGATATATTCAAAAAGAATGTCAGACATTCCAAAAAATACTGACACATGATACAGTACTCTGAATAAGCTGTGAATAATGAAAATATGGTTTTACATCAACAGCTGCACATATTTTAGGCTGTACACAAAGTGACTTGGTGGGAGAAGTGATTGGCATATATATATATATATATATATATATATATATATATATATATATATATATATATATATATATATATATATATATATATATATATATATATATATATATATATATATATATATATATATGAGAGAGAGAGAGAGAGAGAGCCAAAACATAAATGGTTACAGAACAGTGGCTGTGATTTTCCATTTTAGATGTAGAATTACACAAAAATAATTAGCATAGTGCTGAAAAATAGGGCAAGGAAATTCCAACAGATATATAAATAAGCAAACAATATAGAACAATCTAAAGGCGAACAGTTCCTCAAGTTAAACTACAAACATAATGGCCTGTAAAGAGGTGGAACTAAATCATCAAGAAAATGAATTGCATAGTTGAGAGAATTTATAAAACATCAAGCATTCAACATCAATTAAACTATAGAGCACTACTGCCCTCAAGTTAATCATTTGTGATCTTCCTTGTTATAAGCTGCTGCTGCTGTGACCTCGATACTTTCTTTTGTACTTAAGTTTCACCATGCTAAATAACAAATAATACAACATATGCTAAAGTAAATGTGGGTGCACTCTGTTTATCTTTCTTTCATTCAACCAAATTTTGTAAATACAGTATCTCCATCTCACAATTTAGTAACATGTACCATACTTGCTGTCAATGTATAATTACTTTTTTGTGCATCTTTAAAAATTCATAAATACTGTATGATGATGACAGTACCAAAAATTGACATTATGAAACTCGTATAATGAAATAAGATGAGAGAAAATAATAGTTTAACAAAGATTTGATATCTAAACAGTAAATTAGATAAAGTTTTGACAATTCGTTAATAATAAAATGTTCAAAAATTAAGTACTATGTGGTGCTTCTAATAATTTAAAACCACATATTAGCCAGGGATTATCGTACTTCAATGTCTTTTCATCCTGATTTCTTCATCAATCTTCAGAATCCACTTGCCTTCCTCACTCTTACTAATTAGTAGTAAAACAAACCAGCTTATGCTTCTTCCCCATTCAAAATATTGCTGTCAGATAAGCTTATCTATTCTCATTTGCCTCCTTAAAACAAGACTTACTCAGGTATAAAGGAAATCTCTCAAAAGAGAATTGAAGCTGATAATGTATGAGGTACATATATACTGCATAAAGCCTTCACATAACTTTCTTTAAACATTCTCACTGCATACCATCAATTATAATTACATTACTGATAACAAATATAGTCCTGATTTACTTTGTGTATTATGTATGATTTTAAATACAATATTGCAAAAAAATAAAATAAAAAATAGTTGTGTAAGAAGAACTAGTTACAGTATAAAGGTGGAAAGCAAAATTTTGGATAATAAAGAATCAAGACAAAAGAATTACAACTGACTGAGGTATTCAAGAATGACATAATATAATTGTATTCCTTTTTGTCCTTTTGGGAAAATATAAAACAATTGCTAAATAAAATTTGAAAATCAAATGAAGAAAGAAAAAAGAAAAAGAATATATATACAGTACTCTATTGTGTTCCATCATTATTTGCACAAAAATCTCCCATGAATTCCATATACAATACAGTAAGTAAAATATAAATCCAGTATCAAGATTCTCAAAATAAATATAATTGTACATTTATATGAATATACAATTGTCCTATTAGGAGTTGAAAATTAACCAAAAAGCAAGAAAATCAAGAAATCAGTTCTCCAGTTTTATATCACTGTACAAAGGAATTATAAGAAAAAAATCTTGGAAGCTGCAAATAATTCTTATACAGTATATATATATATATTATATATATATATATATATATATATATATATATATATATATATATATATATATATATATATACAGTATATATATATATATACAGTATATATATATACAGTACTGTGTATATATTTGCAGATGAAAATTTCTTTATTCAAGTGTAATGGACAGTTGAGGATCTGGAAGGCAGAAAAATGATTATTAATGACTAAAACACAAGCCACTTGAGAACATAAATAAATGTGCATGTGAGAGAAAGAATAAGTGCACCCATGAGAAATTTTCCTGCTGGGGCCTTTCTTTCACATGAAATCATCTTTGTGTTAAATCCTCCACATCTTTGCATCATTACTGCTGACAATTACTGTACGTACAACCACATTGTGATTCGATTACTTTAGGAAATTCTGGACAATATAATATATTGTCCAGAATTTACTTATACTATTATAAGACCTATTTGTAAAGACCTTCCTGCCAGTTGCTGACTAGTTGGTACTGAGCTGGTACTACCTGTTCAATAATTATAAACTACATATTGATATGTCTAATGCTTGTCCTGTCATACCATGAAAGGCAGTGGCATGACCACCTGCTGTGGCACGATGTTCCATACATGGAGTTTTTTATAGTGCCTTTTCATCCCTCGTGTATAATGGTTTAACCACAACAGGGATAACATCCATCATAGCTTTCTGTTAGAATATCTCAATTCTGTTCCTGCTTTGGTAATGGGCTTTAGACCTGACCAATGTCTGTGCATAATATGGCTGCCACATCTATTTCAGTAATTGTTTTGCTGCTCTCTTTAGTAGTGTTTTGTAAACTATATTCAGTTAACTAATCATCAGGTTTTCACTGATACAGTATCTGTCATTACCTGAACCATCTTTATTCTGAATTATTATTAAGTCTTTTCCCCTATGATCTGAACCAAGTTTATTTATTTTGTAATAACCTGTACTATTTTTCAAAGGTATAAATTTTCTGTTACTCCCAGATATTGTAATAACCTGTACTATTTTTCAAAGGTATAAATTTTCTGTTACTCCCAGATATCTGAAGTTCACCTAGTATAATGTACATAGAAAATAGGAAATTAGTTTACAACAGCTTTATCCCTTAATTACTTCTTTTAAAATCATTAATGGATTATGATACCTAACACAACACTGCCAAACTTGACTGGGGCTCAGGTGTTAGTACCGCCACTTAAGGGTGTCTAAGGTGTAAATATGCACAATCTAGTAAAAAAATAATTCAACTTCAACTAACAAAGGTTCTGAGGAATAAAAGGTCCAAACTATAAAGACACTACTATTGTCTAACTGCAAATGGTAAAATGACTGATAACTGGATAAGTGATTACTGATAACTTTTATGGTACTATCAGTACAGTACTTCAATCTGATTTCATACAGGTCAACATACCTTAAACAGAAGAAATGACCCATTAAACAAACAAACACATTTTGTATTACCAACCTAGAGACATGCTTCGAAACAAACATTCATCAACTGAAGAGGAGTGACGTGGAGATGGTAAGTGATCCCACACTTCATCCATGAAATTTACCTGAAACTCCAAAATGTACATTAACATTTGTAATTCCTAAAGCAAATATTTTAAATTTCTCTTCAAAATAAAGATTTTACCCTAACTTAACCCAATCCAAACTAACCTGACCTAACCAAAACCATAGCAAAATCTTGCTTCTGGTTATTTTCCAAGCAATGCTTTTCGGTTTCTGAGCCCAGCATACGAGGTGTGATCCAAAAGTTCCCAGACTGGCTTCATAAAATCTTTATTTTCAAGATATTACAGTGAAACTTTAGTCACCCTTAAAATATTCTTCAAAGGCCTCAATGCAGTGCTGAATCCCCTCCTCTCACTTCTGAAAGTCTTTGTTGGTGGGGCTGGAGAACACCTTCTGCGATGTGTCATGGCTCTCCATTGGCAAGTACAGGGCATGCACCGGCTCCTAAATGTACCTGAACCTGCTCCAGTGTTGGTCAAGTCTTGTCTTGAAAGAGCTCACACTCGGTGCCGTCACAACACTCTGGTAGATTGTTCCAAGAGTTTACAACCCTCACTCCAAAAAAGTTTGCCCTCACAGTTTTCTGGACTTGCGGCTTCTTCAATCTTGAGTTGTGACCCCTTGTGGGGCGAGCGTCCGCCAGCTCCAAATAAGGACACTCGACTGAGTAGTGCCCCCTGAGATGCTTATACACCTCAACTAGGTCACCCCTTGCCCGTCTGTAATATAAGCTAGACAAGTTCAGGCGCTCCAATCTCTCAGGGTAGCTGAGGTGCCGCAGTGCAGGCACCAGTCTGGTGGCCCTCCTTTGAACATTTTCAACCAACTGACAGTCCCTAGCATATCTCGGGGACCAGACGGGGTGACAGTACTACAGATGAGGAAGCACTTTACTCTTGAAGATCGTTACGAGGGACGGACCGTCTAGATATCTGAATTACCTTCTTATAAAACCCAATAATTTATTTGCCTGGTTTACCTTCTTTTTGCAATGGCCCAAGAATTTCAGCTCATTGTCAACATACACACCTAGGTCCTTCTCACATTCAGTCTCAACTAGCGCAGTTTCTTCATCCTGTTGGGACATATGATACGCCTCCTTACCGTTGGTATGCCCCAGGTGCATCCTCTTACACTTCGTGACATTGAATCTCAGCAGCCATTTCTTCGACCATTCCTGAAGCCCACAGAGGTCCCTCTGCAGCTCTTCACAGTCCGCTTGGTTCTTAATTTCCCGAAATAACTTGGCGTCATCGGCAAACATTTGTATGGAGGAGTGTACAACGTCAGGCATGTCATTTATGAAACAAACAAACAACAGCGAGCCCAATACACTGCCCTGTGGTACCCCACTTGTGACAGGTACAGATGACGATTTCGTGCCATTAATCACCACACACTGCTTGCGGTCATGTAGAAAGTCTTCTATCCACGCTATGACATTTCCCCAAAAATTTGAGTTAAAAATATTTTGTTCCTTATGATAATTACGGTACTGGTATCTTTTATTTGTCACTTTCTATATGTAAGAATCAGTGTGCATGTAATTAAATAATGAGTTACAAAATAACCATAACAGAACAGATGGTATGGTTGGAAATATCTTCACTTGGCCCGGGAATTACTTGGGGCTGATTTTAAATAGGATTTATGGGAGAGCATCCGTAACCCGAGTCATCCCTAGCCCGAGTCATGTCTATATATTTGGGGTGGGGTAAATTTAGTCTCGGGTGCACAAACTAATACAAGGTTAGACAACTCTGCTCGAGTACTTTGCTTATCCCTTTGTCCTTGCATTGAGAGGATAAGCTTCTCTTACACGATTTTTTGAATGAGACAGTTAATACCAATAAACCAATTGGAAGTTTCAGGGGTGGTAAAATCTTAGTCAACCTTACTAGCCAGTGACCAGGCTAAGTCTACAAGCCTGCAAATTTTTCAGTTGTCCCAGGGAGAGAATTGAAGTTTATCATAATTTCTGTGTTTGTTTATGCTTGCTCATTCACCAACTCTTTGTTTGTATCTGTATCTGTGTGTGTGTGTGTGTGTGTGTGTGTGTGTGTGTGTGTGTGTGTGTAAAGAAAATCTTGAGAGTTTACAACAAATACCTGAGTTGCTAATAGAACTTCTGCTTCCTTTTTTGTAAGTGGTCTACCAAAAGATGCACTTTTGGTACACTTGGCCTTTTTTGCATGATGCCCACTAGCTGCTATACCTGTACTGGTAACCCCTTCCTTTAAAGAAAGACAAAATGAAAGAACTGATAAATGCTCTAAGTTGTGATTTTATATTAAACATTTGGCAGATTTATCAGAGTTAATCAAAAGTGCTTCAATGCCACCCTGACTAAATACTGCATAAAGTATGACGAGTGGATATACAAATCTAGTACAAGTAAGAAAAATTTAAGAGGAGGATGGTTAAAAATTTCAGAGATAAGAAAAAGAAAATTTGTAGTAACATTTACCTTCACAGTATACAGGAGGACTATCATACTCTGAAATTAGTTTGGTACTTTTGGTCAACCTGACACATCCCTTATCTCCCCATGTTATGATGGGTTCGCTCTACCCGGTGTTTTGGGGGAATACAACCTCGGTGTAAAGCGAGTGGGCAGTGTATTTCCATATCCCCTAACATTTCCATAGTAATTACATCTACTACTGATGCCTTTCCACTCTTCAGCTTGCCTGTAGCCTTTCTCACCTCCTCCAACTCCTCGCGTATTTTTCCCCTTCACTTTAACCCACTGGTACTCCTGACCAAAGTCGGAAACCTCAACACGTTGCAGTCTTTCAAAACAAACAACGTTTACAATCTCTCTTACAACCTCTCCCCATGTCATATTTGGGTTACCCCTAAGCTCCCCTTTCTTCTATATTCAAATTTGTACATCACTTGACTCAACTAGTCTCCTCCATTCTCTCTACATGTCCAAACCATTTAATTCAAACTCTGTGCATAACCTCACTAATACTCTCAATACCCAGTTTCTTCAGTGTAGTCCAAAATGACAGAGCCCCACTCATAAGAACCTGATTTTCCTTCATCTTCAATTCCAGCAAACCACAGCAGTCAGCAGGGCCTTCATTGATGCCCCTAATAGTAATACTGTAAAAACCCATTTGATTTTAATTTTTTTAATTATTTCCCCAATTAACAGCTTACTAGCCATTCAGGCAGTTGGTCTGGTTTTTTGTCAATTTGCTATGAACTTTAAATTGGCTTTGCATACACACATATACACACACACAAAAATAAAAAAATTAAAAAAACAAAAAAACTCTTACTACTATGACAGAACCCCATAATTTGACTTTTTTTTTTTTGGTAGGAATTACTTATCTACAGCCTAATGACATAATGTTGTGACAAAATTACATTCTTTATTGGATAGCCAAGGAAAGGTAACCCTTGGAAATTAGCTATTTAGCTATATCAGTCAAATCAGTTCCACTTACTGTATTAGCAGAAAACCTCACCTGTGTTAAGCTTACAACCTCTCCTCTTTCTCTTTTAACGTTGTCTGACTCAGTCTGAGAGGCTGTTCGTGGTCTTTTCCCTGCAAAATAATTTCATAACTGAAAGTGCATTAAAAATGCATTCATTACAAATGAAATCATACCAAGTATTGGCATTCTTTATTCCTTTCAAGTAAAACATATTTAAGATATAACATAAAAAGAACTCTGCAAGTGCCAACTATAGGATAGCTAGTGTAATTAGAAGTCAAATCAAAGAGGAAAACAATGAAGGCAAACAAGATACTGTATTTGGAATGGAGGAATCCAAAGTAATGTGTGGAAATTGAGGTGTCAAGATGTAATACATACTCCTATACAGTAGCAATACAAGTTTGATCAATATCGAATCATTAGATTATATGCACTTCTTCAACTATTCCACAACTACCAGCAGTCTTTCCGTTCTTCATTTTGTAAATGACTTTCTTCATCCCTTCTCTTTCAATCCTCATGCATGGTTCCTGCACAGGCTATCCTGTTCCTAGGCTGCCCCTGTCCCATTCAAACTCCTCACTCATCAGATGATCAAAGTAAATTTTCTGTGCCTATATGATTTCCTCATCATCAGCAATCACATTATCAGTCATTTCTCACACACTGCTCACTTACATGCAGTAAAAGTCCAAAAATCCAGATGCCAGAAACCCGGACCACCCGAGAATCCGGACTTTTCGAAAATTCAAACTTTTTTTTTAGTGGGCTTTTGTGTGTATGTGCGCATGCGTGAGCGCCACAGCTGCACAGCGACAACAAGCGACCACGTGGTCGCCACTTTAAAACGAGCAATCAAACTGTGACAACATATGTAATTTTGAGTCCAACCCTTTCCATTTACAGAGTATACTGTACAAGCCCATAATAATGGCTCCTAAAGTAGATAAACTTCGTTGTGTGAAGAGAAAGAAGAACACGTTGAAATTGAGTGACAAACTTGAAATAATTAAGAAACTAGAACGTGGTGTGAGCAATACTGTTCTAATGGAAACATACGACATTGGAAAGTCTACAATTTATGATATAAAAAAAGGCAAAGAAAAAAATTCTAGAATTCACAGCTTTTTCTTTAAAACTGCTCATTTTGATAAATGAAGCATGCTATATTTGCTAATGAATAAACTATCAAAATGTACCTGTTCATCTCTTCTTTATTCCTCCTTAAATTTGAATTTTAAAAGTACTGCCTGAGAATCCGGAAAATCCAAAAATCCAGACCGACCCAATCCCCAAGCAGTCCGGATTTTTGGACTTCTACTGTAATTTGTTTCCCAATGTTTGCCTTATTATTCTGTACACCTCACATCTAGCATCTGTATTATTCAGCATATCCACAAATGACTCCTACTCATGCTTCTTAGCCTTGTAAACCTCATAATGGACCCTGGGATTGGCCTCCAGGTACTCCTGTTAACAAGCTCCTTCCAAGTCTTATACAACTGTTCTCTGATTAATGTCCCAACTGCAATTACTTCTCTACTCTGTATACTTCCTTGTTTATTTCCCTAAACATAATTACTCCTACACCAATTTTTCTTCCATCTCCTCCTGCCTGTAACATTAATATCCTTCCTCAAGCTCCACTCTCCCCTTTCAACAATTATACCATCTCCACCCTTCTTCCTGGCAGTAATCCCAAATTCAGGGAGACCTGCAATGCAGTTTTTCACCAATCTCTCATAGTTATTATTATTTTATCATTTCAAGGGTGCCTCACCTGGTTGGAGTACAGTAATTATATTTGTAATTTAATTGAAAAGCAATTAAATACAACATTTTTTGTAATTGTATTTGACAACTTTACCAATAAAGTAATTGTAATTAAGAGATGAAATGCTATTGCAATTCATGATAAAAGTGTCATTGGTTCATTAAATCATGTATACCAATTTTCAAACACGGGATGGAAATTAATGCATATTCCCAATTCAAATCACCGTGGTGGTCAGGTTGCTGCTACCATCTGGTACTGGCCACTGAAGCAGCTAGTACAAACAAACACAACCCTATAGCTATCCACTCTATGCTTGTGACCATTTTTTTTTACCATTTCTTTAACTACAGTTATGTTAAATGCTTTTTGAAATCAATACATATACAGTACACTGAATTAGTGAATGAATGAGAAAAAAAAATACTGTAAAAGATAATGAATATTTTGTGTATCTGGAAAATAAAATGAGTGAATTTATGCAGCCTATACTGTACATCATTAGGTGGATACTGTCACCTCCATCAGCTGGCCACTGTTGCCACTAGATGTGGCACATGATCCATGAATGAATATATTATGGTCTTATACTGTATATATATATATATATATATATATATATATATATATATATATATATATATATATATATATATATATATATATATATATATATATATATATATATATATATATATATATATATATATATTTTCATAACAAATATGAGGGAATTTGTTAATATATAACAGATGTAAGCAGGTATACACAGTTGAAAAAGTATCTATCCTTACTTTGTGTGAAACAACAGGACACCATGGACAAAGGATTTTCACAATCCTACAGACACACGAGCCATATTGATAATTTTTAAATTCATTGGACCCTTCTGGGAAGAAACATTTTTTGTTTTACCATGTGTACAACAGGTAGTTGACAAGTGTCTACTAGGGCCTGCAGTACTGTACTCCTAGGCAGCTGCATTGGCTGACTAACCTGTGATAAATATGGTAAAATCTGAGTTTCATTGTGTGGGGCTTCTACATTATGTATGTGTGCCTTATTGATATATATAACATAGACATGAATGTCTATATTCTTAATAAGGTCGAATTAATACATGGAAATAGCTATTTCTATGGCTTTAGTCACCGGTTAAAATATGGTATAAGCAATAGCTTTTTAACACAGTGCCCACCTTCACTCCTCCATTGCTATTCAGTGATAAGAGTTTGCATCCCTAGCATATCATTTCACGACTGAACATGACACCCAAGTATATTAGGTTGGGTTAGGTTAGAAATAAAGAGTAATGATGATACTCTTCGGACGTGATCTCTGCCATGATTTACCAAATGGCGGCTATTCAGGATTGGTCAACAGTGATGGATACAATGAAAAAGGGTCTCTGTTACCAACAAGATCAACTTAGTCAAAGAGAACCAGGCTTTTCTCCATGAAATAAAAAAGCTGGAGAGCAGGGATCATCATTGTGGGTTTGATGCTGCAGCAATATGTTAAAGAAGGGACTGTGCCATTCTCAAGTGATCCGCTACTCTACTGGAAGTAAGCACCCTCAACTCTTCTCTCACTGAAGAGTCTTGCAGGGAGATGGTGGGATGTATTGCTACATCTGCTCCTTCTGAACGTGTCTTCTACATTGCAGAAATTTTTTCACTCCAAGCAGAGCCTATCTTGGGGTCACTTCCTTACAATCAATGATCAGGTGTAACAGATATGTTTTTGAAAAGTTGCCTCCCTTGTAAGTAATAAAAGATCTTTTAAAGACAATCATGGACCTTGCAAGAATGAAATTATAGAAATTACTCATTTAGGACATACCATTTTATTAAAATAAAAAGTATAGTAACTGCAATTATAATGTAATTGAAGTTTTGGGGGATACCCCAACATATGGTAGCTGTTCCAAGGATCTTGGCTCACTTTTTACTGGTGCCTGGATTTTGGTACATCTGTTAATCTGCATGTGGTAGCTTTCCCTGTGTTTAACATTATTTAGTCATTTTTGGTCCTACATGGTGCTGCCTTGCCTCTAGTGACATTGTTTCTCTTGCAAGTTTTTCTTCCCCTAGCATTTCACTCTTGAGTAGAAACTGACAATGCTACAGTCCATAAAATTTTGTACGACTTCATAGAAATTGTATTCACTTCTATATTTTATCCCAAAGTCCCTGTGCTCGTTCTTTATCTTTTTTTTCCCCTTTATTTTCACACCAGAGGTCACTGGTTGGGAACTTAACATCTGTAGTGTTTTCCCTGGAGACCTCTGGCAGGTGAGGAGCTGGCCATAACAACATTTGTTCCTATACCAACTTTATGATAATACATCACTACTCTACATGCTACTCCACAAACTAAAAAGAAAAGAAAAAGAAAAACCCTAAGGAAAAGAAAACTAATATTGTCATGGGAAGAATTTTTAAAATTCTTAAATAATAAATTTAAATGTGCAGAAAATATATCTTCATTATCTTTTATTACTAATAAAGTGTAATCTAGCAAATTACTGTATGACAAGAAAGAGTTGGGTTACCATGAAGAGACTTTTGAGAGCCAAGTGCACAGCAAGGGTCAATATTTTCCTTATCACTACCTGAGTGTGATGACCTCATTGGTTGACTTGACCCTTCTTGACTTCCTAGTATCGGTGCCTCTACTTCAGAAGTTGTACTCCTAGAAAAATTTAATTAATTTACATTAATTATTAAATATAAAAAAACAAATCTATAAACCTCACACCACTTCAACTCATACAAGTGAGGTGCAACTTGTGTATAACTACTAGAAAGAACAAAATCCATTTACTTTTACTCATGATGAAATAAACTACCGGTACCATGTAAATTTTGACAGTAATTAGACCAAGACATTATTTTTATTGTACTGTACATCATAAATAGAATTTCAATTTCATATAAATAATAATACATATGTACACACACACACAGCTATCCTTCCATCACTAGTTCAACATCTTTCCTCATTACTTTTGAGAGTTGAGGTTAATGGCAAAATTTTCAAACAAGTGCTCAAGTGCTGTATCTTTGGCTTGATAAACCTCCTCAAATCTCAAAATTTGATTTATACAGTTTTGCCACTGTTCTGGGGCTACTTGTTGGGTTGCTTCTTTCATGATTTCTTCAACACTCTTCAATGATTGACTGGCATAAAAGTTCCATCTTTTTGCCTCAGTCTTTACTTGGGCCCAAATGAGTTTAGTGGGATTGAACACACAATGACAATGTGGCAGTCTGAGCACTTTGTGTTCGTGATTTATTGCTTTGTGGTCTAGTTCATCAAAAAAATTTATGTGTTTTGTTTGCATTAGTTCTGCCTTTGTGTAGGAAGGATCACATGACATTGTTGGATTTGAACCACTGAATTATTTGACACTTTTTAAATGTTGCTTGTTGGCAACTTGTTAAGAAACTTGGAGTGATATGGTGCACTATCCATGATGATAAGTGATCCTTCTTAGAAGTTGGGAGTAATTGCTGTCTAGCCCAGATCTTGAATCATTCATCATCCATGAAGTCAAGATAATCATTCTTGACACTATTTTTTGGATCTGAATATCAGCAAAGTTCCAGGTATAAATCCATGTTCACCTCCAGAGTGGACTAAGCTGAACCTAGCTCTTCCTGACTTCAGTTTGGGCCCAACTGATCCATCCTCAACAGTCCAACAACACTCCACACATTGATTTTGATTGACTTAAGTTTCATCCAGGTACAGGTATACCTATGGGAGTGGGATTGGAACCTTCTCTGATGCTTTTAATTTCTCGAGGTACTTTTTCTTGCAGCAATAATATCTTCTCTCCCCATCAGAATCGCTCTGCTTCTTTGAACTTTTCTAAGCTTGAACCCCATTAGCTTAACAACTTAATAGAAACTTTGTGATCCAGTGATACTCACAGGAGGCTCCTTGACCATCTGCAGCAACCCAGAAGTGTAAGTAGCTCCTCCCTTTTACAAAATGAGAGAAGCTCTCTTCTCACATATTCCTTGTCGAACTCGTTGAGTCAGCCCATCACAGCTGAAGGTTTTGCTAATGAACCTTATGAGTGTACTAAGCTATCAGGAAATTGACTCTTCACAGCCTTAATCATTTGCACAAAGATACTTGAGTTGCAGTTCCTGCCTGCTCTTCTATTTCAGTAGTGGTGTTACAAGATCACTCAGGTCTTTAGTACTGGTAAACATTCACAATGATGTTCTGACTCTGACTGGTAAGTCTGCATCGGGAGTGTCGGTAGAAACTCCCACCGTCTGGCCATGTTGCTACATTATTCTTACAGTACTACGGAGTCGTCCTGCACACCCCTACCAATTAAAAATCAGTTAATACACATATATAGCACAGTAATTGTAACCAATTACATAATAGGAACAATCACACAAAAGGTATATTTGGTTAAATACAATACAAAGGGTGTTCTACATTGGCAATGACAAGAGGAAAAATATGATGCATGATGCATTCACTGAAAACTTCTGATTTGATCTCACTTACAATATCAGTGAAATATTCTGTTCAGTAGGATCGCCACTTTTGGGCCTAACTCGAGCCTCGAAACTGAAAACTGTGATAGTGGTGCACAATGTGTACATGTTAAAGGGTCGATTAGTACCGGTTCTGCCACTTTATCACCTCGATAACCCCCTATAACCACCACTAAAAATTACAACCATTTATTCAGCCAAACTCATATAACAAGTACAAGTGATACAGAGTACTGTATAGTAGAGTACCAACCTTGGCACAATCGTTGAATAGCTTCTGTAATCTAAGGCAGGGAACTGTCATTATTGGCCTCCTGCCCCCCCCCCCCCCCCCCCCCACCACCACCAACTAATGTATCGTGCAACACATTCCCATAGCCTTCAAAGTCCAAGTCTTCAGTCTGTAACACCTCATCCACTGTCCTGTCATCTGCTTCATCCATATTCATGTCTCGTAAGGCAGCTGCTGGTTCTCGTTTTAGAAACCTTGTGGTGAGAGATGGATGGCGGGCATTCACTCGTGCACTGTAGATGGCTATTAAGAGGTTCAGATGAGGAAAGACGATGGTTTGAGTGTCACAGCCAAAATGCGCACGGCCATATTTCGGTTTAACTGACGCGAAAGTGTTGGTGAGCAATTCCATGAAAAAGAATGACCTGGGATTTTTCCACGACTGCAAAACAAGTGTACAGTATTGCAAAAGTGGTGATCCTACTATATACAGAAATACAATACGTATATACATAAAATTTATGATTACAACGAACTGATCGGAAATTTGATCATAGCCTTAGCCTATGATTACAATTTGTCAATACAAGTACAAGTATTCACTTCGATTCTTGATTCTTTCATTGTCCTATTACCTACTTATCAGTTATCACATGTACAGGTATATTGCTCAGTTAGCTATTCCCAATTGCCTCTTCCTTTGATAGTTTACCATAATTTGTCATATAAATTGAATAATCAGATAGCAGGTACTGTAAATATTCA
Source organism: Homarus americanus (assembly GCF_018991925.1). Taxonomy (NCBI): domain Eukaryota; kingdom Metazoa; phylum Arthropoda; class Malacostraca; order Decapoda; family Nephropidae; genus Homarus; species Homarus americanus. Next base: position 4,118,966 of record NW_024725489.1, on the reverse strand, counting down.
AAATGCATCCACTCTCTACACCCTCCTGCCTGTGCACTTTCAGTCCTTACAGTTATTGTACCTTAGATTATAACCACCAAGTCAGACCATACAACATCGAATACCATGAAATTTCCTGCATTAGAGACCAAAGGGAGTGTTGCATAAGCAGCCACTGCAATGGACAAGTTGACGGTTCTGGGCAAACACAAGAAATGCACTGCCACGTTCGTAGAGTGATACGGTATATATACAGTAATTTGTAATATAAGTTTAAAGTCCTGCTATAATAGTCGAGATAACTTTATTTCTCTGGAAACAGGACAGCCATTTTCAATGACGTCACAAGTTTCAAACTCACAGCTGCAGTTGTAGGTTGTAGAAAGGATGGCCTCTTCAGACCCCAAATGCCACGTTCAGGTAAGTTTTAAGGGTATTTTTTTTTTATGGTCTAAGTCATGGACATTTCATAAGTGAAGAAATGTGCCGTGAAGAGCAGCTCTAAACACAGGTTGGATCTTGGATGGATATAAATGGAAATGCCCAGTATGGCCCACTGCAGTGTCCTCCATTCTTATGTTCTTTTGGACATAAAAAACTCCCATGTTCATAACAGCTCAGCTGTCAAATTTAGAAGTACAGTAGACTCGCAATGTACGAGTATTTTTCTTTCGCGTGTATTAGCCCGTCTTAAAGGCAGAAGTATTTATATAAATGGGTTAATTACAATAGACTTGTATAACTATCACCTCCTGTAACTTTCCACTAGCTATGAGGTAGCATGTTCAAAGCACGTGATAAGTTATGCCCACGGGAAGTCGCATCACTTGGTGCCCAGTTAAACATCAAGTAACCGGCACTCTGGCCACCTATTGCAGGCAGTAGTTTGACAACCCTGACTAGAGGAAGACATTATTGAGAGCCATCGTGGATGGTTCTGTCTTCCCTCGAGGGAGGACGTCGGATATACAGTACTCCGTTCTCCCTCGACAGGTTCATATTCATTCTCACTCAGCACCTCAAATCAACAGGACATATTTAGCAGAGCTATTTAACATAGCCTCCATCTTCATTTAACACTCATAGCTACAGTGGTTAAATTACGGTGATAATCCTTTTTGAAAGCGTACATATTAACCTTTTATAATAAATACAAACAAAGGAACATACTGGATTTCACTACAGAAGATCCAATAAACTTTGATCTATATTTTAGTATATTTTAGTATGTCTAAAATATAAGGTAACGTGCTTCACAAGCGAATGTTACAAGTGGCGACAGCCCAGGAAGGTTGTTACATATACAGTGGTCCCTTGGTTAACGAGCACAATTCGTTCCAGAAGGTTGCTCGTTAACCGAAAAAAAATTTAACCGAAACCATTGTTTCAATGGGTTTTTGGAAAATTGGTTCCAGCTCACCGAAAATTACATACAAACTAAAAATAAATGCAGTAAAGTACACTTACTTTGAGGTGTGCATGTAGAAAGCTCCTGGTTGATGATGATGATGGGAGTTAAAATGAGGGTGGAGAAGGGAGAAGAGAAGGCATTGGGGTGGAAGAGAAGTCACCCCATGCTGCCATTTCACCCATAAAATTTTAGTTCACTTGGTGTAATTCAAGATTATTTTCTTTAAATCAACACCGCACTGCGCTATATATTATCAATATGTAAAATATATTTCTAAATGACCAATAATATGACTGGAAACACAGAAAAAAGTGTTTATGTTGAAGAGTCTCAAACAAGATTTTCCTTCCTCTGAACTGGTAAACAAACTGACGCCAAGCTTGGTGTGTAGAGTGGCTGTTTGGTGCGCAAAAAACTAGTTTCCTGTACTTTAATTATGTTCAATAATTGTTAAAATTACAAAAAAAATTAATATAAAACTTCTAAAATTATTGAATAGTACAACCGTCTTGATATTTACTAAAATGGTCAGGAATTTAAGCCCTAAAACCGATTACTGTATTGGCAAACTAATACTACAGCTGGTGGGCAGCCAAATGCAGGCGAAAACATGTTGGGAAAAATTCATAAGGAATTCGTTAACCGAAGTGAAGAATCTTATGGAAGGTAATTCGTTAACCAAGGCACTCGTTAACCGAGGGATCACTGTATATGGATTTATTTGTGATATACTGTATCAATATTAATTGAACTGTCAGGTAAGGAAAAACTAACTACTGTAGTTTATATTCACATACAGTACTCATAGAAAAAACAAAATTCTTTACTGTGAAGGAGTCGATGAATCTGTGAACTGCAGTTCCGATGACAAGACAAAGCGCGATTCTTTAGGAGAAAATTCTGCTCCTGTAGATGTCACAGCTGATACATCCTGAGAAAAAAAAAAGGATAATGTCTGATATTACACATTCTTTTTCTCTCTTTATAGAAACAGGATACCTATGTTTTTAAGAAAAAGATAATATAGAAGTTAACCAAGTGAAGCCAATGCAACATAGGATGACGAGAGTTATCTCTGAAATAAGTCATCTTGTTTATGCAAGAAGGATGAGGGTCTTTTGATTGACAACTTTTCAAAGAAGACACAACATGGTCAATGTCATAGACATTCAATCAATCAATCAATGCCTCTACTCTAAACATAAACATAAAAAACCTTAAAGCATAAATGAAGATGGCTACTGAAAGCAAATCAAACTACTTTCTAATTTCAAACTCTGTGATAAAAATTTGACAAAATTCTGAACACTAACCACTTTTTCTGCCAAACATATTTTTTTATGTATTGGTGTGCTTGTTACCAGGATGTCACCAGTTCTTGAAAGACTGTGACCACGACTATGATGAGAGGAATGGTGGTGATGTTTTGCATGATGATGGTGGTGGTGATGATGATGATGTCGATGTTTATGATGGCGAGAGGGGTGGGCTGGATCACTGGCTGGAAGAGGACTAATCCCACTAATTGCAGTCCAGTTGCTGGAGGTGCTGCCCATACTAGAGATGGTTTGATTGATTTCAACTTTTGCAGCCTTAACATTATCATCACACAATACAATGTCATTTCTTGTATTAGATGTAACTTCAGAAAGCAGCTTCTGAAAGAGACACACATAAGTTATATATCAATTACCTATAGTTTAAGAAAATTTAAAATGATCCTCTCATCCATTCCCAAAAAGGGGTTTAGACTAACAGTTTGGTTCTAGTTATTCACAAACATTCTCAAAGCCCATCTGCTGTCTTAGACATACAACATCACACTTCTTACACCAATGGCAAACAACTTCCCATTTACACAAAAGGAAGGTTGTCTCATTGTCAATAAAGGTAGCAACTCCCTAAACTACTACTAGCCAAGTCTGACTCTTGTAACTGAGCTACCTTTGGCACGACCTCTAGCTCTGATTGTATTTCACAGGTAACATAACTCATTGACACAATCCAAAGATATACAGTATACCCAAAGTCAAAATTTTTCAGCCACATATGAATACTTGCACATACAACAATTAATGTTAGCAAACTCTGCATTCATTACCACTCGCTGCACTTTATTGAATGCTGCCAGCAACATTCTTACAGATATTACAGTACTGGCCATTTTACACTTTCCACCACAGATCCTTCACCCATGCTACTAATCATTACTATTTTAGCCATTTTCACTCTCATATCCTTTGACACCATTCCACCCTTCCAATTTTTTTTTCAATTCCCAACTACCTCTTCAATACTATCAACTATTACTACCTGTACTACAGTACTACTTTCCTGTCACTCAGAATTGAGTATGACCATCATCCAGCTATGAAACAATGATATGAGTTGTTAAGGATGTCACCTTCATTGGTGAGCTCTGAGGTGACTAGAGAGGCCAATACGAGACCGGCAGGGTTGTTCACAGATGTTGCACATGTGGAGGGCTACATCTAGTGCGGGAGATGTGGTGGCAGCGTCTTTCCAGCATTGGCACTTGTCTGCCTCGGTTTGCAGTCGGGCTAACTAGAAAGTATTGACACCTTCTCGAGCGGTGCTCCTCCAAGCGTATGTGTGGAGTAATCATCTCCCAGGTGAGGGGGTCGATCTGGCACTTTTTCAGGTTTGTCTTAAGAATATCCTTATAGCTTTCCAGTTGCCTGCCAGCGTTACATTTACTATTTGTTAGGTGACTGTAAAGAAGCTGCTTTGGCAGTCTACTGTTGTCCATGCGGGTAACATGGCCAGTCCAACATAGTTGTTCATGGATAATGGCAGCCTCGATGCTCCTACAGTTGGTGTCAACAATAAGTTGACAGCATACAATTATTCCCAAAGCCAACCAATCCTAAAATCCCATGATAGGGCCTCTTAACACCATGAAAAACAGAAGGGGGATCAAGACAGTCTTTTGACAGACCCCTACTTTCACCTCAAGTTTCTTACATTCCTCTTGCAGATGTTCTCGACCCCTCAAACAATGCCATAACCACCTGAACAAGGCACTCCTCAACCCCTAACTTTATTGCCCCCACAGCACTACCTCATGTTAAATGCAATCTCTACCGTATATCTCGGCTTATAAGACGAAATTTGAACATTAAAAAAATCTGCCCAAAGTTAGGGGGTCGTCTAAACCACCAAGTTTAAAATTCTTACCTCTTAAATATTGTGGTTTAGTGTGTCAAGAGTGGTGATGAAAACATCATAAGCCACTCACAAGGTCTTACCACTAATTATTTTATACTGAAACTTATGTTTGGCAAGCTGGATTCAAATTAAGATTACCGGTATATTAAAATAATAAAAATGTATTATAAACCTGTCTAACATACCGTAAAAGAGATTTATACCCCTGTAATAAACACAGCTATCATCACACATCCCTCCCCACGCCCCCCCCATTTGCCAGTGAGGAGACAAGAAAGGGAAAGTGACCGCGAGATTTGGTTATTTTTAGCCGTGGAGGTGGTCAGTAATGCATACCGGTATCGGTATATTTACTCATAATAATATTTATCTCCTATAAATAATTGATTTAAATTTTATTTTTTTACAAAGAATATTCAGTAAATGAGTGCATTAATTCTTGAAACTATCGACGGTTAATTACAGACGCTCAAGTGACGTCACTAGTGTTTACACTACACCAGCTGGTAATAAATTAAAGAAAATAATTACAGTGTGTTTAATATATTACAGTATATTATAAATAAATAAATAAACAAATAATTCGGTAAATCTATTTCAAGTAAATGGAAAATAAGCAAACATGTTATTTACCAAGACGCGTCCCTCAGGGTGATATGGAGGGGAGATAACAAGGCTATTTATAGCCCGTCTGAAGTGGCCAGTACCCTAATGCACCATAAATAATTCATTGAACATTCATTTTTTGTACATAGTGTATATATATATATATATATATATATAATATATATATATATATATATATATATATATATATATATATATATATATATATATATATATATATATATATATATATATATGTGTGTGTGTGTGTAATAAATGTCTGTAGTAAGTACATACTGGTAACCTTTTTCACTCAAATCCTAATGAAACACCACAATTAGAATACGGTGGTTGCTGTTGAATCACATGTTGTATAAATAGTCGGAACACAGCCACACCACCGAGACGAGGGAACACTCCCACCACGCTTCAGTGACGTCACTAGTGTTTACACTCCACCAGCGGGTATAATTTGATGACATTACTTGAAGTGAATTGGCCTTATTTTAAAAAATCAAGGATGGTTGGTAAAGGACTACTGAGTCAGTGGGTAAGTGTCACATTTGGGGTACTGGTCTTATACAGCAAATAGAGCTCAAAAGCTACTTTTTAAATGGAAATTTGGGGGGGGGCGTCTTATGCACCCGCCGCCTTATAAACCGTAATATACGGTATATCTACAAATACAATGTACAGTTTTTCTCCTTCCCTAGATATTTATTATGTTGTTGCCTCTGTTATGGTTATTCGTCGGAGTGGTCTAAGTGTAGATTATATTATATAAAGATTATAATATATTGTGTTTCTTATATTTCTTACCGTAGAGTTTGATACCTTCACACTGGTTACTCACAGGAGATTATGGTGTATCTACATAGAAATTCAATTCACCACCCGACATTCCATGATTTATACTTGATAAATGAGTTCCATTAATTTCCAACATCCATCTAAGTTATTGGTTATACTTTGTCATAACCAATCAGTCATTACCTTTAGTAATAGTAAAATAGGATCACAGACATGGGCAGATAATTGCACTTACATTTATTTGTTTTGCTTCCATACAATGATTTACAATTTGCATGGATATATGAGTCACTCACGTTCATGCTGTAATAAAATTAATCTTCTAAAAAGAGAGAATTTTCAACTTGGGAACACATGTGATTACTCTACTATGAGTATGACTTAATAGAGCCTTAATTCTTCAAGTGATACATTTACTGCCAGCCTGCATTGCTTTTGTTGCAACCAGGCTTCCACACAAGAACTTCTTTCCACGGGGAATAACAACAAAAAAGTACTCTTGGGTTACCACACATAGTCTCGCATCACTGATAGTCACTGTAGACGGTTGTCGCAGCAAAGAGAACTGGTAAGCGTGACTTGTTTAACCACATAGGTGCAATAGACCAGCCTGGATTGCTTTTGTCGCAACCAGGCTTCCACACGTGATATTTCCACGGGGATAACGAACCTAGGTCAACACACTTAATCTCGTGTCGACGACAGTCCACAGGACTGAGTGGCAATGGAGGACTCTGTGTGGTGTCCAGCTCCCTTCAGGAGGGAGAAGGTGGACGACGTCTTAACTAACCCATGGCCTAGGGGATACTACTTAAAATGTGGTTTTTGGGGCGTGAGGCGATGAACAGAACAACACTGTCTCAATGGCCTCCCCCTATAGGCTGGCTAACATACCACTAATGGAAAATATATGTCACAGTCATGGCTCGCCGGGTGCCTTATCTCTAGTAAAACAAACTTTGGAGTTGGTTGCGTGGGTAAGCCTAACGCAACCCATGATACCCTCTGTCCAATAGTAAGCCAAACTGCATTATTTAATGTCTACTCTTTCCCTAACTAACTCTCTAGCTCCCTCTTTCCACTCTTGACACCTAATATTCCTTTTCCTGCTCCTTCAGCAATACTGTACAGTGAATATCACCCACACACACAATCTGTGCTGTATGACACATACCTCCCCTGCTACCACTTGTACATCCCTAACAAGTTTCCTGTCTGATTTCCTGACAGGTATGTAGTTGACGAGTTTTGTGCAACTTGACTCATATGTGATCAGCCTACTTGCCCTCTTCTTGAAAAACCTATTGCACATAACCATACTCAGTACATCCCAAAATTCAAGTATTTTGCCTTCAGTATTCCTTATTCTAAAGCCTTTCCCACCATGCACACACCTTCATAACATCATGTGTGATCAACAGGGACATTTACATTAGGTTAGTACAGTACTGTACTACAATTACCATTTCACCAAGCTCTGATACTACATGCAGTAACTCATCCTACAACTAATAATTCTCTTCCTCACTTAGACCAACCTGTGAGGCATTGCAGATACAAGTCACTAAATTCTTGTCCACCAGTGGCTTCAAAAACAAAATTCTTGCATCTACCCTTTTCACCTCTAGAATATTTACAGAAATGCTGAAAGCACCAGGTGATGTAGGCATATCATTGATGACCAAATTGACTAATGCTATCACAGAGTATATTATTTCCAGATGACTAGTGGACCTGAAGCTGCTAGGTCAGGTTATGAAGGTTGTAGAAAGAGTGATAAAAAAATTTATACAGGTGAGTAGGCATAAACGAAATGTAAGTTGAGTTGATACCAGGTAGGGGCACTACAGAGGCAATATCTATAGTCAGACAATTACAAGAGAACTATACTAGTACTGTATAAGGGAAGTTGGGAAAATTGTATTTCGTATCTGTAGACTTAGAGAAGACCTTTGACAGGTACTACATGAAGCAGTAATGTGTGCAAGGAGAAAGATAGGGGGCCGAGGAGTGTCTTGTTTGAGACATTTTGTACATGACGGCTCAAAAAGCATTTTGAGAGTAAATGGAGTGGAAAATGAGGAATTTGAGGTGAAAGTTGGGGTATATCAGGGGTCTTTCTTGAGCCACCTTCTGTTTATCATGGTGCTGGAGGCAATGTCATGGGACTTTAAGACTGGTCTACCCTGAGAGTTGTTACTTATTGATAGCAGATAGTATAAAAGAGGCAGTGGAGAAATTTAAGAGATGGAAGGATGGAATAGTCAAAGGGTCTTAGAGTGAATGTGGAGAGAACAAAAACTACAATGTACCTGTATTAATTAGTGGTGTGGGCGAGAGACCCAAGATGGAAAGTGAAAAAAGGCCATGTACTGTCTGAAGAAAGGTGTTGGCAGCAAATAAAAAAAAATCTCCAATCAGTGTGGAAGGTGGGTACACAAGAGGTACAGTGTAGTTGAAGGTAGACTGCAGGATGTTGCTAATGTCAAGTGTCCTGTATGTGTCCAAAGCAAGGCTGGAGAAATTTAACATTGGAAATATTTCCTTGGACTGTGCCAATGAGTTGTTACCCAGGTCACATGAACAGTGCTGGTGGGGGTACATAAGCCTGTTCAGTTGTAAGAGTTACAAGTTATTACAGGAAGTTTAGGGAGTTGCTGCCTTCACTGACAGCATGAGGACCTTCCCTCCATATGAAAGGAAGAATGTATGTGGCTGAGGTGAAAAATATGATGCAGTATGGAAGTGAAACATGGGCAGCCAAAGAGGATAACATAAGCAGGCTTGAATGAAATGAAATAAGAATAATGAGGTGGATGTGCAATGTGACACAAAGACAGGAGGCCCTGTTTACAGCTAAGAGGGTGACCGGGTATTGAGAGTATTGTTAAAATTCTAAAACAAGGCAGATTGAGATGGTCTGGGCATGTGGAGAATGGATGAAGCCAACTGGGTCAAAAGGTTCATGAACCTAGGTGTGAAGGGGAGTAGCGTTCGGGGCAGGCCAGGAATGAGATGGGGAGAAGTTGTAAGAAATAATATTACTGTAGTTAAGAAACTGACAAGAGACACTGCAACATGGAGAACTGCCATTAGGTAATTGCAGCTAGCACACACACACAAGTGGAAAATGGCTGCAAAATAATAATGATCTCTCGCATTCTCTCCATCCACTTTTCAACAATCAAGATCTCTACATCACTTCGTTCAGAATCATTACCCATCCATAAGAATTTGAACATGTCATTCTTCCCATTTATCAACCTTGCTGATCCTCCTTTCTCCCTAGCTTCTTGTACACAACAGGCATCCACCTTTTAATGTCTTGACAACCTCACATGATCTTTCTCATAAAGTACGATAACAACAGTCAGACTTCCAACTCAGAACCCACCTATGTCAGGTTGTTCCACCTTGCTTTCAAGCTATGTTTCATTACAATGTGCCATAATACAATTACAAACATATAATAATGTCTAAATGTGCCTGATTATCTAACAGTATTAACTTAAGTTATCATTCTTTGAAGCAATTAACATGAGAACCGAGAGCATTTGATGTTCCTATACAAGCCATGAGACAATAAGTGGGTGAGGGAGGTGTGAGTGGGAGCATCACATTTGTTTCATTATGGTCTCATAAGTCTCAACCCAATAAAATTGTGTAGTAAGGATGTTTTCCTCTACTTCTCAATTTTCTATGATCATCCCAGTCATCTCTCAAAAAGGGTCACTTTCTCTATTATGTATCTTGTAGTCAATGATGAAATGGTAACTTCATTTCTTTTTTATTATCTTCTGAGAAAAGAACTTACTTTCCATGACCACATCAGCAGGTAATCCCATTTTACACAAATATGATGTCAATAAAGATAGAACATTAATGTACTGTCAGACAAGTTGGGAAACTTTTTTTACCTAAGCCAAAACTTTAGAAAAATTCTGTATCAAATGCTGGTTGTAACAAACCATCACTTGATATGTCCATGAACTGTTCTTGTTAAAAAATCATTAAACCAAAGACAGTGTTAGCAGCAAAAAGATTTCTTATTCAAGTTTTGAGGCATCTACATTTTAAAATAAAATTAAAACTGCTTCTTTAAAGCAATTTTTGTATTAAATAATGTAGTTCATTGGTGGTTTCCATTACATTACTATGATGAAATCTGATGTACCGTATATGTAAGGAAACTGTCAAAAACTTTACTTCCTACATTACTCTTCCATGATTGTAGATTTCTTTAAACATAGTTACAGTGAACCCTCGAAGACCCAGACTAAAAGGGGGGCCCACCTGTCTGCAAAAGCTGATCGTCCAGATTTTCCGGCAAATAATAAATTATATAAGAAACACCAAAAATACAGGACTATTATAGTGATAAACAAATTACCGTATATAAACCATGAATTTACCTGTGATAACATAATAAGAAACATTGTATCATTACTAGAATGAATGAAATAATATTCCCACAAAATATTGTTAACTGTTTATGTTTCCCACCTCCTCGGGCACCTGTGTCCAAGCAACTGGCGGGTCAAGCAGCGCCCACGGGCCTAAAATGTTCTTTGCTCTGGTCTGGGAATGCTTCTTAGGGAAACTTCTAGGAGGCTTCTTAGCCCAGAACCCCCCAAAAAATTTTCCGGATCTTCCGAAATCCGGATTTCCCGGGTCCAGATCTTCGAGGGTTTACTGTACTTTGTAGTTCTGGGTCACACTATTGGTTTGTGGATCTTGAATTGACCTTCTGGTATTCAAACATTGTAGTTTAGTTTTTAAAAAATGTTTACCAAAGCATTTTTGGAGGGGGGGGGGGAGGATAATTCTGGAGCCAGTACATGCTCAGTACTTGCCAGCAGTGTTTAATAGACATGCCTGATCACCAAAGTGGCTAACAAACTGATCAGTAGCAAAAAGAATAAATTAAAGTAAATTCCCAAAAACTGGGGGATTACTATTTATCTTTATGGATAATAGGGGATTACAGACAATACTGTATGAGCATTCCCAAGGAACATCACCATCCATTGTCCCACAATCCTATATTGAACAATTAGAGGTCAAAAATAACTTTTCTTTCTGTTTCCTTATATCATATACTGTATTGTGGATGAACCTACATGGCAGGAGGGTGGATCTCTCTCCATCTCAAAGGTGCTCAGCAAGAGAAGTTCACCATCCGATGGTGGACTTTTAAAATTTTAATTGCAATAAAGGTACTTACCTGCTCATAATTTTAACAAATACAGGATTTTATATTACAGTATTTTAAGTTTGATATTTAAACTTAATAGGATTTTATGTTATTTATATCATAATTTTAAGGTAAAATTTCATTTTTGGTGTCAAATGGCCACAGGCTGCAATGACATATTTTAGTCAATCAATCAATTTTACCTTTTCTTATACTGATAAGAATGATGTTTGCATTTTAGGCCACCAATTACTTGCTCCTTTCTTTGCAGACATACAGAAGTTTGGGTTAAATAAGAGCAATAATTGAAAATAAAATGTTTTGAGGGAAGCGTGGTTTACTGGTAACATGAAAACAAAAGTGATGGTTCAGTAAACAATGAAGAGGGTGCCTGGGAATTTCCACCGGCTGAATACTTGTCCAGACCAGCGGTGGTGCAGAATCAGTGACTGTTAAGTAAGCGATGGTCAACCTGTACTTCAAGGCAGCATCCAAAATTGCAACAATAATTTACTTCCTGCTTTCTCAGACAGTCTCTAAGATGAAATATAGTTCCATGGACCCATAAAATTCCCACTCAACAGACAATAATGAACTTACATTATCAGCTGGTTCCTGAGTTTTCAAGAGAGCTGCAACTGGCACAGAAGTAGATTCAGATGGACCTGTGTTTACACCTGTGATTGCCTTTGCATTGCCTTCTTCTGTATCTGAATACAACTTTGTACTAAATTCAGAATTTGGGGCATTTTCAGGGTGGGATGCACATCCATCATCAGGTGACGACCTAATTTCAGTAGGGCCAGCAACTGTCACAGCAATTTCCGCATCACAAACCTCTGATGCACTTGATTCTATTGTCTGACTCATAAGCTGAAATTCCAAGAGTTCATTATCAGTCATAGTTCTTAGAGATAACTGTTCTTAACCCTTTCATCCTATGTATATACTTAATCGCATAATGCAGAGTAATTCCACAATTAAAGTTCAGGTGGTGTGGCATTGCATAAAACAATGTAAAGAAATTTGCAGTATAAATGGCATACTCTAAATTCTGAACTTGCTTTGATAAAATAATGGGGGACTGATCCTTAAAGCCCATTCTATGATGAGAACGGATATATTTTGTGACCCGTGGCACCTAAAGGTAATGTTGCAGAAGTAACTAATGAAACTGTCGCACCCAAAGGATTAATGTAATTATCCTAATCACCATGAATACACACACACACATCTTCAACTGGTGACTCCATCATCAAAATTTTAAAGATGAAAAGACCAAATATATACCATATATAACCTGGATATGCACTGGAACATCACCACCAATTACCAGAAGCTTTCCTCTGTATCTGTACTGCATTTTTCTACCTAAATAAGTTGTATCAATATCAATAACTTTTAACCCAGTATCATTTAACTATTCAACTTACAGTAGTTGTAACAGCTCTATCTTCAAACTTGACTAAATTACTAACCTTCACTTGAGACAGGTTAGGAGATGACAGGGGCGATCCAGATGAAAATGAAAATGCTGCTGCTGCACAATCACTACAGGGGGATGATGCTGATGAGTCAGAATGAGGGGAACCAATAAGAGGTGGTAACTCTCCTGCTTCTGGTGTGCACATGGGACCACTTTTTAAAGCATGCTGTTGTTCATCTGGAGTACAAGGAAAACCAGGTTTTTCTTCCCCTTGGAAATAAAGTGCTTTATCGTCCAAAAATTCTTTATTTTTCTTGCCAATATCAGCTGCCTCTGTGGATATGGTTGATTCACATGCTGAATGTCCACTCAAAATTGTCTGGAGATTTTTGTTTTTATCCTCATCGCCATCCTCACAGATCTCTTTATGATCTATGGATATAAACAAGTCAAATGAGGACAGAGTTCAATTTAAGAACAAACTGCAAAATAAATTCAGATGCTAAGAGAATGGTGAACACTGGCAATGAAGTGCAAAATCAACCCCCCCCCCTTTTCTAACCTTATTCTGTATGCTTCAGCCCAGTCAGAACATAGTGGGGCAAATGTTATCTCCTTCAAACTCTTCAATCACTGTACGTCTAAACACATTCAAAGGTCAAAGACTAAACAACAGATTTCAAAATACCTGTATCTAAATCATCATCATAATAATAATAATAATAATAATAATAATAATAATAAAATGCCTTTTAACTGATTATTTCTCAAGTGAATCAGGTAGCAAGTAATAATACTCCAGTGCATATAGAAAGGGGAACACTTAAGCACAAATTGTAAATGACACATACTGTACACAAGAAAGAACTCATAGGTATATACATTCTTCTTGATATATAAACTTTTCATATTCATTAGGAAATTCAACAAGGTACGACATACTTTTACTTTTATCCTCTTCACCATTGATCGGCTCATTAGCCGCTTGGGCAATCGGTCACGTCTCTGTTACGCACTGTTGGCAAGTACTGGGCATGCACCGGCTCCTGAATGTACCTGAACCTGCTCCAGTATTTGTTAAGTCTGGTATTGAAAGAGCTCACACTTAATGCCGTCACATCACTCTCTGGCAGATTGTTCCAAGAGTTCACAACTCTCACTACGAAAAATTTACCTCCTCACAGTTTTCTGGACCTGCAGCTTCTTCAACCTTAAGCTGTGACCCCTTGTGGGGCGAGTGTCTGCCAGTCCAGGCAAGGGCACTCAACTGAATAGTGCCCTTTGAGATACTTATACACCTCAAATAGGTCGCCCCTTGCCCGTCTGTAGTATAAGCTAGGCAATTTCAGGTGCTCTGATCTCTCATGGTAGCCGAGGTGCTGTAGTGCAGGCACCAGTCTGGTGGCCCTACTTTGGAAATTTTCAATCAACTGACAGTCCCTAGCATATCTCGGGGACCAGACGGGGTGACAGTACGCCAGATGAGGATGCACTTCTCTCTTGAAGATCGTTACGAGAGACGGACTGTCTAGATATCTGAACGACCTTCTTATAAGACCCTAGAGTGCTAAGAGAGTTGTGCAACGAATTTGCGGGATCTCTGATAATACTCTCAAGTACTTTACATATTATGCTGGTCGGGCTCAACGGTCTATAGTTGTTCGTAGGGTGACGATCGCCCTTCTTGAAGATAGGTCTCACATAAGCCACTTTCCAATCACTGGGGACCTTTTGCTCATCCAGGCATTTACAGAACAGGATCATCAGGGGCTCAGCAAGTGCGTTGTATAACTGTCTTAGCACTCTGGGATGCACCATGTCAGGACCGGGACTCTTATTGAACTCAGAGAGGGGAGGGGGTAGATCACGGGTGTCAAATTCATGGCCCCGGGCCAAATGTGGCCTTTGGGATGGTCAGGTGTGGCCCACTAGGAGTGTAAAATTCATCAGCCCGTAAAATTATGATAGATATAGATATGAAGGAAAAATGCAGATATGAATGAGTCAGTAAATTCCAAAATGATCTTTACATCATTGTGGCAATAATTGAATTTATATTGTTAATGCTAGTAATAACATTGTAAAGGGTAAATGCTTATAAATCGAAATCACTAAAGAATTAAAAAATGAAGCCGTAGCCATTACTGGCATCTGAACAGAGGCAGCAGCCAAACGTTGCAACACTAGGCTAAACAGACGAGGAGAACTGGTGTATGCTGTTGGACCCTCTCCATTTCTTTGGAGAAATCGTGAGTTATACTTCGCTTTTTAATCCCTCAATTATCTATAGCTATTACTAACTATATGTAGAATTGATGTGAAGTTAATCCTATGAAATCAAAAGAATATGTAAGATCTGTAGGGAAACTTTGTACACATGACGGTCGCATCAAACCAGCTAACCACTGCCTTGCACTAGGCTTCGCCGAGCCAGGTAAGGCAATGCGTGAAGGTGTAAACTTCAAACCTGCAAATATGTGATATATCACTTGTGTTGGCCCTGAAGAGGGGTAACTAAAATGAGAATTGACCCTCACAAGGTTTTGAGTTTGACACCACTGGGGTAGATTAACAAAGAAACAAGAAAAAGCAGGTTGACAGGAAGAGTGGGAGGAAATTGTAGGGATGTAGAAGTCAAAGGGAGGAGAGAGGAAGAAGAAGGGTTGAAGAGAAGGAGGTATTAAAAGGAAGGAAAATGTAGAACGGATGAGGAAGAGGTAGGAGGAAGTGTTGCTGCCAGCTAAAAAAAAAAATCATGTTTTATACATTACCAGATAAACTAGGAAAAGGAAAAACTACCTGTAAGGCAAGATGATGCTGAGGGAGCCGAGAGACTGATTTCCTGGGAAAATAGGTGCCTGCATGATGATCTCTCAGCTGATGGAGTAACGGAAACCCTTCGGCTTTTAGCAGGAGGTCTGTGTAAGTAAGAGGTACAGTATCAGTAACTGAATTGCATCCTGGGATGAACTAATCATATCCTGGGAGGGCAACTGAAGAGTATCACCTACTTTTTAAAAACTAAATTCACTTTAAAATTACTTCAAGCCTTAGCTGAACTAAAACATACAATCATCGGGTGCTGGACTTTCACTTCACAGTGACATACGTTAACCAAAGTAATGGAAGTCTGGACTAGTTCATATTTTTCCTTAACAAAATCTTCATTTACTGTACAGTATATAATACTACACAACTCATCAATTTATCCTCAATTAAGTTTAAAATAAAATTTCTTCACTAAGAATCAATGTGTAGTTGTCCAGTTTATTTAAAGATTTACAAGATATACAACACTATATCATAGTTCCTTGAATCACATCCTCCTCAAACCCTCTTTGGACTTTCTACCCAAGTATTTTGTGAAAACTCTGTTTAGCTCTAGTAGATTATTCTTCCAATGAAACTACAGTACATACAGTATGTACCTAAATATAAGGAAGACTTTCTGCAGAAGCCCCTGCAATATCTTCTATTGGTACATGCAGTATTGCACAGTTCATATTGATCTGACAAGTTGAGGATGGCAGGAGAGAGGGGAAGAGCAAGAAGGTGGAAGGGTAAAGTGAAGAATACACTAAAAGTCATGAGGCCTGAACATCTAAGAAACAGCAGTGTGCAACAATTTCAAATGTTTTTAGGAGATGCTTGGAATACTAAAGGATGATGGCAAGTTGTGTAATGACAGATAAAACAGAAGGATATCTTGAGGCCTAAATGCAGAAGGTTAACATCACAGCACAATACATTTATTATAGTAATAAGAATGATTTGCTGACTAAATAAGGGTCATGTTTTATGTTTTTGCTCTTGATTTTACTCACCCAACACTACAGCAGGCTAAGGCTAAAAAGAGTGGGGGATTTTATCAGTAATTTCTTCCAGCATTCTTAATCATGCAACTACACCTACTTTACACAGTATAGATAGTTATATATCATCAGTTAAGAAAGTTATCCCCAAGGCTTCAATTCACTTCACTTGACGTGCGCTTACAGGGCTTCAGTTCACGTCATATTATGTATTGTAATTTTGCAGTACTTATTGAATTGTCAGGTGGGCCTGGCTAGATTATGGTGCCAAGTATTGACATTGAAACAATTTATTTAGCCAGAAAAATACAAACACAGAGTGGAAATAAGAACAACATTGACATGGCTGAGCCAAGTACGAGCCTGAATCCTCTTAGCTGCACCTGTTTAACACTGTACATCTAACTTAATGAGTTATTGCACAACATTTAGTATCAAATGGACTAGTATATGTAACATGGTGTTAGTAAATACATATTGGAACATTACCACAATTATCACTACAGTGTTTGTAATTTGTATCTATTTCTATTATATTTTTTTCACTTATATTATAAACATACAGTACCTGTATACACATTTTTACAGCAGAATATAGTTGATATATAGTAATGTGAAAAACGAGGGGAAGCTATAGAACATGCGCTGTGGGACAGACACAGTCAAGATCATATTGTGATGGCAAAATACATAATCACTGCAATAGTAATTTCTATCAATGACAATATATGATATAATGGTACAGTAAAAATTTAAAAGTAAGGGTTGCAAAAAATCTTAATACTTTGACAATAGATATCTTTTAAGAGATAATTTAATGGAAGGGAGTGTAGTCTTTGCTTGGATGGGTGGGGCTATGTTGTTCCACACCTTTGCACCCTGATACTTATAGAGGTCTGGGATTAATAGGAGCACATGGGGATTGTCTTAGTAGGTCCGGGTGTCTAAGTTAGATCTCTGGTTATTCCGAAAATGGAAATAATTCTCAATTAAGTGATTAACGATTTATAAACAAATGGAGAACAGCAGTAAGTATTAATTTCCTAAAATTTTACCATTTTCAATTTAGCAAACTGTTCATTTGTGTGATCAGAGTTTTTCAAACAGGTCAATGTCCACACAACTCTCTTCTGGTCAGTAACCTGGGGTCCTTCACTCATTCACCTATACGAACCTCCCAGTCTCTCTTCTCAGTAGCTTCTCAGCTTTTTTGAGGGTAGGGATATCGCCCTTTGTCTTCATTTGCTTCATCACGTGCGTCTACCCTCCAACCCCCAAGCACAAGTGTAGAACGGACCTTGACCATCAGCAGATTCGTGATCAATTATTGTACTGTACTCGAGGCAGTAATAATTATTGTAAATAGTAATAACATGATAAAACATGTGTCTTATCCCTCTTACTGCCTACAGTCATTGCCGTGTACCTCGAATTGCCAACTTCACCCCACTGAGTCACATCCATGCCATGTCACGTGCATTCAGAACTCTTCTTAGCCCCAGTGATGGAAGTACAATTATTCCTTTACTGTTTATATCATACACTCATAGGGGGAAGGGGTATGCCAACCATCGCCTTGTACCTGAGGTTAATGACCATGGCATACATACCTTGGGCAGTCTAACAGATAATTGAGGCTCTGGTGAGGAGTTGACAGATCTATCTTCTCATTGCTCACTGTTAAGAAAAATTTAGCAAAATATTATCTATCTTTTCCAGCAGTAAAATTGGAGATATAATACAGGACAAATGATGGGATAAAGAGAGGAAAGAGAGAGAGAGAGAGTGTGTGTGTGTGTGTGTGTGTGTGTGTGTGTGTGTGTGTGTGTGTGTGTGTGTGTGTGTGTGTGTTTACTCTTTTTCCAATTATCCAGCACAAGTATTAATGAGGAAAAGATTTGGAACAATGTAAATTTCTATATACCTGTGTCAGTTCCTTCATTAACCCCATCGCTCAGAGGGGCTGATATGGTCACCAAACACTCTATCATAGGGGGTGTGTGTGTGTGCGGGCGAGGGGAGGGTGGTGTATGTGTGAGGTAGGTTTAGTTATTAGTTTAACAAATTTATTGACAAAGCATGGAGTACAGTTTGCCTATTCTGAGTAATTCAGTCAGGTCTTGACACTAAGGGTAAAACCTCAATTAACCACCGATCCCAGACCCCTAAAATATTTTTTTTTATTTATTTAATTATTTTTTTTTTAACGAGGATTAGCCCACACGGGCACAGGTCACTGTCCCACATCGGGAGTAGGGGGCGAAAATGTGATGGTGATGGTGATGATGATGATGATGATGATGATGATGATGATGATGATGATAAATAATACTGTAATAATATAATAATAATAATAATAATAATAATAATAATAATAATAATAATAATAATAATAATAATAATAATAAAGAAATGCAAAAAAAATATAAAAATAAAAAGTGAGAAACAACATATGTATGTTATGTTGTCAATAGTAAGAGAAACAATTGAGACCCTGCAATTGTGTGTAAATGAGGCAGAAAGTCAGATCAGCAAACTGGGACTTGGTCACAATTTTCGTGATGCCAAATGTTCTTTGACTTTTCCATTTTTTATTCACGGTTTCTGTGCTGGTTCATATTTATTTACGAAAGTGGTTAATGTTTTAAAGCAAATGCTATTGAAATATGAATGGCAAATGAACAAAAATGAATAGAGGGACTTAAATAAGGTAGGTTAGGGATAGGTACTTTAAAAATGTATGTTCTATTTCCGTAGACTTTATTTACTATTAACCGACCTTTTGTATTATCCGTCGGCCACTTCCCCCCATATGTGGGCGGTTAATCAAGGTTTTACTTATATAGGTCAGATTCATGTTGGTTGATGTCGCTGTTCACTACCATGCAGGACAGAGGTTCATACACAAAGAAATACATCATATTCATAAGCGGTATATATAGGTCAGAGTCATGTGGGTGATGTCGCTGTTCACTGCCATGCAGGACAGTGGTTCATATATATTGGAAGTCATTTTCTAATTGAAGACCAATCAGTGTGGGCTAGCAGCAAATTTTGGATAAACAGTAAGAATGTCCTCAAGCACCCCCGATTCAATGTATTAATTACAAAGTTCATGATACAATAAGCCAGGTGGCCTGAAGTCTTTGACAGTGTCACATTCAATAATATAGTGTTCAAGTGTATGCTTTAAAGGTTTATCACAAAGTTTACATGCTGTGTAGGATGTGTATGTGAGGGAGTGGGGTGTGTATGTGAGGTAGGGTGGTGTGTATGTGAGGTAGTGGTGGTGTGTGTGAGGTAGGGTGGTGTGTGTGGTGGGGGTGTGTGAGGTAGGGGGGTGTGTGTAGGGGTGTGTGAGGAGGGGTGTGTGAGGGAGGGTGTGTGAGGGAGGGTGTGTGTAGGGTGTGTGTGAGGGGTGTGTGTATGTGAGGTAGGGTGGTGTGTATGTGAGGTAGGGGGGTGTGTGAGGGAGGGGGTGTGTGAGGTAGGGGTGTGTGTGAGGGAGGGTGTGAGTTAGGGGTGTGAGGTAGGGGGTGTGTGAGGAGGGGGTGTGAGGGAGGGTGTGAGGGAGGGGGTGTGAGGTAGGGGTGTGAGGTAGGGGGGTGTGAGGTAGGGGGGTGTGAGGGAGGATGTGAGGGAGGGTGTGAGGGAGGGTGTGTGAGGGAGGGGGATGTGGAGGAGGGATGTGAGTGAGGGAGGGGGTGTGAGGGAGAGGGGTGTGAGGGAGGGAGGGGGGGTGTGAGGGAGGAGGGGTGTGAGGGAGGGGTGTGTGAGGAGGGTGTGTGAGGAGGGGTGTGAGGAGGGGGGGAGGAGGGAGGGTGTGAGGGAGGGGTGTGGAGGGGTGTGAGAGGGGTGTGTGAGGAGGGGGGTGGAGGGAGGTGTATGTGAGGAAGGGGGTGTGTGTGTGTGTGTGAAAAGGAGATGGTGGAGATAAGGGAGGGAGGGAGATGTGTAAGGGAGGTGGTGGTGACCAGTCTCTTATCAAACAGACACACCAGGTACATCTCTCTGACTCAAAGGGTTAATAAGACTGCTGAAAGAACCCCTTTTTGTTAACTAGATGGCTGGGACATGAAGATTACATCAGGAAGGGCTAGGTAATGTTTCATACAATCTGTCTAACTTCAACTGCGCAAGACAAAACAACCACACCCCAGAGCACCAAAACAACAACAACAGCCACCCCAGAGCACCAAGACAAAACAACCCACCACCCCAGGCACCCAAGACACAACAACCTGCCCCAGAGCACCAAGACAAAACAACCACCACCCCAGGCACCAAGACACAGCAACAACCACCCCAGAGCACCAGGAGCCACAACCACCACCCCAGGCACCAAGACAAAACAAAACACCACCCCCAGAGCACCAAGACAAAACAACCACCACCCCAGAGCACCTGCGAGACAAAACAACCACCACCCCAGGCACCAGAGACCATTAACCACCACTGAAGCACCAAGACAAAACAACCACCACCCCAGAGCACCAAGACACAACCACCACCCCAGAGCACCAAGACAAACACCACCCCAGAGCACCAAGACAAAACAACCACCACCCCAGGCACAAGACAAAACAGCCACCACCCCAGAGCGCACCAAGACAAACAACCACCACCCCAGAGCACCAAGACAAAACAACCACCACCCCAGAGCACCAAGACACAACAACCACCACCCCCCAGAGCACAAAGACACAACAACCACCACCCCAGAGCACACCAAGACACAACAACAACCACCACCCCAGAGCACCAAGACACAGCAACAACCACCACCCCCAGAGCACCAAGACAAAACAACCACCACCCCAGAGCACCAAGACAAAACAACCACCACCCCAGAGCACCAAGACACAACAACCACCACCCCAGAGCACAAAGACACAGCAACCACCACCCCAGAGCACCAAGACACAGCAGCCACCACCACCCCAGGCACCAAGACACAACAACAACCACCACCCCAGGCACCAAGACACATGGCACACCCAGAGCACCAAGACACAGCAACAACCACCCCCAGAGCGCAGGAAGCTTACAACAACAACAACCACCCCAGGCACCAAGTTACAGCAACCACCACCACCCCAGGCACCAAGACACAACAGCAACAACCACCCCCAGAGCACCAAGACAAAACAGCAACCACCCCAGAGCACCAAGACACAACAGCCACCACCCCAGGCACCAAAGACACAACAACCACCACCCCAAGGTACCAAGACACAACAGCCACCACCACCCCAGAGCACCCAAGACCACCCAACAACAACCACCACCCCAGGCACGAGACACAGCAACAACCACCCCAGGCAGCACCAAGACAAAGCAAGCAGCTACCCCAGAGCACCCAAGACACAGCAACCACCCCCCAGAGCACAAGACACAACAACAGCCACTTTAGAGCACCAAGACAAACAGCAACCACCCCAGAGCACCAAGACAGCAACCACCACCCCAGAGCACCAAGACACAACAACAACCACCCCAGGCACCAAGACACAACAACCACCACCCAGAGTACCAAGACACAACAACCACCACCACCCCAGAGCACCAGACACAACAACCTTACACCACCCCCCAGAGGCACAAAGACACAACAACAACCACCCCCAGAGCACCAAGACAAAACAACAACCACCCCAGAGCACCAAGACACAACAACCACCCCCAGGCACAAAGAGACACAAGCAACAACCACCCCAGAGCACCAAGACAAAACAACCACCACCCAGGTGCCAAGACACAACAACCACCACCCCAGAGCACCAAGACAAAACAACCACCACCCCAGAGCACCAAGACACACCCAACAAGCCACCACCCCCAGGCACCCAAGACACAACAACAACCACACACAGAGCACCAAGATTAAAGCAGCCACCACTTAGGCACCCAAGACACAGCAACCACCACCCCAGAGTACCAAGACACAACAACAACCACCCAGAGCACCAAGACAAAACAACCACCACCCCAGAGCACCAAGACAAAACAACAACCACCCCGAGCACCAAGACAAAACAACCACCACCCCAGAGCACCAAGACACAACAACCAACCACCCAGGTACCAAGACACAACAGCAGCAACCACCCCAGAGCACCAAGACACAACAACAACCACCACCCCAGAGCACCAAGACAAAACAACAACCACCCCAGAGCACCCAAGACACAGCAACAGCCACCCACCCAGAGCACCAAGACACAGCAGCAACCACCACCCCAGCGCAAGACACAGCAACCACCACCCCAGAGCACCAAGACACAACAACCCACCACCCCAGGTACCAAGACACAACAACCACCACCCCAGAGCACCCAAGACACAGCAACCACCACCCCAGAGCACCAAGACACAACAACCACCACCCCAGAGCACGCAAGACAAAACAGCCACCACCCCAGAGCACCAAGACACAACAACCACCCCCAGAGCACCAAGACACACACAACAACAACCACCCCAGGCACCAAGACACAGCAACCCACCACCCCAGAGCACCAAGACGCAACAACAACCACCCCAGGCACCAAGACACAGCAACCACCGCGGGCACCCAAGACGCAGCAACCCACCACCCCAGAGCACCAAGACACAACAACCACCACCCCAGAGCACAAGACACAGCAACCACCACCACCCCAGGTACTTAGAGACACAGCAACCACCACCCCAGAGCGCAAGACACAACAACAACCACCCCAGAGCACCAAGACAAAGCAACCACCACCCCAGAGCACCAAGACACAGCAACAACCACCCCAGGCACCAAGACACAACCACCACCCGCCCCAGGTACCCGAGACACAGCAACCACCACCCCAGGCACCAGAGACACAACAACAACCACCCAGAGCGCAAGACAAGAAACTAGCCGCACACCCAGAGCGCAAGGGCACAGCAACAACCACCCCCAGAGCACCAAGACAAAACAACCGCACCACCCCCAGAGCACCCGAGACACACACAGCAACAGCCACCCCAGAGCACCCAAGACACAGCAACAACCACCCCAGGCACCAAGACAAAACAACCACCACCCCAGAGCACCCAAGATTTACAACAACAACCCCACCCCCAGGCACCAGAGACAAAACAACCACCACCACCCCAGGCACCAAGACACAACAACAACCACCCCCAGGCACCAAGACGCAACAACAACCACCCCAGGCACCAGAGACAAAACAACAACCACCCCAGAGCACCAAGACACAGCCAACCACCCCAGAGCACCAAGACAAAACAACCACCACCCCGAGGCACCAAGACACAACAACAACCACCCCCAGAGCACCAGACAAAACAACCACCACCACCCCAGAGCACCAAGACAAAGCAACCACCACCCACAGAGCACCAAGACACAACAACAACCACCCCAGAGCACCAAGACAAAACAACAACCACCCCCAGAGCACCAAGACCAACAACCACCACCCCAGAGCACCAAGACACAACAACCACCACCCCAGGCACCCAGACACAACAACAACCACCCCAGAGCACTAGAGATTTAAACACAACCACCACCCCAGGTACCAAGACACAGCAACCACCCCAGAGTACCAAGACACAACAACCACCACCCCAGAGCACCAAGACAAAGAGCAACAACCACCCCAGGCACCCAAGAGACACGAAAGCAACAACCACCCCAGGCACCCAAGAGACAAAACAGCCACTTACCCCAGGCACCCAGGGCAGAAGCCACCACACCCCAGGTACCAAGACAAAACAACAACCACCCCGAGGCCTGCGGGAGACGAAACAGCCACCCACACCACCCCAGGCACCAAGACAAAGAGCAGCCACCCCAGAGCACCAAGGCCGCAACCACCACCACACAGGTACCAAGACAAGGAAACAACAACCACCCCAGAGCACCAAGACAAAACAACCACCACCACCCCAGGCACCCAAGACACAACAACAGCCCACCCCCCAGAGCACCAAGACACAACAGCAACCACCCCAGGCACCAAGACAAAGAGCAACAGCCACCCAGGCACCAAGACACAACAGCAACCACCCCAGCGAGGCACCAAGACAAAACAACCACCACCACCCCAGAGCACCAAGACACAAGCAGCAACCACCCCAGAGCACCAAGACAAAACAACCACCACCACCCAGGCACCAAGACAAAGCAACCACCACCCCAGAGCCGCAAGACACAACAACAACCACCCCAGAGCACCAAGACACAACAACAAGCACCCCAGAGCACCAGACAAACAACAGCCACCCCAGAGCACCAAGACACAGCAACAACCGCCCCGAGAGCACCAAGAGACACAACAACAACCACCCAGAGCACCAAGACAAAACAACAGCCACCCCAGGCATAAACAAGAAACAGCCACCCACCCCCAGGCACCCAAGACACAACCCAGCCACCACCCCAGAGCACCAAGACACAGCAACAGCTACCCCAGGCACCCAGACACAGCAACCACCCACCCCAGGTACCAAGACACAGCAACCACCACCCCAGGTACCAGGGCAGCAGCCACCCACCCCGGGAGCACCAAGACACAACAACCACCCCGAGCAAGACACAGCAACAGCCACCCCAGAGCACCCAAGACACAACAACAACCACCCCAGAGCACCAAGACACAGCAACAACCACCCGAGCACCAAGACACAACAACCACCACCCAGAGCACCAAGACAAAACAACACCACCCCAGGCACCCAAGACACAGCAACCACCACCCAGGCACTAGAGACACAACAACAACCACCCAGGCACCCAAGAGACACAGCAAGCCACCACCCCAGGCACCAAGACACAGCAACCCACCACCCCAGAGCGCAAGACACAACAACCACCGCCCAGAGGCACCAAGGACACAAGCAAGCCGCACCCCAGAGCACCAAGACAAAACAACCACCACCCCAGAGCACCAAGACACAACAACAACCACCCCAGAGCACCAAGACAAAACAACCACCACCCCAGAGCACCAAGACAAAACAACCACCACCCCAGAGCACCAAGACAAAACAACCACCACCCCAGAGCACCAAGACAAAACAACCACCACCCCAGAGCACCAAGACAAAACAACCACCACCACTTATGTGCACCAAGGCAAAAAAATTTCACCTTCAATCAATACTGTTTTACTCATGTGAACTACAGTACATATTTTCTGTGGTGTTGTAATGTTGCAATATATTCTAGTTTCAGGAAGTGATTGAGAATGAACAAAGTACTTCCCTTTAACACACAGTTGAGAGAAAGGTGACAAGAGGACCTGATGAGAGCTCTCTGTATTACTTCAATGGTTATCTTTAGGTGAATCAATGACCTAATGTGTTCCTAGAATACTCTTAAAAACTTAATTAATATACAGTATATTAGAAATAATAACATTTAGTAGTATAGAAGCTAGTTCACGATGATCTATTGTTTTTATGCAACAAAAAGGGCAAACAAGAGATTAACTGACCTTCAGACTTAGGGATCTTCATCTCGGTTCTTTGATTGTCTGACACGGACAGTACTGGAGTAAGTGTAAACCCTAGAGAAAAAAATATTAGTCCCATCACTCTTTGTTACTGTTGAGGATAAAATTCTCATTCACAAAGTCAGTTGTGTCCAAGACCGTGAGTTACATTTAATAGTACAAGATTAACCCTTGACAGACCAACCACCCAAATGGCTAGTAAGCTGCTAAGTGGTGAAATAATAAACAAGACCAGTAGTGTACATTATTAACTATATTATTAAAGTATTTTACCTCTAATTCAATATATTTTTTTATTCTCTTTTAATTAAAAGTTTATGTATACCTTATGCACACTTGATCCAACTGTGCCCTTCCCCTCCCCTAGACAACCCTATCTGGGTCTGGCCCTACTAGTACAGTACAGTATACAGTAAAAACGAGTGATAACTTACAACAATACCTGTAAACCTAACTTACCTTACTGGTTGAACTGAATCATTGTTGTTAAACACTAATACCATATACAAAAATAATTGAAAAAACACAGCTGTAGTATTTTGTACACTTGCTCTAAAAATTATCTTTACAATTTTGTCTGAGACATTATGACGCAACAAAGGATTTTGACAACCCAATTGAGACAACAGGAGTCGCAGTGTTCATTTTGAAATTCATCAGATACTTTTTGGAGTGAGTGTACATCACTTTGTTGACAGTGGTGAAAGCTCCATATAAAGAACCATGATCTAATGGTTATAGTCCAGTAGCTGAAGATTTCACATCTAACGGAACTTTGATCTAAAGGACTTCCTTCTCAATAAAGTCCATTGAATAGAGGTTTCACATCTAATGGAACCTCTATCTAATGGACTTCCCCTCCATATAGTCCGGTAAATAAAGGTTCCACTGTATGACGATTTTTTTATGTCAGCAATTCATGGACAGCAAGTACTGTAGTCATCTTTAGATATGACTAGCACTTGACAAATATAGTAAAACCTCGATATATGCGAGAGATACGTTCCTGAAAACCCTCAAATAAACCAAATCGTATACCTGTACAATATATTGAATGCAGTCCTTAGTTCAAAGGGTAAAAATAGGATGCATTCCATAACCCAAAATTAAAATGTTACAGACACATTTTCAACACAATTTCAAGACAAATAAACCATAAAACAAATCAATAAAATATTATTTTTCAAATAATAGATAAAATAAAGGTACAGTACTTATCAGTACTGTAGACAAGTTGATGGAGGTGGTGGTAGAGGTTTTACATAGTGGGTGATGTTGTTAGAGTGACATCTGCAGAGTCATCTGGATTAAATCCATATCAGGGAGTGTGACATCTCACATAAGGCTGAATTTTGTTCGCATTAATTGAATTCCTGGTAGGAATAGGGTCTTCGAATACGAGTGAATTTGCTTATGCTGAGCTCGCATATATCGAGGGACCACTGTTTATGTACAGTCACCCACAAAAGTTCTGTCGCTTCTCCTCCTGAACCACAAACCCCGACATTCAGACTCATGAAGCCAAAGTATTTATGGACAGAATAATGTATCAGTGTCTACTGCTTCAGGTTCACGAGTCTGAGTTTCGGGGTTCGTGAACAGCTGGAGAGAAGACAGGACTTTTGTGGGTGACTACTTTCTATAAAGCCACCCTAGCCATAATAAGTACTTGTCATAACAAAGTGAATCAGACATGTCCAGAAGTTAAATACAGTATAGGAACATTCTTAAATATCAAATATAAACAAAAACCTGTGAAACCAACCAACCTACACCTCAAATCATGAGTTATACAAGCTGTAAATAAAACCAAATCATTTATAAAAATCAAAATATTTAATGTCATACCAATTCCATCCAGAAAAAAAGAATGTGTAACCTTCAAAATTTTAAAAACAACTGCATTTTCTTCCTTTCCTGTATCCAAACCCAAAAGCAAGACTAAGAGTAATTTAGGAATTACAGTCCAGGTATACCTTGCTATACATTGGACATGCATTTTTGAATAAGGCAACATTAAGTGAAACAATGTATACAGTGAATACAAGTTTACCATAGATCTAATGATATAAATAGGGGTTACATTCCTAGGGGACATTAAAACCTAATTTAGGTTATTAGTAGTTAAAAGAATCATTTAAGTATAAAATTTATGTCAATAAACATTTACCCCCAAGTTGGTTAAGGAAACTGTACAAGTGGCCGGCTGGGGTAGGAAGTGGTAAAGTTATTAAGATGATGCAGGATTGCCTACCTCTTCATCTAAGGATGGATGTATAAATTATTGGTCCATAGACAACTGAATGCCATTCTTCTTAATCTAGTTTGTACAGCTGCTTGTGATAATTTGTCATTGGTTATTAATTGCTTAACTACAAAGCTGCATTCTTTGTTTGGATCACACTTGTTTAAGATGGTGAAAAGGTCAAGCATTCTGGTGATGTCGCCTTTTTGTTCGTCATCTTCAAAACACCTAATTTAACTTCTAGATTAATACTTTTCCTTGATTTTCTCTTACAAGAGGCACAAATATCACTTGCTAGGTATTTTCCACTCATTTTTCAGGAATTGGTGAGGTAAATCATTATACCTAAATAGATGAGATCAAGCAAATGTGGGGTGATGTGTAACTGACGCTGGGGAGGGGATGAGGCAGAGGAGTTTGGCGATTGATTGGTATTCTAAAATTAACCAAAGTAGTCTACCACCTTCATATGCCTTATTTTTTTTTGGGGGGGGGGGTTATTATTTCTCTAATTCATCAACAATGTATAATAAAAAATCGAAACAACAAATAGCAAGACAACATAGTGAGGTACAGTATAACTACTTCGGATGGATTCACTTGTTACATCAAAGATAAAGCAACTTTTGCTTGAAACACATAAGAAATTAAATCACTCACTTCCTGGAGGTTTTTTGCGGAAAAGGATTGGCGAGAAAAGATCCTGTTGAGAGTCATGTGGTGCTTCACGAAGCTCTTCCCAGTCTTCCTGCAAATACAGGTATTACAATGGTTAAGAATGAGCTGCATACTGCTTTCTTTTCTTTAATAATTTCTTATTTGATGAAGGTTGGCAAGAAACAAGAGTAAACATGCACAAACATTCATTTTCCCTTCATTTAGTGTCATTCACATTTTTTAACTATTTCAAGTCTGACAAACATAATGTATCTCACACACTTCAGATCAGTCCTACCAACTTATGATATATGTTTTGATTTCTCCTGCCTAGTTTCTATATCCTGGAGCAGCTTTAAGTCATTTAATTATGCCATATGTAATAATTTGCCATCAAATATTGCACAACTGCTCAGTTACCCAACAAACACTATGGTGGAAGAATGTTTATTGGAATGAGCATCTGGCAGCTGAGAGTGATACCCATAGATCTGGTAGATGTAAACATAACTGTGCAACCAACCATCCAAGTAACTAACATGCAAATCAGTAAAGAGGATAATGCATAAATCATATGACTAGGGAGTTATTCTTATTTTAATAACAATCATTACGTCTATCTTTACACCACTAACAACTAGGCCCACATTGTTTCCACTTTCTTCCTAATCTGTTGACCAGTTTTTGTAATAGTTCCCTATATCACTACAGGCAGTCCCCAGGTTATGAACGAGTTCTATTCCTGGCGAACGTTCTTAAATAAAAAATGTATGCAAGTCTAAACACATGCTATGTGTATACTGTACTTGCAGAACAATGTCTAAAATCCCACTACTGTATATCATAGCCTAAGTCCTTATATACATCTAAGATTACTTGATTTAAGAGAAAGCAAGAAATAGAATCACAAAATACAGTAAATTAAAGTAAAAAATAAGTCATCAGGCAAATAAAATACTGCAAATTTAAAGTTTAACCTCGTTCGTATCAGCGGATGTTTGCGAGTCAGACGTTCGTAGCCCGGGGACTGCCTGTACTTGGAACTTGTCCCATTGAAAATTTTGAACGGGTGTAATGAAATAAAATCGCTCTTTCTCAAATTTGAAAAGGTAAGTTAATTAAATAAAAAGGCTATACCAAACAGCCTGGCCATGCTTATACTCACACATCTATTGTATATCCAAATTTTCAGTCTCCAATCCAACATGACCAATAGATTATAATTGCTGCAAAAATTTGAGTGCATCGAATCACACATCAATATCGAATGCAATTCTCTAACACTCGACTCCCAATAATTTCAAATATTCTCAAAGTGTAAATTTTTACTTTGTCTGTCTTCCTGAGTGCACAAAGTATTGACAGATTAAGAGGACAGATGGTGATATAATGCAACAAATCAAGTTGAAGTGGAAACCAATTATGGAAAACAAGTTGAAGTGGAAACCAATTATGGAAAATAATCAACACTTGTAGCAGGTGATCACAACTTACAAAATCTGAAGTGCATCTTTTTGAAATACTAGACAATTCCCTTCACAAGTGTGTTTACAGGGGCTCATCATGTAAACATTCCACAAATCATTATCTTTGAGACGTCTATTTTAATTTGATTCCATAGTATGTTTACTATGGCGAGTTTCCTTTGGTCAACTGTAAACAAACAACACTGCCACACTGCACAAAACCTGACGAGCCCCTGTCTAGCACTAGTGGAGGGGACTGTACATGTACTGAGGAATTATCGTAAATTGTCTAGTAGGCCCTCCTTGAACACTGGTTAGGTTTCTTTAAAACGACGTGTACGGCAAGTCCAAGTTGGAGGAAATTATTATCTTATAAGAACACAGTAATAAGATTTAGGGAATGCAGCCGTGAAAATTCTCTGATTATTACGTAAACACAGATCTTTTTATATACTGTACCCATTAATGAGAAGCCCTACCAATACTGTATTTATATGAACTAAAAAATATACTAAATTCAAACAGACATTCCCATATGATAAAAAAAATAGAAACACCAAATCCACTTTGTTTTTGGAAACTTAGTTGTCAGAGGTAGATTATTTAATACAATACAGTGATATCTCTGTTAGCCGGAACAATTGGTGCAGAGCACTTTCGGGAATGAGAGATTCCGAGTAACGAGACGACTCTCTCAAAGCCGGAAAAAAATCCCTCACCCTCGGAATTTTCCGGGTGCAGTACGTCGGATAATTCGCGGATTTTTATTTCGCAGTCCTCTATTATTCGTAAATGACACCCTGGATGTACCCAAGAATGTCTGCGGGTAGTTTTAAAATCGACGGCATTTTCACGGCCAGTACGATAAGCACACGAGTTTTGTTATTTTGTATTTTGCATACACCAAAAATGAACAAAAACTGTTACAGTATAATAAACAAACAAAAATTTATTATATATGACAAATCATAAAATACAATAGAAATCAATTTATGTGCAAAAATATCTCTTTCCACTCTCAGACCGCCCTCTGGGTCACCACGACAGTACAGCCAAGAAGCTACCCGGAGACATGTATGTTGGTTAAGCTGTATGTATGCCCAGAATGTCACATTGGGGGAGACAGGCA
This sequence comes from Homarus americanus, assembly GCF_018991925.1. Classification (NCBI taxonomy): domain Eukaryota; kingdom Metazoa; phylum Arthropoda; class Malacostraca; order Decapoda; family Nephropidae; genus Homarus; species Homarus americanus. The sequence goes on along the minus strand of NW_024725489.1, from coordinate 4,087,545 downwards.
GCTGGGCTGGAGACACAGGCAACAAACTACAGCTCCTCCCCGACTTACGACCGACTCGACTTACGTCCACCCGCACTTACGACCCGCCTCAGTCGTACCAAAATGTGGTCAAATTATGTATTTTTGAGTCCCAAGGTCAGTACACAGACAAAATTTTCATCTTTAAAATGGCTGGCAAGCTTAAAAGTGCGTGTCTTGTGGTGCTGAGAAGAAAAAGAGACCCAAATTTTCGATTTTCTATGTGTTATTTAAGCATTTCCGACTTACGACCATTTCGACTTACGACCTGGATGTCGGTCCCTAAACCCGTCGTAAGTCGGGGAGTACCTGTATACACACATTATAATAAAAAATTGGTATTATATGCATTTACAGTAAACTGAAATGGGCCAAACTAAGTCACTAGTAGCAATGACAAACCCCCCCTGCCCCAATAACACATACATACTGTACATTCACCTGTCCCACACAAAATACACACCCTCTCTCTTAATTTTCTTGTATTATAGTTTTATATTATATTTACCCTGTACAGTACTTTATTTTATAAGTTATATTGCCTTCATTTATAAGTCACATTAGAGTATTCATATGATTTTTCTACATATTTTATAGTTTTATTATATATAACTACGATATGTGTAGCTATCTCACATGCCACAGCTGGCGAGCAATGTGCTGTATGTTAAACGTATTTTGCTTTGCACACTTTGCTCTGATTGGCAGAAAGTGAAACAAAAAACAATGGTGATGTAATCTTGTTGGATTCCATTAATTTTTTTTCTTAATTTTAAGAAAAAAAAGTGAGTGGGAACTCTTCATAATAAAGAGGCTGCACTCATGCCACTTTGCAATTTATCAAGAACTTTAATTTTCTTTTCTAGTGTCATCACTTTAGGGTTAGTTTCACACAAACACACACACACACAATAAAAAATAGATCAACTCAGACAACATGCATTAGTTTAACTAAAGCTTACACAAGAGGGAGAAAGCAGGGGTGTAGGTGTGAGATGTGAAGTGGGAGGAAGGTGCGGGAGAGCTCTAGATCTAGAAAGTATGAGTGAGTGCACATTGAAGCGCGTATATTACAGTACTTGAATTCTCTGTACAATATTTGGCAAATAATTGACCACACTTATTTTTATTTTTACTGTATAAGTGAATCAGCGGTGCAGAATATATATGTTGGAGGAGGGTTTAGTTTTTATTTTCATGAAACAATAGGCCATAAATAAACAATATATGCACTGCATTACCTTGCTATCACATCCTAATGCAAGACTTCCAACAGGAGAAGTCATTGTAGGAGCAGTGTCATCAATTTTCACAGGTGACTCAACAGAGAGAGAAATCACATCTATGTTCTCTTCTGAGATGTCAATTGTGCCATTTGACTGATCCATCCTGAAATAAAAACATATATAGTACATAGAACTAAACTAAAGACCTTCACTTTAAAACACATATTATAACATTTAAATGATTTATGACAACCTTTATAAACAATATCTTCTGTACTAAACTGATTTTGAAGTATCAGAATAATGTGTACAATACAGTGCACCTAATTAACATACAATACTGTACTGTCTCTTAATATTATAAACGTTACACATGACTTTAAAACAGGCACCTCACAAACATTTTCCAATTATTGGTACCTACACAAGTAGTATCAAAAAATCAACTTAAATGCTGGAATTCTGTGGAAAAATCTTACCTGTTGGTTTGACTAACATTTTCATGAAGGATTATCAATTAATATACATGATTACAAGAAACAGGAATATGAAACAGCTCTTGAAAATAACACCAGGTGGTATCCAGGATACTTTTGGGCCAAAATTTTCAGCTTAATTCAACAAATTCTTCAAAGGTCAAAGTCACCTGCTCACTTAAGGATCAGTCATTATAAAAGCCCATAACTTGGGTATTAAAACACAAAAGATAAGATCATGCCCTGACACCTTGTTAAGGGCAATGTGGATACAGTGCACTGTAGAATAAGCCAGTTTTGTACATAAGGAGGGAGAATGGCTAGCACTGCACTTGACTAGTTTCACTTTCTTCAACTGTAAAGTTAAACATCCAGTAACAGCTAGGTGAACTTGTGATGCTCTGGACACAAACAAGTGACTCTTAGAACATGAGGCGAGGGTCGAGTCCACAGCCTTAAATGCATTTACTCTTTAAATCACAAGTTTAAGGATTCCAAATACTGTATCTCGGTTTTATGTTATAATTTTATATGGATGACACTACTTCTCTGAGCAATGTTAAAGGTCAACAAATTATATTTACACATCCACTTAACAAAAAACAACTTATAGATCATAAATGAAGATCAGGCTTTTATCTAAAGTGTTGTCATTGTATGTTTAACTTCAAGTGATTATCACATAAGTATAGACAGGGCCTAAGATAAAAGGTAACTACTGTACACAACAGTAGCTACTCACCAAAGAAACTACAATTATGATGTACAGACTTTCTTTCCTCATTTGTTATTAGGTCACCCCATCACCCAAGTATTTTATATTTACCAAGAGAGCTAGTTACTGTATACTGTACTGGACAATACAAAAACCACCAACATCAACCTTTCCACCATGGAGTATAACTGGGTTGAAGGCCAAGAGGCAGTCCTTTGCTAAATCCCAGGGTAATAATACACTACAGTACTTTTATGGCACTGGTGAGACCAGACGGAATAAGCAAGCCTCCTTCAGAGCGCATTCACACACACCTAATCCTTACCTTGCTTGTTATGTAGAGCACTTGACTGACAGTAACAATTTACTTTTTGTGGCAATCAGACGCCGAGGAAAATGGACACTAGCTGAAGAGTTGCTATATGTGATCTTCCTTGCCTTATTGAAGTTGGACCATTTTCTCTGAAATAAAAGTAAAGTTTTTTTTAAAACTGAATGGATAGTTCATTTCAACAAAATTTCAAATGTAACACACTTGCACGTACAGTCACCTACACTTATACTACCTGGTACAGTGGCCAGCGAGTTTTATGAAATGTGGAATCTGTGTTTGTTTACATCATATTAAAACTCCCAGAATGGCCTTAAGGAATGTTGCAATAATAGCCAGACTAAGGGGTGCTACATAAGCATTCCAGAGAGATGCCACATCTTAAAAAACGTCCCACCCACTGTTCTAGGTAAAAGAGCTGGCGAAAATATATACACAGGATCTCGGTCTGTAGTTTGGCCTTATTGAAAGTAAGTCTGAGTCTAATGACTACCTTATCAACTACCAGTACCAACCATCCTCCATACTGAGCCATAACCATCCTACAGAGCGAGAGGAAACTAAATCTTAGTTCAGTATCTGAAGCCTATCTCTCAAAAAAAAATAAAATAAATAAATAAAAATAAAAATAAATACAAAAAGGGGACAAATTTGTTAGTTATTTTCTTCTTGAAAAGACAAATATTTTCATACAGTACATGGGCTTTTGTAAATATTAAACTGTGTATGTGTATATAAAAATGCTCCCTAATTTATTTTATCGACGTGAGATTTCTGACACCATAAGTTCGTAAACAGAGGAAGACAGGTAAACCATGATAAACGATGTCTCGTTCAGCAATACAGTATTCCACTTTAACGATGGGCATGAATTAAGACCATCTCACTATATACACTCACTAAAAATCACTTGAACAATATCCATTGATATCCATTGGTTAGAATTTGTTTTAATCTCTAGTGCAAACTATGGGTTGTACAGTACAGTACCCGTATATACACAAATTAATCGCTGTCTTGTAAGGATTCCAGCGATACAAATTATATTTTTCTATATCAAATCAGTGACAGTTTATAAGGAAAATTTTTTTAACTCTATGCACCAGACATCTCTCATTTTACTGTCAGCTCTAATCACGCACTGCCACACAGCCAACCCACGCACTACAGCGCTCCGCTTGGTTCTTTGTCAATCGTAAACCCGCCCTCACGTTGCTCCACGATGATCGGTCAGAAGCGTAAATTGTACTTATCAGCGGTTTTTTTCTTATAATGAGGACAGAACCAACATTTTGATTGAACTGTGTTATGGTGTGTTTTTGTGACTAAGATGCTTCACCTCTGCTATTGTGAGAATGATATGAGCAGTGTTGGCCACTATCACTGTTTATATGTTATCATCGTTCGCTATGTTTCAGTGACAAGTGCTTTTTGCTCTGTTTTTTATGACTGTGAAGTGACCAGTGTAACTTTGACAATGTCTGGGAAGGCCAAGGCATCCAAGACAACCATGTCTCTGTAATGAAGCTTGACATTATTAAGCAGCAAGAGACTCCCCAGAGGCTGTGTGAGAGTGACGTTTCCACTCCACCTACAGTACAAGCGTTCCCTTCAAGCTGCAGTCCCCCACTAGAGTTTCTACCCAGAATAAATCCACCTTAGCGCTGATTTTTCAACGAACTTTCTGAGAAAATTACGGAAAATCTCTCCTAATTTTTTCTGGGTCTGGGAGTAAATTCAAGGTTAAATTTAGGTGCATTTTCTGGAAAATTCGGAGAAAACTTCCAGAAACACTCCTTTTTTTCTGAGTCAGTCTGGGAGCAAATTTTGAGGATGAAATAATGTGTAATTTTGGAAAATTATGAGAAAATTCTGGAAACTCTCCAATTTTGGGGGGTTGGGGTCTGGGAGCAAATTCCAAGGATGAAATGATGTTTAGACCCACAGAAATTTTTCCCATTACCCGGAACAATTCCGGGGCTGTGGAAGACCTCTGCAGAATTATTTTGGGTAACAGAGATATTACTATAGGGAGCTTAGTATGGACCACTTGTCCTGAATTGCCCCAACTTTATTTAATCAACTTTAACACTCTTATGAACCAATGATGAATGTATCGTCATTGAAAAACATTACGTTTGTAAACTGATCGCCCATATGCTCGCAGCTAAGTGACAGCTTGCCACACTAGGTTTATCTTGGGAGGTTTGAGAAAGAATTAACAGTTTCAATCTCAAGTGCTGCTGCTACTTAAGTTCTCTATACACTTAAATTTTTTTAGCTCAAAAAGCCCACCTATATTGCACCCCAGAAGCTTTTTCCTACTGTTTCCAGTACAGTACATCACAGCTTCTTTCTGTTTAAAGACTCACTGACATCTGCTATGGTCGTATATACACTCATTACAGAAAGTGTCTGCAAGGTGACTCCGATGAATTTCAAAATGAACACTACGACTCCTGTTGTCTCGGTAGGGTTGTCAAAATCCTTCATTCATTGTGTAATAGTGTGTAGCAATTTTTTTTGCAAATACTTGTTGTAGTGAGTGTTCAAGAGCTCTAAAAGGTTGTTCATCACTGTTCATACAACATCTTGGCCAAACCAATTCTAATACAAGTATGGTACAGTAAATTCAAGTCGAGGCATTCCGGTATCAACTTATGGTACAGAATTCTTACCAGGATTGCACTGAGCAAGCTGTCATTGTTTTGTAATACTGTACTGTACTGTACTGGATGGCAAGAATTGACGTACTGATCCATGGAATCCCATTGTATAGTGAAGCCCCGAATTAGGCTGCTAAAGTATATGGCACCCATTAAGCCATTGATCAAGATCAAAGAGGTCTCAAATTGGTTGCTGGGACTACCTAAATTAGTAAACCTTCCCTATTGTAAATACAGCCCTTAAAAAGAAAAATACAAGAGGAAACGTAGGTTGTCAGACAAGTATGTGCCATCACAGAAGCTACTGCACACCTCACTTCCTGGCTTCAATCCCAACTCATCCCCAAGATTTCCAAACAAACCCACAAGAGGGACAGAGGGTTTTAAAGATAGCTACTTCGGACTTGCCTCAGCCATAAAATTGAATTTCAGAATTACTCTTTCATTTGTGGTAAGCTACCCATTACTTTAAGTTGAATGAACTGATGCCACATAAAATGGCATGACACTTGTTCAATGATAATATAATACAACAGCCCAAAGGAAAGTTAACTCTACTTTTGGGCAATATACAATAATTTAAGGGACAAGGACAGTAACCTTAAAGCCTTGCCAATACCACACAGTTAATGGCTCAATGTAAGGGCCAGGTACAAGACATATTGTTGTTTGGAGCGTATCACTTGCATCCATGACAGTCTGATGAGTAACTGACTGGGGTCAAAGGTCAAGGTCACAGCTGAAGATCACATGACAACAATAGTAACAAGCACATGTAATGCACTTGTCATCATATTAATCTCTTACAAGTTTACAGTATCAACATTTAATACTTTACATATCTTGTGTACATTCTCGCAAGCTTTAGGATAAGAATTCTGATTGGCTTCTTGTTATCAAAAACATCATCTTAGTGGCACCTGATTACTTAGTGTAAAGCAGGGTATTATGTCATCTGTTGCCACCCAAAGAATTTTGAGAATTTTATGGTTGCAATCAATAGATTAGAAAATTCTAGGACACTTTTCTTCTCTGACGTTTCCCTCACAAACTACTTATAATATGCCGGGGTAACCAGGGAGGTGGAGCCCCTGGTTAGGAGGTTAGGTTAGGTTGTTTGCGAGAGAAATGACATAAAAGAAGTGTCTTAGAATTTTCTAATCTATTGATTGCAACCAAAAAATTCTCAAAATTATTCAGGTGGCAACAAGTTAAATTTTACCTAAAGCAAACCAAAAATCTTGTAAACACTTGGTTTGTGATTATCTGAACTTTAATCATTCTCACAAGTTTATATCCAACAAAGAAAAGGGGAGTGTTCAGTTTAGCTCCGCCAATTTATTTTTGGATATACTGTACACTGCACTGTACTTTGATGGGATCTTTACTCTTGTGTTTTTTGAATGCAGATAAATAAATAAATTCAGTTAGGGAACAAGGAAAAAAAAATTGAAAACTATATACTGAAAAGATCATTCCATATAAACTAAAACTACTATAGGATGACTAAATTAAAGGTTAGGTTGTAGGGGTCATCTTTATAATGGGTTCTCAAGCATGTCTATCTTTGCTATCCACTCCAGCCAGACTTGTATTCAATGCAGTAAAACACACTTCAAAAGCATCCAGGAATACAGTAGTGGGACTGAGGATTGATAGAGAAAATGCCACAGTTTTCTTGTGGCAAATCTGGTGCTCTATTAAGGAACAAAAGGTGAAAACTCGGTTATATGGAGAAATAGCTAACATTCTGCTTACAATAATAAAATAAAATAAAAAATATTTTATAATAATGTACAACAGTCCTTAGAGCTCTCTGACCTAACAGTCTTAAATCTGAGTTACTTTATTTTAAAGCTATTTGACCACAACCACATTATACTCTTTGATTCTTAATAACAAAACGTAGTCAAGAAAATGGACTTAGCTGCCCAAAGGTTGACACATATCCTAACAAAGAAATATATAACCCAGACAGGCATATTTTTTTTTTTACATCCTTGTGTAAGGTGAAGCGCAGAAGCGTTTACAGCGCCCAACAGGGAAGCATGCTAAGTTCATGCTTGCCTTTATGTCTCAAGAGTTAAGGGCGTAGAAGCCTGAAGAGTCAAAGGCGTAGAAGCCTGAAGAGTCAAGGGCGTAGAAGCCTGAAGAGTCAGTGGTTTATGTCTTCAAGTTATTGTTAGCTCCAACAACTTGTCCCTGAATACGAATTCGCAACTTTCGACTTACAACAGGTACCTACTTTACTGCTAGGTGAACAGGGACTAATGGGGGCTAGGAATTATGTCCAAGCAACTTCCACCGGCCCGGGAATCGAACCCGTGACATCTTGCTTGTGAGGCAAGAGCGGTACCACTTCTACCACCGCCCCCCCCCCAGACAGGCAATAATACACCCGATTTCAATGGCACCATAAGCACAAAAATTGTATACACAATGACACAACAAATCAAATTGTTCTTCATTAAGTAACTACATCATAAGTCCCTGAGACACTTCCCTAGACAACTCTTCTCCACACAGGTCAGTCTTGGGAAGGTTGTCAACATTCACAGTAAATGCACATAACCTGTAAGAACCCATTAAAATATAACCTTCCTAAATATCATTATTATACTGAAGCGAATACAGTTTAACAATACATACAATACACAAGTATTACCATTACACAGGTATATAAAGTTAACAACAGGTTCTACTTCACCATCAACCAATCCTTCCTTGGCTGTCACATCAAGTTTAACCACAAATTTATCTGTACTTGTTATTCATCATTATTTTAATCTTAATGACAGAAAGAGATAAATATTTTTCCAAGCGGGAGCCTTAAGATCAAGTTAGGAGGTAATTACCAGCACTGCCAGAGTAAAACACAGTAATACTTCTCACCTAAAGCTTCTTCTCTACGGCACTCATATTAGGCCGGGCAAAAACATCTTTTATTTTTTTATTTGTAAAAAAATATTGTCCTTAATTTATAAATTCTTATTACACTTATGGTTACGCATAATAGTTTGTCATTATATATCTGTAATGCTATATTGTTTATATATTGTGGAAATTTTACTTTGCAGAGTGTTCTACGGTAAGTTGCCAAACATGTAGTCCCTCCTGGTTGACTCTGTGTGAGGATAACCAACTCTGGCATTATGACATTTTTATTATTATTATTCACTGTGGCAGCACTAACAGAGGAACCGTGGTATTCTAGTTTTTCGACACGGACAGTAGAGTAATTGTAAATTGTATTGCGTGCTTTTACTTAGTAAGCTAACCCCATGTAGTGAGCTTTTGAAACATGTAATTCAAGTTAGAAATTAGACTCACATTAAAAGACAGGTAAACCACAGACGTAAACTATCTTGGTGCAGTATTTTAAAACACTGTACTTCCAACTTTTATTGAATGGCAAATATCTGCCTCAATTACACACAATTGCAGGGTCTCAATTGTTTCTCTTAATATTGACAACACAAGAGTCATATATTGTTTCTCACTTGATTTTTTTTTCATTTTGTATTTATGGTTCTTTATTATTATTATTATTATTATTATTATTATTATTATTATTATTACATTATCGCCCCCTAGGCCCCGATGTGGGTCAGTGACCTGTGCCTGGGTGGACTAATCCCCGTAAAAAAAAAAATGATGTCATCGGTCATCGAAAATGCGATTTGAAACAAGATCTGGTGCTACTATAGCGAGCGGTCTTCACTATATTTCGGTTAAATTAGGCTAGGTCAGGTTAGGTTAGATTAGGTCAGGTGAGATTAGATTATATTAAATTAGGTTAAGTTAGGTTTAGACAAACGATATCTTTGTAGATCGCTCGCTATAGTAGCACCAAGTCTTGTTTAAAAAAGGTAGTTTTGATGACCGATGACATCCTCATCTGTTGATAATTGACATTCAATGGAAGCTTGAAGTACCTTGGCTCACACCATTGAGCTGTAAGTAAAGTGTTTTCAAATACTGCAATATACTGTAAGTACGGGGATTAAGATAGTTTACGTTTGTGATTTATCTGAAGAGAAACCTTAAATAATGTAAACAGTTTGAAAGTAATCGGAGAGTGACTTACACAGTGTACTGCACATTATGGAATTTTTCCTTCCTGAGAGTACTTACATGTAAACAAAATAAGAGTTTGGTGCTTGAAGCATTAAATGCCAAGAAAGACTGAGATTTAATCAAAATAAGAAAAAAATGGCATATGCCTTGAGGCTAGGAGTAAGGGATACATTACATCATCTTTAGGCACAGCAATACTATTTCCAGTCGTGTAGACAAGAATCATGTGCAATAATAGATTAACAGGGAAGTAATATGTAAATGTAATAACCTAGTATGTATAATGCCATAATCACCCCCCCCCTCACACATGCGCATTTTTCTATACATATTCATGCACACACCAACACATCTCTTCGCTATAAAAGTATGCACATTTTTGGATTATACCTACACTTACCCATTTTATACATTACAATCTTATGGAGGAGAAAAAGGCTACATTAATTATGAATATTTATTTACAATATTTAACAAAGTTTATATACTTTTCCAGATATGAATACATATGTTTTAACAGCTTTCATCAGCATTTACAGTATGTCATTCAGAACACCCCTGGCGAGTCCAGAAATTGAGTCTGTACACTGTATGAGTCCATACACTGAGTCTAGACACTATGAGTCTGTACACTGTATACGTCCAGACACAGTATGAATCTAGATACTGTATGTGTCTGAATATTGTATGAGTTCAAAGATTGTATGAGTCCAGATACTGCATGAGTCCAGACATGATGGGTCAACATGACCACTGTGAGTGAGGAACATGAAGGATGGCACAAGGTGTGTGAGCCTTAAGCCAACGCCATGACTAGTAGAGAGGAACACAGACTGCAAGGTGGGCGAGCTGACGACCCCTTGGTACACACACACACACACACGCGGGTAGAATCCCAAACTTTATACCAATACATAAAATTATATTTATTTAATCCTTTAGCAGATTAATAAAGACCGCAATAAACCAGTATTTTCCTTCTTATTATATTGTAGTACAGTTTGGTATTATAATTTCATTTATAAGGCATTAACAGAGAGCAATGCTTTTCTCCTAAATGATATATTTGGGCGCTTGTTACACCAACGGTCCAACACACAAAGTACTCTCATTGGTCACACTCTGTACAGCGCCACAGTGAGTGAGTTTACAGAATGGACGTGTGAGAGCTGTTTATAATTCCTGAAAACACAATACATATTATTAGTGTTCGAATATGTATTGTCCCACAGCTGAGGCCATGAAATAAATGTCTCTGAGTTCAAGGCTTGTGGAGCCATTCACTGAGGGCTGAAGAACCAATGACACACTTGCATGCAATGCGTTTTAGTATAAAATTTACCTTATATTATAAAATATTTTGCATAAATGATTTCATAAAACACTAATTCATTAAAATTTATTTCTGCTGTATATGCATCTTTGTTTAATACGTATTATAACAAAGCATTAGATTTACTGAGAGTGAAATGAGTACATTGCCTCATCTTTCTTTCGTGTGTGTCTGAGGTGAAACTTGTATTGTGTGAGGAGGGGGAGGGCTGTCTAACAAAATGACATACATACATACATACATACATACATACATACATACAGGTTAGTCTTAATTAAAATTGGCACATTACTTGGTCGTTTTCTAGCCCCCGATATGATAAATTTTTGGATTCACAGACACACACACACGTTACTATCCTCTTATTCAGCCAGTGTTGGGGAGGCATATATTGTTATCCCTGTCTAAAGTCCTGTACTCGCGTCCATATATTTGTTGGTACACATCTAATCGCTTGATTCCTTCAATATATGACCAGATAACTTTTATATAAATCACGACTTAGGTTTGTTTGGCGCTTGATTATATATCGATAAATTCTAGCTGAGTTTTGACGCGGGCAGTTGACAAAAAATAAAAGGTATATTGTACAGACCAGCGAGTACTCAAGAGACTACACTCATTAATTAGAGCTACACAACCCTTACCAGAACCCCAACTGAGTTTTGTATTGAGGTTTTTGTTCGTAAAGGTTTGGTCAAGTTTGGCTTTGGTAGTTGTCATTCACGTTTTGATTCAGTTTATGGTCGCTAACTGATTTAGGAATCTGCGAGAACATCCTGTGTTAGCGCGTTCAGTACTGACATTCCAGTTTAACCTTCACGGAGCTTATGCGACAGTACAGTCGTGAGCAGAAGTCCTGTCGCCCCTTGTGCTGTTCCGCGAACCAAGAGATTCAGACTCATGAACCCGAAGCAGTAGACACTGATGCATTATTCTGCCCATAAATGCTTCGGATTCATGAGTCTGAATCTCAGGTTTCGTGGAGCAGCAGAAGGGGCGACAGGACTTTTGTTCACGAGTGTACAATACTTGCCAACAGTTCATAACGGAGACGACAGACTGCCCAAGCGGGTAACGATTCGCGAGCTATCGGTGGTGAAAAGGATAAAGTAAATAAAAATGGATTCATTATTGCACTCCACCCCCTAAACATACACAATACCAAGCTGTACTCCATACTGTACTGCCATTCAATCAGTGGCGCTTTTCTCTCGTTACTAAATAAAAACAGTTCCTATATACTGTACAGACAGGGATAAAACTATACAGTATACCCTCTCGAATCATATCGTGGGGCATAAATGACTCAAATGATTCTAAATAGGGTATAATAACCTTAGCTATTCAATATCTCATGTTTAATATTCCTGCAGTAATGTATTTTTTTATTATTATTCACTTTATTAATATAGACCAAGTACTGTATAATGTAACAATGGTAATGTGACCAAGTGTATTGTAATAATGGTTGTGTGTGACCAAGTGGTAACAACACGAGTTAGTGGTTTCAGCATGAATCTCGGTTGGGGTAAATGTCATGGTTCTTTAGGGGTAGTGGGATACATACAACACACTATAGAAAGTAGTATGGCCGGTGTTGTGCAAAATATCTACCGTACGAAATAAGTCACACCTGACATTTTTGCAGAATAGCTATGCAAAATAAGTCCCACCACAAAATATCTATCTCGGTGTGGTATTAGATAGGATTTCAATAAAGCTATTGTTGTTTAATATCGTGACCTCAGCGTATCCAGTGAGTTGCCCATGGCTCACGGCATGAGAGTACTGAGTTATAAATATAGGGATAATGTTTCCCTATGTGGTTTCTACTTAGGTATAGTGTGGCTTCTATTGGTGTGAAAGGGAGGGAGTAGTCCTTTGGCCAACGTTCAGGTGGCTTCCGTTAATTAGTTAGCCTGAGTCTTGGATGATGTATGTAGGAGGGGGAGCAAATGTAGGTCTCTGATGGGGTTGGGGGGGGTGACATAGGGGTCTCAATCTCCCATCTCCCTATAATCAACCAGCAATAACTAAAATCACCAACCATCACTTGTATTCCGATGATTTGATCAAAGAGTTGAAGGATATTCTAGAATCTGGGTACTTTTTCGCAGGCTGTCAGCGGGTATGTTGACATGCGCCGAACGGATGGTTTCTGGTTTAGCGCATGCGCAGTCTACGAGTATATCGCATGTGAAATATATTCCACAATACCTGGCACTACATTCGACTGCTTTTATTTCCCAAATAAATTTTGGTTCTCTTTTATAGACAAGTCACATGGAGTGCCCCGAACCCGGACGCAAACCAGCGTACCTTAGGCGAGCGTTGTATTCTTTGGCCGCCGCACCCTAGGTGGATGTGAGCACAGTACATAATTATTAAGTTGGTGGGTATGGACAAGTCCCTGACCTGGTGGGTGTGAATAGATTGAGGTTTCATGACTAAAATTACACCTCGTATTTGAAACTTGGCGTGAAACAACAACGTTTGACGACTATATCATGTAATGTACTGACAGGGGTTGAGGAGTGGTACAGGTCAAGAATAAAATACTGTTTTTAGTCCTTGGTATAGGTGTCCTTGTGTGTATCAGTGTAAGGCTTTGGCCAACCTTAACCTCGTACCTCACTGCTCACCGGCAGTAGCCTCGTGGCTCCATGGTATATAATGTTTGTTCACACTAACCAATTCTTGAACATTTTTGGATAATCATAAGAAGGTTGACAAGTATTGTAAATTTGAGGGATTGTCTTAATAATGTGAAATGTACATTAGTGATCCCCCATTTGGCCTTCCCCGGCTTACAGTTATAGAGGCAGTGATGAGGATGCCTCGCGAGGGGTACAGTACATGACAGTATAAGAATATTCCCCTGAACTTACACTAAGCGTAATACTAGTCAAGTGTTAGTTATCTAGTGGTTGGTGTAGACTGTCTGATGTTAGAGTGTGTAAACGTGTTTTGCTGGACGGTAGATGTTTTGTGTGGGCTGGGGAAATGGGTGGTAGGGAGGGGCTGGTCTGTGGGCATCATCTGATTGTGAGTTATTCTCTGTTGCTGGGTATGGGCGGTGTTGGTGGGCGCGGTGTGATACACTGGTGAACTGAGTGAGGTGGTACTTGTTGAACACTGTGACTGTGGTGCCAGACTGACTGTTCCCTTGTTATTGTGTATGTGCACCACTTCCTGATGCTGCCCCAGCTGCTGCTGATGGTGCTGGTGTTGCTGGTGTTGTTGTTGTTGTTGTTGTTGTTGTTGTTGTTGTTGTGCTTGCTGGTGGGGAAGTTTACTGCGATGCTGAAGACTTTTATGGTTAGCTAAAGCATTGCGAGTACGGTAGTGTTTGTTGCAGACGTCACACTTGTGTTGGTAGGTGGTGGTGGAAGAGTGCTGATCACGGATGTGTGTGGGCAGGTGGGTCCTCTTGCTCAGCCACTTGTAGCAGATGGGGCACTGCTGCTGCCGCCTGGGGTCCACTGCAATGAAACACCGACACACTCATCAACAGCCTGCATAAACAATATTTAACACTGATGTAACTAACTTCTTGTTGCTCTCCTTCACAAACAAGTTTCAGTTACTAGTCTGGATTTGTTCTCGGTCAAGATGCACTTGTGTACATATTTTTGTGTTTGCTTACTAAAATACACGAAGAACTCCATATAACAGTATTATTATGCATAATCTCAATTTTATTTTTGTTTTTTACAAGACCCCAACCAAGACTCCCAACATGTGACCTTTTGCTGCAACCCCTCTCCAGTTTCGGTGTAAAGTGGCCGAAGTCAAGAACAACATAGATTTTTCCTCACATCCAAACATTCATCCATTCTAGCTGCTGCAACGGACAGACAAGTTCTGCTCTAGTGTTCCTCTTCCGCAACAAGGCCTCAAGACTTCCATCTTCCATTATTCTTGCCATTTCACACCACCCAGCAGCACGTCCATCCCTAGAAGACACTCAGCACAATGTTCCTCCATCGATCACACACACACACACACACACACACACGCATCACTGCATCACTCGTATCTGGTAACCCAACAATGTCAACACACCTCACAATTACGTCAAGTACTCCTCGATGACGAAATTTAGTAAAGACCACAGTTGATGGTTTCTACTGTAAGCTTTCAGGTCTAATTTATCCTCATAATACAGACCCTATGGTGATACATCCATAGACTCTACCTTAACATAAAGGCGTCTCATACGAGGTTTCCAAGTGCTGCATGTATCCCAATACACGTCCGGTATAATAACCTATCCGTAAGACGCTACATCATGTTATACATACTTTTACCATTTAAAATTCTAATGGATTTCAGTGGGACGAACTGTACCAACCAATCATCAGGATGGGTGAGAGGCGCCATCACTGTCTCAAATGACTAACTTGAAGGAGGGAGAGTTGTTTCCAAGTGATGACGTGACCACTCACAGCTCACTTGGTGGTTTACAACTGAAAGCCTTAGAGAGCGACCCCCTTGTAGAGCCCCCAGGCCTAACCTGCCACACTGATGGTCTAAGCTGATCTTGCCCATCTAATATTATTTGTTTTTTCATTCTATGGTGACGTCTCATACATGTTAACAAGTGACTGGGCCTAGTTTCTCAAGGGTTCCTAAGTAATATTTCTCGTACAGTACCTGGAGATGTAAGAATACACCTAACTGGTTAACTTGAGCTAAAACACCCTAAAAACACCAACGGTACAATAAGACTCGACCTTAACTGGATACTTGCACTTAGCGCCATGTACTGTGTGACTGTTTCTAGGTAAGGTAATTTTAGTGTAATTTTTACGGTTTTTACCATAGTTTTTGCACTTTAAGTCAACAGTTAGATATGCATTTCCATATTCAACTGCGACTCATAATGTTTGTATGATCTTTTGATAATCTGATCCTGGTATGTTGAATAAATGTGACCTGTGGTGTGGCTCGCGACATGAATGAAAATATTCTGTGAGTGTAGGAAGTCAGCAGACCAACATACTGTAAGTCGAGGCTCCTACCTGTGAATCAAGCACAATATTGTCTTACTGTGTACGTCATTCATCACCACTTAAGACTGGTGACTTACGACTTACTTGACATTTAAGACGAATATAAACTGGAGTGTCGCCTGAGGAGGACAATGTTCACTTGACATTCACAACTCTGAAGGTCACAGTAAACCTGCTGGGGAGGTCACGTGTAAAGGTTAATAGTACAAATGTATAAATTTTCATTTTAATTCCTTAAATAATATTACACATACATCTGTTTCACATCAAAACCAGAAATAATGAGACCAAAAAGAAAAAACTGGTTTATATCTTACACTCCGCAGCACATTGCTATAGCTACGCCTAAATGAAAATTGGTAATATAATGACTCAAGGATATTTAACTTCCACTAAACATAAAAGATTGATACGTTTGGTACAAACAAATTGTAATATATAATGTATATTCCGGTAAAGGCAAACCGAGTGTTGTGTTGTGGTGTGCGGGGCGGGGCGGGGCAGGACAGGTAGGTGGTGAGTGTCGTGCTCCATGGCTGCCACACTCATACATGTTGTACCCGTAGGTGAGGTGGCCGTGGCACGTTTTTTATTCTTTATCACACAAAATATCCAAAGACTTTTATCACGACTTTCCAGAATCGAGCGGAAAATATCTGGGACAAGTGTTGTGATCAGCGAGAATTAGTTGTTACTCTGACATTCACTGTTTGGAAATTGGAAATTTAGTAACCTAACAAAATTACTTTACAAGGAATCGTACATTTGTATCAAAACATACCTGTTACAATAAAATAATTTTAATAAAACTTAAACTTAAAGTTAAGTGAGAAATACTTTACAAAAACCAGCACCACTCAGCTACAGAAAGTCAAAACTGATGTTTTATTACTTTGTTTTCTCCTCTCCTCTCTTGTTATCCTTCTTCTGGTACACATCACGTAATTGTAGTACTGTACCCGGGTCTGTATCTGAACTATGAGGTACTGTACTCTCCCCAACAAAAGTCGCCTCGCCTCACCAGCCTCTTCATGAACCCTCAGTGAGACTCAGAGACCTGTTTCGGTTTCACAGGTCTGAATCTCTGGGTTCATGAAGAGGTAGGTAAGGGGAGAGGACTTTAGCTGGAGAGTGTACAATACGTGAGGACGCCGCTGTACTGTACTTCACCTGCACCAGTCTCTTGATGGTGTACAATGCTGGAGAAATACCACGAACGGGACCATGAAACCATTTTTGAATGCACACGACACTTAACCAACTAAACCAGACCCAACGAGCCAAGGCTAGTTTATTTGTAGATGGGTTAGGTTAGGTTTGGTTGGTTCATATCGTCTGTTCTGGTATTGTTCGTGTACAGTACTTTGTCAACACCTTACGTCATGCCTTAAACGAACGGGTGGTAATGACCGTAGAGAGTATGAGAACGTTATACCGCCGCCTCGCCATGAGGTAAAGGTAAACTACTCGAGTTCGTATATAACCTCCCGCATTTTAGTTGGATCCAGGAGAGTCGTACATACTGCAAGAGGGATATCCCATTATGGTTGTGATATTATATGGTTGTGGCAATACTGTAGGAAACTCTTATTTAACACTCTCAACACTTTCACTCGTGTATTAATGTTCATTATATTGTTTTTACATTCTTCAGTAAATATTGCATTTTTATTTAACAACAAAATAAATATAGATGTAAATTTAAGCCTCATGGAAGTTTAATTTACTCACAGAGCTGCTGTAAGTACAACTGCAAAGTTTTCTGCTGAGCAACTAATACCTTGAAATAGTTTGATTGAAATGTGGCCAAATTTTTCGCAAATGTCAAAAGTTAAACTCTGAATAAAAAGAGGAAGCTTCCCAGTACATGATCAAAGTTATCGAGCCATGCCATTCTATATCGTCTTGTAATATCTCGGGGCTAAAGTGACATTTGTCCGTGTTGTCCTCCGGCATTACTATTGTTAAACACCTTATTCATCCGTAGTCTTAACTCCACCACTTTATGGGATGAAAGTCTTATAAATACCATGATTTTACACTTGATAGTGCCGGAAGAACACTGGTTTCAGTGGATGTAAAACTGATATAATTTAGTTTAGTTGTGTTAAATTTGTCAGCGATGGCAAACACTCAACTGACGTAGAAACTGTCACTATTAAACTACACTAATGTTGTTCTACAGCACAACTGATTCTCCCTGCCTCTCTTACCTCCATAACTTGGATCATCAGACATTTTCATTGCTACTACAGCTTGGGAAATTTCATATGGAAAATAAAAATGCACAGGATTTAAATAAAAATTCAAGGGCTCTCAAGTCCTTGAAAATCTGATCTAAAGACTCCAGGGTTTTCCAGATTTTCCAGGACTCTTGCGAATCCTGCGTGGGTGTTTTGTGCATAGTCTTGCGGTGTGTGTCCGTGTGTGATGTTGGTAGGGGCCTGGGAGTGTGGGTGGTGGGCGGGCTGTGTGGGTGTGTGTTCTAGATGTTGGGCGTCGGTTTGTGGGTCGGCAGTGGTGTGTGGGAGCGTTAATGGGTGGGTAAAGGCGTCGAGCTGGCGGGCGGTGACGTGGTGGACGCGGTACATATGTGTCAACACGTTGGAGCGGTTGCGACAATTCTTGCCGCACACGGGACAGAGGGCGGCGCTGGGGTCGTGAGGTGTGTGGTGGTCACGGACGTGTCGGCTGAGGTTACTGCGTGACCTGAACTCCCGCCCGCAGTGGGTACACCTGTGGCCAGACCCGCCGCCCACCGCCGCCCGCGTCCCGTAGTGGTCGTCCGCAACGTTGTTGTGGGTGACATGAGTGGCGTGGGAGTAGCGCCGTCCGTTGGTGTCGTCACACGTCACCACTCTCGGGCTCACCGCCGTCACCACTTCTGGAAGGACAACCCAGCCGTCAGATAGACGCACCCACCGACCCTCTCACCCACACCTACAACATAATATATCTCACGCTACACACCACAACACTACACTCTTCTTCACATACAAGATAAACCTCTACCCTATACTTTCGTGCCCTTGGCGTTTTCGTTTACTAAACATAGTATATAAAACGACAAATTACATATTGGCATCAGAAACAAACTGTTGAGGTATATTAGTCTTCAGCAAGAGTATGATACACGAAGTATGAGAGTTGAGGTACATTTTAGCTACCGTAGGTGGCTCAGTGTTGGGAGGTGGCGGTGGTTGTGGTGGTGGGCAGCTAGCACTTGTGTGTCTCACTCATCACAGTGTTGGTAGCACCACACACCTGGTACTTGGCCTCCTCCACCATACTTAACTCCACCTGCGGCTCTAGCTGTTGCCCGCCAGGTTGTTGTAGCTGGCTATACAGGTGCTGTTGCACCTGCTGTGCCTGTTGCTGCACCTGTTGTGCTTGCTGCTGCATCTGCTGTGTCTGCTGTTGCACTTGTTGTGCTTGATGCTGCACCTGATGTGGCTGGTGACCTGTAGGCAGCTGGTTAACACGGGAGGGGTCGTGGGTGTTGGGTGAGCCATGGAGGCCATGGGCGGGCATGGGTTGGGCAGTGGCTATGGCGTGCTGGAGCGCCTGGTCCCTGTTCTTCTCCTCACGGTGGTACATGGTGATGTGGTAGCGCAGAGAGTTCTTGGACGAGTACTTCTTGTTGCAGTACGGGCACGTGAACACCTGAGGCACGGCAGCGTGCAGGTCCCGCACGTGCGTGTTCAAGTTGGACTTGGAGGAATAACTCTTGAAGCAGTGAGGACACTTGTACGGTTTGTAGCGCCCATCTGAAATGAAGCAAAACACGGGCGGTGAGGCAACCATCCGATCCAAGAGTGGGTGGACCCCCCTGTGCCTGGTTGTGTGGTGGAGGGGCGAGGCCCGCACCACAACCACCACCTTATACTACACCAACACTAAACTTTCTACTTGTGTTACACTCCTTTCAAAATGCTTCCTGTGCACCTCCACCAGGCACTACCACTTGCTACACTTAGCAGACAACAACAACACACTCCGCTACAATATTATCTACTTGGGTTGCGATCACCTCACTACGTTGGCTCTTGTTCAGCCACAATCAGGCAGTATTGTCACCGTGTGTCATGTGGCAAATACGGTGACGACTAACACATTGTATAGAGAGAGCCGCAAGCTGTTGTTGAGACACCTACCTCCGCTGTTATCACTTTACGCGACGCACACCACCGTGACAGTTGTTAACAGTGCAACCACAAGGAAGGTGTCTCGGGAGAGGGGGGGTGTACCGTCACCTTGGTGAGTTTGTTCATACAGGACAATGTAACTATTTCACGCGGTAATAAACAGTACATTAAATTGCTTATACAGCCCAGTACAGTAGAGCAGCACACTAACTCCATTATGGTGTGTGCATACATAACATTTTTCTAAGGTGACAGTTGATGAGGGAGATGACAGTCTACTGAAGAAGACAGTCAACTCAGAGAGGTGACACTCTACTCAAAGAGGTGGCAGCCTACTGAGGGAGAAGATGGTTTACTGAGGGAGGTGACAGTCTACTGAGAGACGTAACAGTCTACTGAGGAAGAAGATGGTTTACTGAGGGAGGTGACAGTCTACTGAGAGACGTAACAGTCTACTGAGGAAGAAGACAGTCTACTAAGGGAGAAGACAGGGTGCTACTATAGCGTGCGGTCTACAAAGGTATCTTTAGTCTAACCTAACCTAACCTGACCTAACATAACCTAACCTGATCTAATATAACCTAACCTGACCCAACTTGACCTAATATAACCTAACCTGACCTAACCTAACATAAGCTAAATATCTTGTAGACCGCACGCTATAGTAGCACCGAAGACAGTCTACTGACGGAGATGACAGTCTACTGAAAGGAATGACAATCTACCAAGGGAAGTCAGTCTACTGAAAAAGACGGTCTATTGAGGGAGGTAACAGTTAACAGAGATAGGGGACAGTCTATTGAGGTAAATGACTGTAAACTGAGAGACGTAACACTATATTCTGTGATGTAACGGTTTACTGAGGAAGGTAACAGTCTACTGAGATGACGATCTACTGAAGAAGGTAACAGTCTACTGAGAGATGACGATCTACTGAGGAAGGTAACAGTCTACTGAGAGATGACGATCTACTGAGGAAGGTAACAGTCTACTGAGGAAGGTAACAGTCTACTGAGAGATGACGATCTACTGAGGAAGGTAACAGTCTACTGAGAGATGACGATCTACTGAGGAAGGTAACAGTCTACTGAGAGATGACGATCTACTGAGGAAGGTAACAGTCTACTGAGAGAGATGACGATCTACTGAGAGGAAGGTAACAGTCTACTGAGGAAGGTAACAGTCTACTGAGAGATGACGATCTACTGAGGAAGGTAACAGTCTACTGAGAGATGACGATCTACTGAGGGCGTAACAGTCTACTGAGAGATGACGATCTACTGAGGAAGGTAACAGTCTACTGAGAGATGACGATCTACTGAGGAAGGTAACAGTCTACTGAGGAAGGTAACAGTCTACTTAGAGATGACGATCTACTGAGGAAGGTAACAGTCTACTGAGGAAGGTAACAGTCTACTTAGAGATAACGATCTACTGAGGAAGGTAACAGTCTACTGAGGAAGGTAACAGTCTACTGAGAGATGACGATCTACTGAGGAAGGTAACAGTCTACTGGAGTAGATGACGATCTACTGAGGAAGGTAACAGTCTACTGAGATGACGATCTACTGAGGAAGGTAACAGTCTACTGAGAGAGATGACGCTCTACTGAGGAAGGTAAATAGTCTACTGAGAGATGACGATCTACTGAGGAAGGTAACAACAGTCTACTGAGGAAGGTAACAGTCTACTGAGGAAGGTAACAGTCTACTGAGTGAAGGTAACAGTCTACTGAGGAAGGTAACAGTCTACTGAGGAAGGTACAGTCTACTGAGAGATGACGATCTACTGAGGAAGGTAACAGTCTACTGAGAGATGACGATCTACTGAGAGGAAGGTAACAGTCTACTGAGGAAGGTAACAGTCTACTGAGAGATGGCACCTACTGAGGAAGGTAAGTCTACTGAGGAAGGTAACAGTCTACTGAGAGATGACGATCTACTGAGGAAGGTAACAGTCTACTGAGAGATGGCGATCTACTGAGGAAGGTAACAGTCTACTGAGGAAGGTAACAGTCTACTGAGAGATGACGATCTACTGAGGAAGGTAACAGATCTACTGAGGAAGGTAACAGTCTACTGAGAGATGACGATCTACTGAGGAAGGTAACAGTCTACTGAGGAAGGTAACAGTCTACTGAGAGATGACGATCTACTGAGGATGGAAACAGTCTACTGAGAGATGACGATCTACTGAGGAAGGTAACAGTCTACTGAGAGATGACGATCTACTGAGGAAGGTAACAGTCTACTGAGGAAGGTAACAGTCTACTGAGAGATGACGATCTACTGAGGATGGAAACAGTCTACTGAGAGATGACGATCTACTGAGGAAGGTAACAGTCTACTGAGAGATGACGATCTACTGAGGTTGATGACATGTAACTGAGACAGGTGAATTACTGAGGATAGGGAGGTGGCAGTCTATTCAGTGAGGTGAAAGTGTACTGAGGGAGAAGACTGTATACTGAGGGAGATGACTGTCGACAGAGGGAAGTAACAGTCTTCTAAGGAAGAAGACAGTCTATTGAGGGAGATGACAGTCTAGTACAGTAGGTAGCAGTCTAATAAAGTAGGCAACAGTCAAGTAAAGGAGGTAACAGTCTCATACAGTAGGTCACAGCCTAGTAAAGTAGGCAACAGTCAAGTAAAGGAGGTAACAGTCTAGTAAAGTAGGTAACAGCCAAGTAAAGTAGGCAACAGTCAAGTAAAGGAGGTAACAGTCTCATACAGTAGGTAACAGCCTAGTAAAGTAGGTAACAGTCTAGTAAAGTAGGTAACAGGCTACAAATGTACAGTAGATGCTAGTCTACCAAGGGAGGTGACAGTCTACTGACAGTCCCTCAACTTCGCCGTCGCCTCAGACAAATTTCAACAAGGACAACAACAATGGCGGACAAATTACGGAGCGTGGATGTTATGTAAGGTGAGGGAGGCCGGCGGGGGGTGTGTACCCTGGCCTGGCCCTCCTCCACCTCCTCCATTACCACCCCTGATCTACACGGCCAGGCAATAGACAACCTCCCTAGACCATCATCCGCCAGTAGGGTCGGCGGAATATGAAATAAGGCCCTTAAAACACCCATGTATGGGATAGGGTAGGATGTCTAGTGCCTGTACCGACAGACAACTAACCCATGACACAACCCTAACACACTATTAGCTTAGCTAGGCGGTCAGCCCGCCCTCTCTTACCTCCTCCTAAACTTCTTCAATTTCCGAACTATAACTTCCTCCCCCCCACCTCTAATCTTCTTTCACCCCTTATTTCTCTAAAAAAAAAAAAACTCCTCCATCCTCACCACTACCTCCTCCCCCCACCCTCACCAGCACCACCTCCTCCTCCTTCTCCACCCTCACCACCACCTCACTACCCTCACTCTCTACAAACTAACACTTGGTGACTACGAATATAACAATAACAACAGCCTTTCTCTCTCCCTCCACACACACACACACGCACGACATTACACCATAGAAAACGAGATGTAGGAGTTAGAAGCCGCGACAAGAGGAGAGAGGCGGTGTAGGAGAGGTGGGTCCTGTGCCGTTCTGCCGCTCGGCATTACAGATCCTCCTTGTTTTCCCCCCAGGACGATGATGAACACACCGCCCTCTATCTACCACTACTATAAACAGTCTACACACGACATTATCTACCATCTAATCTAATTCGTGCAAGCTAACACAATTGGGTTAATTTATGTCATACAAGAATTCTCGGATCAAAATTAATAATGTGTATAATCAACAATTCCTGCGTAACACGTGTGTGACTCAGCCTCTTGCTGGGTGTGGTAGATATAGTATAAGCGTGGCAGTGTGTTGACATTGTTGACACGGGGAAGAGAGGGGAGGGGGACGTGATTGTTCAGCCTGGGATAAAAATGTGAGGATGGTGGTGAGTGCGGGAGACAGCGGGGCGGCGGCCAGGCTGTGTGTGTGTGTATGTGTGCGTGTGCCTGTGTGTGTGCCTGTGTGTGTAGGTGTGTGCGTGTGTGTGTGGGGGTCACTGGAGACGAGGAGGAAGGCGCCCGCTATTGATTGATGACAAGACGTGGTCCCTCTCCCACCCCACACACACACACACACAAACACATACATACACACACACACACAAGCGCACAAGCTCACATACTGTACACACACACACACACACACACAGAAGCTGGTACACGTACACACATACACAAACTATCACACAGGATGAATAAAAATGATATATGTATTGTCAAGCTTTGAATGAATTGAAATACTCTGATGGTGATATGAATAGGATACATCTACAAATACCTCGACACGATACTTTGAAAATACCCAGTACACTTCTGAGGTGGCCAGACAAGTGGGGACTGTGTGAGTGTGTGAGACTATTGTAGACAGTCAACCAATAAGTGAGGTTAGGTTAGGTTATGAGTACTGAAGTGAATGTGTAGACAGTAATTATCACAATATGAAGTACTGGAAGGCGAAAATTTATGCTGGTGAAAGAGATTGAGAAAGAGAAACGTCAGACCGAAGGGTATTTCAAGGTGATGCTCTGTCACCTCTGTTCTTTACTTAGTCAGTGAGTCTATATAGTGACCGAAAGTGACGTGTACGGAACAACAGTGATAGAATGGTGCAAGTAACCGGAGCAGGTGTAATATCTCGAACTTAACGAACACTCAGCAATTTATACAATACTTGAAAGGATTTAGTTAGATTGAGAATTTGTTTTTAATATTTTGATCTGGTGAGTAGGTATTAGTGAGTGAGGTGAGAGAGGTGAGGTGAGGGTACTGGTCCGGCAGCCACACTCACTCACAGCTCGGGTTACCAGTAAATACCTCCGAGTTAAGTGTGGAATAGATAAATGTACAATAACAGTAAGGCAGGAGGGAAGCGGTCAAGACATATAAGGGATGAAACTACTGGCAAGAGAACAAATGAACTGTGAGAGAGAGAGAGAGAGAGAGAGAGAGAGAGAGAGAGAGAGAGAGAGCACTGGGTGGTGAATATGACCAAAGTAGAATATTTTAGTAGAAGTAAGAAGAGACTGAAGAAAATACATTAGCGAGACAGACCTGAGCAGTAACTGTAGTGGGAGGTGGAAGGAGGGGGGTGGGGTGATGACTGGACAATAGGTGAGTGAGAAGAAGGAAAAGTCACTACACTCGTCATCCCTCACGTCTTAGGAAATACCACAAGTCATTAACAAAGAATAATAATTTGTTCAACTTCCACTAAAGTAGGAAATCACTGATGTCCCAACACCTCCCATATTATAGTAACATGGGGACCTAATCACTATTAAGGTGGTCAGGTAGTCCATGGATAAGGAAGTTTTAATGTTATATCCTCCTGGTGAGTGGCTGGCATGTGGGAGGCGAGGGATAAGAATAGAAGTTACAGTGAAGACCTCATTACACCCGCGAGGAAATATACACGTGAAGGGGAGGAGGAAGAGGTGGATGAACGTCTGGGAACATGGTGAACAGTACACCAGTAAATTATCCCATACACTACACCTGAACTAAAGCCAGTGGAGGAATGTTCATTGAAGCCCCCCCCAAAAAAAAATTAATGAAATCGAAACTGGCGAAAGATCTAATAAATCTAGAAACCAATTTGCAGATGAAAGATTTAACGTACAGAGAGGAAGTATTAGAGGCTGGACACGGTAATAGAAACAGTTCACTACTAGACACTACAAAATATAAACGGGGGGAAAGGTGAGGTAAGGATTATGTCTTACTAAAATAAATACGATCAGTGTAAACAAAACAACAACAGGGTGACAATGTGCTGACTGTGCTGGGTTATACGGTACTATATAAACACATTGTAAACCTGTGCTGGGACAACCAAGGTCAATTGTTGTGGAAGTTTTATAGCCAGTGATGAAACGATACAACATTACCACACAAAATATATATGTTGATGAAACTGTAAAGAACATCAATAAGGGAATAATACCTAAAACAGTGATGTAAAAAGGGGAGATAAGTAAACAAAAAACGCCATGTAAGAGAACTGTAAGAGATGCGAGGAGAAAAGACAAGAGTGTAAACACCTGAGGGGTGAGTGAGGCAGCCCAGCTCTTACACGGTGACAACATCAAACACCACTACAACATAATATAAACTAATGGCTCAGGCTACGTGATACGCCCACGCTCTCTGTCTCAAAAAAAATAGAAGACAAGCACGAATTTAGAACGAGGCCGTAATAACACTAAAGACCATCGACCCAATCAAAACTCTCGACCTTTGACTTAACATCCTAAAACTGGCCCGGCTCTGACCCTTAACCCCCACACACTCATCATTCTGTCACCTTATGGAACTTGCTGACAAAACCCATGACCCTTCAGGCTTTTATGCCCTTAATGCATGAGTCATAAAGGTAAGCATGAACTACGCATGCTTCCCAGATAGGCGCTGTAAACGCTTCTGCGCTTCACCTTGCACAGGCTGCAAGGGGGTGCCCAATAAACTAGCCCCCCTCAGGGGCAATCTAAAAAAAAATTATCTAACCCTTCTGCCAGATTCCCTTGACATTGCAGCCAACAACTTTTTGCCACAGTTATAACCCCGCCCGCCCGACCCCTCCACCTTCATGTACTACCATCACTGATAACTACGACAAGCCTCAGACCTCAATACCGTGTGTGAGGCTAAGACCAGACAAAAGCTGTACTCGATGTGTGGTAAATTACAAGTTAAATTTCGCCAATATAAACTTTTTTTTTATTCGTCTGGTTTTTATAAAGACGGAGAGTTGTTGTCACCAGCCTGGCGTCGTTGTGTTGGCCGTCCAGTTAGGTTTTTGCGTCTACTTCACTAGTCTTAAACATACGAGCGTCTGTGTCCGCCCGCCCGCGGTACTCTTGTTAATGTGAACAACTACTGTACTCTGGTTTGTGTGTTTGTCGTGTTGCTAGCTGGAGTGTGTGTGAGGTGCGTGTTGTGTGTGGAGTCTGAGAGGGGTATGAGGTGCGCGTGGTGGTGTAGACTGTGTGGAGTGTGTGAGGTGCGTGCAGTGTGGAGTATATGAAACGCGTGTGCGGTGTGGAGTGTGAGGTGCGTGGGGAGTCAGCTGGCCGAGCTACACCTGGTGTCATGGTCGCATACAAATATTTTTATAATTATTGTCTATATTATTTCTCTCCAGCTTGTGTATCTTAGCACGTGTACCGCAACATGGCGGCCCCCTCCTGCTGCTACCATGGTTATTGTTACCATGAATAATGGGAGGCGAAGGAGGTGAACGAAGTATAGGGTGTGAGAGAAAGAAGAGAAGAGGAAAAGAGTAAGATGATGTGAGTAAGGCGGAGGAGGAGATGAAGGAAGACGAAGACCAAAAAGAAAAGGAATAAAAGAGATTTGATTGATTGAGGAGGAAGAGAAGTAGTAAGGAAGTGTGGGGGAGGAGGGGGAGCAAGATGATTTGAGTAAGGAGAAGCAAAAAGTAGGAGGAAAAGTAACATGGTATGAGAGAGGAAGAAGAGGTGGTGGTGGTGGTGGAGGAGGAGTGTTAGGGGCGTCACAAGGCGTGTGTTGCTCCGTGACCGTTCCTCAGCCAGGGTTCCTTTGTTCACGCCCGATCCCATTCCTCCCTCCCCCCCCCCCACACTCACTCTCTCCTTCCTTCCTTCCTTCCTTCCCTCCATCACCTACTACAACCTCCACCACCGACCGACTCACATCTCTCAACTCAAACTTCTACACGTCTCAGGTGCCGTGTGTCACTCTAGCTATTTACACCACTACCACCATCATCACCACAACGCTGAATTGATAACACACTTTGGCAACCTCGTCCCGGACCCGCCCAAGGGCTGAGTGAACTGTACAATGTGGGCTACCCGGATGTTGTGTTACCCCTCCAACCTCTCCCTTCCTCCCAACCCATCCCCTCTCAACATCACTGTATGTTACCCCCTGAGTGTATTTGTGAGAGTGAATATGTTTTGTGTGTGTGTGTGTACAGTACCCAGGTGTAGGAGAGGTGTTACTGGTCCTCACCTCCCCTACAATCCTAATATTCCTCCTCCTCCTTTTTGTTTTACTCCTCCCCCTGCGCCTCCTTCTCTCCCTCCACTTTTTTTCTCTCCTCTTCCTATTCTCGTTCTCTTACTCTTCTACCTCCTCCTGCCTCCACTTATTCCTCTCCGTCCTCCTCCGTCTCTTACTTTCCTCCCTCCTCTTACATCTCTCCCTCCCCCTTCCCGGGCCGCCTTTCACTCAATAATTACCAATTTCTCTGGACTCTCGCCTGTACTACACACTCAAAAAATCTTAATTACATCAAAACGTTGTGTCTGAGGGTAACAAGTCTATCTATCACTCTGTTGCTTAGTTACTCATGTGTGTATGTGTGTGTGTGTGTGTGTGTGTGTGTGTGTGTGTGTGTGTGTGTGTGTGTGTGTGTGTGTGTCAAGTGTAGGAGGTGAAAGCATAAACAGTGTTTACAAAGTTCCCTTGATGTTTGCTGGGGTGTACGGCGTCACTTCATGAAATTATACGAAAAAAAATAACAAAATAAAAAAAAATAAATCATAAACAATAATAAATAAATAAATAAATAAACACCGGGTATATGTACTGTATTATAAAACCAATGGTTTACACTGTTCAGATCTTTAGTCGTTACTCTCCCACCACCGCCACCAGATCTTTCCCATACCGATGTTTGGGATGTGTGTGTGTGTGTGTGTGTGTCTGTGTACAGTAACTTCCTCCTCAGAAGACAATACATTAACTCGGGTATCAAGGGTCTTTGTGAACATCCTGTAGTACATCCGTCAACTAGACATAAACCTGGCAGCTCTGTCCTCTTGTTCCACCTTAAAACAACCCAAGTTGTACGGCTTCCCTCCCTCACCATATTTGTTTTTTTTTCAATTTCCACTGTAAATTATGTTTAGTATATACTTATAATTGGAAAATAAAATAAGATAAAATAAATAAAATAAATAAATATCCAAGTGATAACCGTGGTAACATTATGAGATGTTCTTATCACCACCATGCTATTGTACTATTCCAGATGATACTAAATGTTACATAATACTTCCTTGAGATAAATGTACAGTATATATCAGGTGCCTTCACGATAGCTCAGGCTCTCAACTGGCTCAGCCATGTTAATATTATGATTTTTTAATCTACGCTGTATCTGTGTTCTTCTGGCTAAATAAACTGTTCCAATATTATTATCAATATCAATATGTCTTGTTAATTAGTATGAGACGTTAGTTAACACGAGGTATGTTACTGCTTTCGGTGTATTGAACTGGGTGTATGGTACTGCCGTTGTTACGAACAATTCTTGGTCATCTTTGTAAACTAAAATATACACAGACAAATAAAAAGATCCATAAATTGTTAACAAATTAACATGAAATAAAAGCGAATAGATCATTAAGTATTATTCCCGGGGCAGCAAGTAAAGAGAGGGTGTAGCAACGTCCATAACTGTGACCAGGTGGGACGCTGACACCAAGTCTCCCTGTCCCTCTAATAACTCACCTAAAAACTATCCTTTATTAATGGCAGTCTGTGTGTGTGTGTGTGTGTGTGTGTGTGTGTGTGTGTGTATTTGATTCGGTTTGAGTATAGAAGGGTGTGAGGGTCAACCTGGCCGTGGTGAAGTCCCCATCAACACACACATTACCGGCCCTCACTCACTCGCATATGTATAAAACTGGACAATATGTGATACCTACAATAAAGTTATTAAGAGACGTTAGTATGTACATTTTTGTCACAATTTGCAACAATGAGACAAGATAACAAGTCTGTGTCCGCCATCATCCAGTGTTTGTGTGTAGACAGAATTATCGTGAATCCTTTACTTTAAATTCACATTGAATGAAACTTGAAAGGGGTGTTCATTTACTAAAGTCTGAGAGGATTATATTTGAGCAGTGATGAGCGTGTGTGATCTCTAGTGACCACAACAAGTAAAATGTCAGGGTTACGTTGAGACACAGCAACATTTTTCGTACTTGTGTTTGGTGAGCGGTTACGTCAACAAACACGATGGTCCCTAATACATTTTCACACAGACGAAGGACAAGTGTAAACCATTATCTCTATTCTTCCTATTTCCTGTGTCTCTCTTGTATATTAAGTGCTATTATTATTTAATGGTTAATTACAGTTTGAAGACAAACTACACCAGAACCGACCATTTACTTAGACCTCGACATGGAAGACAATCTTCCACCATTTTTCTTTAATATTACGATGACGAACTTGTTCTGGTGACTAACTTACATACACTTCCATCCACAAGTGACGACAGTCAAAAATTAACGTTACAACTTTTCCAGGCCATGTCTTAACGCATCAAGTTATGTGTGATTCTGGAACTATCTTGGTCTTATCAACTGCAATTACTTCAGACAAAAAGATGCAAAACAATGGATACAAACACGAGGCTTGTCATAACAAATGACAATAGCTGACAATCTGTGCTGGATAATCTCACATGTCATGACCGTGCATGCCAGAGGTGTTTTAATTTTCTTTTTGTGGAATGAAACAATTGAGGACAATGTTGGGGAAGACGGCCAAGGGGATAAGAGCCACCACAGCTTGGCAGTGTTCTACAGCGGCCTCCACCTGCTGCTGATGACCCACAGTGACTGTGTACGGCCTCTAATTTATTCGTCAGCTGTCACAGGGAAATCTTTAAGTAATTACTTGCAAATTAATATTTTTTTTTTCTCAGAGTTGAAGATTTTTACTAGAAGTAATTAATTACGTGGTCCAAACGGAAAGATGTTTTTACTTTGGTAATTTAGACTGATAACAAATTATGGTGGCAAGTGAAGGTGAGGAGAGAGGCACACCAGGTGGCTACACTCAACACTACCTTACACCCTCAACATAACAGCAATGGCTGCCTAAACTATCTACATAAGTGCTGTGATAACCGAGGGAAAACAGCAGGTCACGGCCGGGCACCAACACCACCCCAAGAATACTCCTGCTAACTTCCCTCTCGAGGGAGACTTCACTGTACACCATGATGTAACAAAGAGTAATCCATTTACCTAACTGATGGACTACATTTGAAGCTACAGTTTTTTGGGGGAATTGTAAAATAAACTTGGAAGCCATTTTAGTGAAAATCAAGAAGATTTTTGTGTTCAGTCAGGATGCAAGTAGTGGCAGCAGATCCCAGGCTGCGGCTGGTGTTGTCCACCACACATATACTAATACTGACAAAACCTTAACAAATCTTCCACATTTGATGAAATTATATAAAGGTAATTTAATGCGTGTGTTGATGAAGACAGGTGGAAAGACATTACTGTGGTAACAGGTGCCAGCAGCCGCCGCCTAGCCAACAACAATCTCCAGCTTGCCCAGTGTCGACAACCACCCAAGCCTCCCACAACGTCTCACTGCATCACTAGTTACAAAGTGCACATTGTAACGCACATCACGCCCTCAAGCAGTTCCATCTGAAAACCAAGGCACAGAAAATTCCCTTGACATGTCTACTCAAATTAGGAAAAAGGAAGGGAGAAAAATGAGCGGGCGGGGGCCCCCGCCGGGGACATGCGCACTCCCAGTTTGGGTACGATGTTACCATCTCAAAATCCTGACAAAGGCGCGACCACTCTACTTGAAACACACACCAACTTCTTCCTCTAATCAAACTCGGCTCCAAATTATCAATACTCAGAAGGAAATACGACGAAGCTCAAGATGACCTTTTGGAAAAATGATGAAGCAGAGGGAAATTCGAGAAGTATTGGGTAATTAAAGCGCGCCCGGAGACGTCCAATAACAAGTTCGTACCCTACACGCCACGCCGGGGACGCCGCGCCCCGCGCTACACTCTGCTCTTCTCCAAAATTACCAAATACAACTTACATGAATTAGATACAATCTCTTGGCAGAAACTTCTCGGGTTCTTCAAAATGAGTGGTGCGCGAAAAGTAAAATTCGTCTATAAAACCTTGGAAGTACGGCGAGTCAAAAAGGCGACATCCGGCCCCATTCCCGCCTAGGGTCCGGATTCTTGGCGAACGCTGGAGGGCTGAAAGGCGCTCCTGGGTACAGCGTCTGGAGTCTAACTGCTCGCTCACAAAGGCTCCGCCAACTTGTGCCGCCGCCGGCCGCTCTTATTGTTAGTACTCAAAGAGGTTGTTATCGCGAGCTGCGGAGGGTGGTGTAGGGTCCCTGTTAGACTTGAGACGACCTGCCATGTAGATTTAGCGGGAGCTGAGGTTGGCGGGTACATGATGCCGCCCCGGGGGGAGGTGGAGAGATGGGGGGAGGGGTCCAGACGCGGGGACACCACCTCCCCGATATTGATTATGTCATCACGCACAGTACACGCCCACACCGCCCTCTGCCCCATCACCACCACACACACAACACCACCCACCATACTCACCACAGCACAACACAACACTACACACTACAACTTTCCCACAACACTCAAACCTCAACTCTCTACACTCAACTTTTCCAACAATACACTC
This sequence comes from Homarus americanus, assembly GCF_018991925.1. Taxonomy (NCBI): domain Eukaryota; kingdom Metazoa; phylum Arthropoda; class Malacostraca; order Decapoda; family Nephropidae; genus Homarus; species Homarus americanus. The sequence continues at coordinate 4,055,051 of NW_024725489.1, read as the reverse complement.
AGGCATTTACGTAATTACGCGTCAGATAATAACGAGGTAACTACCAAATTGGACAGTTAAGGGCCGGGGAGGAGCAGAGGCGGGGAGCAGCAGAGGCCAACTCTCACCCATTAATTCCCTACACATATTTGACTACTGACCAGGGGCTAAGTGTGTTCTACCTCACCGTGTGTTGTTGTACCTCACATGTATACACTTCCTTCACCCTGGATGACCTCGGGCTGACACCTACCTCCCCTCTGGATGACCTCGGGCTGTACATACCCTTAGCTGACACCTGCTGCCCCTGTCTGACGCCCCCACAGCTGTCCTCACTACACCTATAATTAATGAGGTTCAGGCCCATTTCTTTATTATCACTGATATTATTATTATTACAATTATTATTATTATTATTATTATTATTATTATTATTACTAAAACAGCAACAACAACTACTACAACTTCTTTTTTATTATTGGCCTCCAGACTCAAACAATAGCCACACCTTCGCCGCCATTTTATTATTACAACTACTACTACTACCACTACTAAAACAACAACAACAACTACTACTACTACTACCACTACTAAAAACAACAACTACTACTACTACTACAACCCGAGAGTTCATAGGACATGATTCTATTCTAATGACCCGGAGATTGAAAACACTTGGTGACATATCGTAAAACCTCCATATAACGGACCTATCTCTCTATATAATCCGTTAAATGGGAGGTCATACCTAACGGACTTTCATTTCTATAGAGTTCGTTAGATGGGAGGTCTCACATCTAACGAACTCTTGATATAACGGATTTTCATTTTTATAGAATTCGTTAGATGGAGATTTCACACCTAACAGATCCTCGATATAATGGACTTTCTTCTCCATATAGTCCGTTATGTATCGCGTGGACGACTTTAAGAGACGGTATACACATGGGGTCTAGTTATAAATATATATATATCAGCAAATGAAGGGGAGAGGAGGGGATATTCGCTTTCTTCTTCTTCTTCTTCTTCTTCTCCTTCTTCTTCTTCTTCTTCTTCTTCTCCTTTTTCTTCTTCCATCTATAATTACGACTGAGCGCCAGCCTTCATATCTAGTCCTTTTAAGTAAGCTTACTTTAAATTCAATAGACATGTATTGTGTCTTAGTCCAATGCGTCTCCCTCTCCCCCTCTCCTCTCTCTCTTCTTCCCACTCCGTCTTCTCTACCTATTCCACCCCTGTTTCTAACTCCTCTCTGTTCTTCCCACTCACTCTCATCTCCCTTCTCACCCCCTCTTCTCTACCTCCTCCACCCCACTCCCTCTCCTGTCCCTTCATATTCCCTCTCCTCTACCTCCTTCATACTCCCTCCTACTCTCTCCCTCTCCTCTCCTTCCCACTCCCTCTACTCTCTCCTTCCCACTCCCTCCCTCTCCTCTACCACTCCCCCCATCTACTCCCTCCCACTCCCTCTCCTCTACCTCCTCCACCCCACTCCCTCTCCCTCCTCGTAGGTCGACACGCCAACTTTCAAGCGTGTCGAAGATCAAACACAAATTTTAGCCACAGGACGTCTCATAAGTTGACCAATTAAGATGTATTCCGACAGAGATACCAGGTGATAGCCTCCACACACGACAGTAAACAAATTCAATCTTTTCTTAATTTTTTGTTAATTTTACTGAGGTCAAGGGGGTAAAATAAATAAAAAAAATAAAAATACAAATAAATAAATAAAAAACTTGCGAGTATTTTTTGGGGGGCCTATTATTTCTTATGATTTTGTACCCATGGATATGTAATTATGTAAAAATAAATAAATAAATAACACACTGTATGACGATTCTCAAATACAGATCTTGATAGTCATTACCAGTCTAATTACCAGTTCAATTATTATCAGTTCAATCATTACCAATCCAATCATTACCAGTCTAATCATAATCGTCATTATCATTATCGTCATTATCATTATTCATCTTCAGCACAGTCAAAGGTCACGAAAGATGGGATAAATTAGGGAGGAGGAGAAGGGGAAGGGGAAGGAGGGGGAGAAGGGGTAGGGGGGGGAGGGGGGTGTTTCTCTAGTTAGTTCTATATATTCTGATTAATTTAGTCCGTGCGTGTGCCTCCACCAGGGGTCAGTGTATACATATATAGAATTAAATATGACGATAGCCACACCATTATTATTGTTATTATTACTATTATCATCATCATTATCGTCAATAGTGGCAAAATGGCCGCCTGAGTAAACGCCACATAGTCTACCGCTACTGTAGTCACCTCCCCGTTCATCCACTACCACACCGATTAAATCATTCACCCATCATCCATCACACTCATACACAAATACATCCATCCACCATACAAATACACACTCATCCACCACACTCACACTCATCCACTACACTCACACTCATCCACTACACTCATCCGTCACACTCACCCCAATCCTGTCATCCACTACACCTCCTTCACCAGTACAGTACCTCACACGTCAACATGTTAGTGCAGTAAGAAGCTTAGTGTTAAGGAATACACGCACAACCCACCTAGACACTCACCGAAAATGTACACAACAAGTTATTTTTAGAATCCCATCACTTGAATAACATTGGAATATTCCGTATCCGCTCCCTTAGGTCCTCCTGGGTCACGTTTATCCCTAACTGGCATAATTTTTATCTGCATGAAGCGTCAAGGGGTGAAATAGCTTCAGAAAATGTATAATAATATTGGTTATACTATGAGGGACGACCGGCAAACAATGGTGTGTAACTGCATTTATTCCAGGAGTCTCTTGTCGATAAATGTGATGCGATGCCAATTATTTCAGCCCTGAATATTTACGTCTTAAATGTAAATAATGTACAGGTAAAAAAATCTTGCCCTCCCCCCCGTGTAGTTCCTGGGTGTGTAGGTGAGCCTAAATATACTACATCTTCATGCAAAGTTAAACCCGTATCCAGTATGGGCCCCGACCATTACCTCTTTATCAAGAGGTTCTCGGCTCCCCCACCTCTGCCACACACATTTGTATTGAGCAAGTGTCATAAACAAGGCCTTGGCAGCCTTTAGTTTGGGTTGAGTGTGGCCTTGGGTTATATATGAGAGCCTTAGTTTGTGAGGAGGAGGACATAAACAAGGTGTGGGTGCGGGGCGGCCGCCTGCTCCCCGAGCGGGGCCGCACATCTTCAGACGCGCGACTGGCTGGCAGGCAGCTTTAAGACACACCGCCCGGTAAACACCACCTCAACATTCTACTTTTTCGCTTCATTTACTTCAATATTCGCCCTGGAGACGTAACATTACTCCCCCCAAGCCTGGTACATTATCCCTGCCAAGAAGGTGTGGATGGGGCAGCGTGAGACAAGAGGGACACCCACAAAAGGCAGACATAAAGTAAGGGCGCGGGGCTGTGAGGACGTACTTGATGAGCGTCCTCGAGTGAAAAGCAATGGAAAACAGCGAAGGGCAGCGCTTGTGGAGCAGCAGACGGACGGACGGACCCAGGCGGGCGGGCGGGCAGGCACAGGGTACGATCAATAGCTGCAAGAAACTGCCCTCAACTGACAACTGCACTTTCACACACGCCGGGGGGCTGAGGACCACCCACCCACCCACCCACCGCTCCCTAAAACCCCCAGAAAATGAAGGAAACTTGATCCCTTACATGATGCTACACACTTGTCCTTCACTCAGAGGGCCGCACTCACTCACCGCACTCTTATAACAATAATACTTTAACACCGGATCATCAATAAACTGTCAATACATTTTAATAATTTAAATATATATCAATGAAATTTACCACTTATAAATTTTACGGACAAACTTTACGATGGTTGATAAGAATTACTACTACTACTACTATTATTACTACTACTACTACTACTACTATAACTTAAAATAACAATAATAATAATAGTAATAACAATAAAAATTTAATAATCTCTGAAGGATATACAAGAAGAGAGAACAGTGAACAGGAGTAAGCAGAGGTGAGGCAGCTTGAGAAAGACACACACAGAAAAAAAGATAAAAGGCGAAACAAAACAAAAACAATTACCGAAATACAAAAGCAAAATTGTCAAAGGCGAGCAAAACACACACACACACACACACTAGATAAGAGGGAGCAGTAGGAAATTGAAGTAAAGTAAAATACGAGAAAGATGTGGTACCATACCGAGAAGTGTGTGGGAGGAAGAGACAGTATTAACCCACACGACAACAATACTGACATAGATAATTTGTTAACCACTGATTGTGTGCGTAATTACATACACAATATTCTGAAACAATCACCAATCATCATCATTCACAATAAACACCTATTATTATTATGATTATTATTATTATTATTATTATTATTATTATCATTACCGTTCACATTTATTTTATCATTGTAAGTTAGTGATAAGGGAGAGCGGGTGTACTGAAGACTTTGCGTTGTAGCACAAGAGACGGACGGTCCCCTGAGCTGATATACTGTATAATATGCTATCCAGTCACACCACTAGACTGTATATTACGTGTACATTATACTCTCGCATCTCTATTTCTCCCATACAGTCATATATTCTCTAATACAGTCATATATACTCCAACAGTCACTAACAACACAACACAACGTCATAATACGTCACAAAATACGTCACACCATAACACAATACGTCACAACACAACGAAATAACGTAAGAGGAACAATAAGAGGAAGGGAGGGAGGGAGGGAGGGAGGGAGGGAAGGGTGTGTGAAATCTTGTAAAAACATCACATTATCTTTTGAGGAAAAGTGGGAGGGAGGATGGGAGAGACATGACCCACGTAGAGAGAGAGGAGGGAATGGAGGGAGGGAGTGAGGGACATTAGTCAGTGAGCGAGGAAGGGGGGGACTTGGGCCAGAGGAGGGGGTACATGGCCAGAGTGGAGGGAAGGAGGGACATGAGCCAGAGGGGAGGGACATGAGCCAGAGGGAGGGAAGGAGGGACATGAGCCAGAGGAAGGTAGGGACATGAGCCAGAGTGGAGGGAAGGAGGGACATGAGCCAGAGGAAGGTAGGGACATGAGCCAGAGTGGAGGAAGGAGGACATGAGCCAGAGGAAGGTAGGGACATGGAGGGACATGAGCCAGAGGAAGGTGGAGGAGAGGGAAGGGGGACATGAGCCAGAGGAGGGGAGGGACATGAGCCAGAGTGGAGGGAAGGAGGGACATGAGCCAGAGGAGGGAGGGACATGAGCCAGAGTGGAGGGAAGGAGGGACATGAGCCAGAGGAAGGGAGGGACATGAGCCAGAGGAAGGGAGGGACATGAGCCAGAGTGGAGGGAAGGAGGGACATGAGCCAGAGGGAGAGAGGACATGAACCAGAAAGAGAACCAGAGTGGAGGGAGCTAGGGAGAGCCAGAGGGGGTGAGGGGGGAGGTTATGGGTCACTGGAGGCCGTCTGGAGGTCACTCACTCCCCAAACTCACTCTTAGTCCTCACGGATATATAATTCACGGCTGCAGGTCAAATGGACCCCAGTCCTGACAGACACCAACCTAATCTAACCTAACCATTAGGACTGGCCCCCAGCGGTAATGGTTGGGACCCATTAGGACCGGGGCCCATTATTTACAGCCATATTATCAAGAAACTTAATTCCTTCTTTATCGACGCGGCAGCCATCATTAGGAGGTTCATCTTCACGACCGTCTGGGACCACAATCAATAAGCTTCATTAACTGTACAAAGACGCTGTGTGTGACGAGACAACACTAGTTACTGTGAGAACACCATTTGTCGATATAAACACGGGAATACAGACTGACGGATGACACCATGATAATATATACCCCCGAGACGTTTTTGGTGGCGGGGATCAAAGTGAACGTGGTGCGGTGGGTCGGCGGGCGGGTACACTTGGCGACACTTGAGGCTTCAAATTTAACACATACGTTATTCTTTTTTTTTGTAGTTACTGGTTGTAGATTATAAAGGAGAGTAAGGAACTTGATTTTAGCAGGAACAAGCCCCTGAGGACTATCAGTGGTTCGTTCTTGGTCAGATCTAACAGTTCAGTGATGTATTTTTTAATCACTCAAGACGAGAAGACACATAAGACCTGTACTATAGTGCCATACTGGTAGCGGTGTACATCTTCCTCCATCCCAGAAAATACTTTAAGTAATGTGTAAGTTACAGCTGAGAGGAACACTTCACACTCCAGTACGTCTTAACTCCAACAATGATCCGCCAACATCAAAATATTTTTTTCCCGTCAGTGACTGAGTGACATTTATCGTCAGTGACAGTCAGGTATAGAGCTGCAGGCGCATGAATTTAATCATCCAGTGTAAGAAGGTAATGTTAAGTAGATGTGGTCGGATATAGTAGAAAGTGAAGAAAAAATAATTAGTCGGTACGTTAGTGATAAAGTACGGTGAAAATGAATATTAGTATCGGTAATACACAGTAAATATCTTGCCTCAGTTACACATCCATTTTGGTTTGAGCTGCCCAGCCCAGCGTGAGCCGTAAGACTGCCGCTCAACACCTAGCTCACTACACGCTGCAGTTTTATTTACACTAACACAAACAAGTTTTATCTGACACACAAAACGACTCAACACTTTAAAACATAACGCCAGGGACTTGTAACTATACATCTTATGTCCATTAAGCTAAGTGATAATATCTATTACATCACTGTGGCCTTCATGGTGTAAATATTTAATGGAGAAAATTATGATAAACTAGAGTTAAGGAGGTAGTGGCAGAGAGTGACCCACCTGCTGGGTAGCTAACTTAGCAACGTGGCGAGTGGCGCCCTCCACCACCTGGCTCCCTCACACACACCACTCCCTCCCTCACGAACCTTATCACACTCTTACCTCACCCCCACCCCATAACACATCCCACACACCATCAAACTCACTCTTTACACCCAACACAACACACATCCCGTCCATTACACACTTTAAGTCTCGGTCAATACCTGTACATCACCTAACACACACCCTACACACCTTCCTGTACCTCTATAGCGCACCTGGGATTGGTCACATTGTCATCCAATTTTTTCTGAACTTTTCCTCATCTATTCCTGAGTAAGCCTTGAGACGGCTACTTAATAACCCCACTGTAAATTGTGTATATACTTATAATGTAAATGTAAAAAAAAAAACTAAAATAAAATAAATAAATATCGAAGTTATAACCGTAGTAAGATGATGATATGCTCTTCTTATCACCATGCTATGTGTACTATTTCAGATGATACTAAATGTTAAATAATACTTCCTTGAGATAAATGTACAGTATATATCAGGTGCCTTCACGAGAGCTCTGACTCTCAACTGGCTCAGCCATGTTAATATTATGATTTTTGTCGACCCTGTACAGTATCTGTGTTCTTCTGACTAAATAAACTATTTCAATGTCAATATCAATACCAGGTGACGCATCTCTTGTCCCAAATATCAATGAATTATGATACACGTATCCCTCAACTTACCTCCTGACACCTCACCCTCCCTCCTGACAAACTTATTCTCCCTCCTGACACCTTACCCTCCCTCCTGACACCTTACTCTCCCTCCTGACACCTTACTCTCCCTCCCTGCTGATACCTCACCCTCCATACCGACACCTCATCCTTCCTTCTAACACCTTACTCCCACTCCCTGCTGACATCTCACCCTCCCTCCTGACACTTCATCACCTTCCTTACTAAAACCTCACTTTCCTTACTACCACCTGACACACCCTCTTTACTGTTGCCTGACTCTATCTGCTGGCACCTGCTGGCTCTCCCTGCTGACACCTGAGCTTCCCTGCTGACTCAAGAGGGCAGGGCGCGGGATCTAACTTGTCTCATTACAGGATATAAGGTGAAGTTAGTTTGACAGGTGGTGTGAGGCCAGCTGACACTTGTCCCTCACTAGTGACGCTCCACAACCATCTGTACCTCGGCCCTCCTTCTACCTTCTCTTTAATAAAATAATGCTGTTGCTACGTCTACTACTACTACTACTCAAACAAATGCTATTATTATTACTACTAATACAAGACATTCCTTAAAAAAAAATACACGCATTACACTGAAGAAAATATTCAGTAATCAGTACAAAATGTTCACACAATAATTTAAAGGTCTGATAAAGCCACGGATAAAGTCAATAATACTCGCCTCTTTATCTATCTATTCCAAATTTGCTTTAACCTCTTTTTAGGACGATAATTTAAGCTATAATCCCCCTTTTTAGGACGATAATTTAAGCTATAATCCTCCTCTTTTTAGGACGATAATCTAAGCTATAATCCTCCTCTTTTTAGGTCGATATTTTAAGGTATAATCCACAAGGTGTTACATCCTAGTCCTCAGAGGCTTAAGAAATCCCTACAATAGTTTAAAACATAACAATACCCTCAAGAACAAAGACGCTGATGTAATAATATTTTTTTTACCTGCTTCATGACCTATGACCTACTGGGGAGGGGGAGGGAGGAAGACGGGAAGGGGAGAAGGAGGGAGGGAGGGAGTGAAGGCAGGTGCCGACCGTCCGTGAACACGTTTTCCCGAGACTGTTGATAGAGTCATGAAACTTGGTGTATATACATTATTGGCTCTCTACACCTTTCGGCTCCCGAGATAGAGAAAAATAAATAACCCAGATGAAATAGAGGTTAAAATAAATAAATAAATAAATAAACATATATAAATAAATAAATAAATAAATAACGGTTTCCAGCCATTTCAAATATCAGGAGGCAGAGATGGCATATTGTTATTTACTGAGATTATTAATTATTAAGTATATATATATATATATATATATATATATATATATATATATATATATATATATATATATATATATATATATATATATATATATATATATATTAATGGATAGTTGTAACCCAGGATATAGATATTTTCATAGTCGAGTTATTTTTGAGACATATTCGAGCAGATTTTGTAATAGTAATAGTGTTAGTAGTGATGGTGGTGTGGAGGAAGGAGGAAGAGTGGCAGTAGCAGCAGAAGGTGGAGGAGTAGGAGTAGAAGGAGGAGAAAGAGGAGGCGTAGAGGTAGAAGGAGGAGGAAGAGGAGAAAAAGGAGGGGCAGAAGGAGAAGTAGCAATAGAAGGAGGAGGAGAAATGGCAACCAAAAGAAGGAGGAGGAGGAAGGCAGCCAGAAGGAGGAAGTGTAGCCTTGAGATGGCAACAGAAGGAGAATGCTTAGCAGCAGGAGTAGCAGCAAGAAGGAGGAGTATAGCAGCAGCAGGGGTAGCAGCAGAATTAGCAGCAGCAGGAGTAGCAGCAGAAGGAGGAGGAGGATTGCCGCTGCTGCAAATCCGCTGTGTGATACTGTAACGTTTTCAATCCATTATAATTTAATTTTCTTTATAATGAGGAGACAGATAGATCTCAGATAACTTCAAGGAGGCCAAAGGGTTCACCTAAAACGGAAGACAGCGGCTAGTAGCTTTCCTCCCATGGATAGTAACTTCCCCCTTGGCTATTAATTTTCACTCCGTGGCTGGTAACTTTCCTCCGTATTTCAATGCTTCCCTGTGGCTAGTAACTTTCCTCCGTGGCTGGTAACTTTCCTCCGTAGCTGTTAGCTTTCCTCCGTGAATGGTAACTTTCCCCCGTGACTGGTAACTTTTCACTCCGTGGCGCTGTTAACTTTCCTCGTAGCTGTAGCTTTCCTCCCGTGAATGGTAACTTTCCCCCGTGATAGTAAGCACTTTTCCTCCGTGGCTAGTAGCTTTCCCCCGTGACTAGTAACTTTTCCTCCGTGGCTGGTAACTTTCCTCCCGTGGCTGGTAACTTTCCTCCCGTGAATGGTAACTTTCCCCCCGTGGCTGGTACCTTTCCCCCCGTGGCTGGTAATTTTGGGTTATTATTACTCAGGTGGTGCAGAAAGATTTGACACTGCACTTTCATTAAAAAATAATATTTTATCCGGAAACATCTCAGTATTTTTTATTTAGAGTTTTTCAAGGTTTCTTTTCTTTAACATGTAATCGATTATTTGTTTATCAACAATTTCCCGATATTTATCACGGAAATAAACCAGTAATAACCACGTTACATAAGACCATTACAAATGATGCCTGTATGATCACCGTATTTAGTGGTCTAGTATTTGTTCGTTGAGGTAATGTGAGAACAACACCAGGTGCGTCACCTTGGCTACAGGCTGAAACTGTCAACACGTCTGACCTCCCGTGTACGTCTAGAAGCAGTTGACATCAATGACTTCGACCTCGGGGCAGCCACCTATTGCTGGAGGATCAGCTACACAACAACCAGTAGACGAGGAGCCAGAGTTGCCAGACCTGCTGGTACACCTGACCACAACAGGTGATGGTGAGCTTGATGCTCCTCCTCAAGTACAGATGTTGGCTGCAGATCAGTGATCAGCTGTCAGTCTTCGTGAAGTAGTTTTAAGTCATATTATGAATGTTTTAGTGAGGACAGTGTGGGGGCCGTACTCTCACTAGAAGCTGCACGCCGGTAGTAGAACAACTGATCTCGTGACTTAATCGCATAATTTGTAAATTATAAATGACAGAATATGTTATGTATTTTTGTGTAATTGTTACATTACAGTTATTTATAACACGCTCTGTGGTTTTCAGTTGAAAATACAATCAATATCCTCCTCCCTCCCCAGCCACCAGCGCACCATTTTGTGCGGCGCTTCACAGCACCCCGCCCTCCCCCACCCCACTTACCCAAAAGTAAGTCAGTTATACTTGGGCTAGTACCTTATTGGGCTAATTTAGTACACTAAGGTGTGGACCCCCCCCCCCCACATCCACGGATTTAAAATTCCCTTTGTACAACCATACCTGAAGACCCACCACCCCTGGCCACTCCTTACACTTTTATGAGATTGAAAAGAATGAATTGACAACACATCTTCACAAATTTTCTGCGTGAAACAAATATTTTACATGTACGTCCTAACATGACTTGTTTCTCCTTGAATGCTTCACCTGCTGCTCCAATGTTGACCACCACCACCCCACCCCCTCGGTGAATTATTGTTTAACACTTTTCATTATTCACACACAGGAACAAATACTATTGCCACAGCATATGTCTATCTTGGGCTGAGTTCTTATTACACCTCTTTTAAAAAATGTGTCATAAATATATTAATATTAAAACACTATATATCTGTATGGCAATATTGGCTCTACAACAATGAGCGGATTGTTTGTGTAATAACACTGAAGTAAGATATAAAACAAATCATAATAAACAGCAATGTTCAGTTTCCATCATGCTCACTATTACTGTACAGCACGTGTAGTAAGTAACCATATTTATATATTTATGATAATACTGAAGTTATGGAAGAAAATACATCATGATTCATAATGTTCTTCATTTACCAATAAGTTATTTATGATTTTCAGTCGTCATTGTTTGTATATATTAGTTTATGTACTTCTTTCTTATGTTGTTTACTTCAAAAATATAATTCCCCAAACCAAGTGTTTACTCAGACCTCCCTGTGACGGGATGGGAGGAAAGGAAGAATTTTCTCTGCGGGGCCTCCCCCTCCCCCATCTTGAGTTAAAACCCAGGTGACCCCGGCAGAGCCACTGACTATTCTTAGCTTAGTCGCCTCGGTAGGTGAGCTTATAACTTATGTCATCGTCGTATATCCATCCGTCTTGAATAAACGTCAGATCCACACCACAGTAATCCTGAGTCAGCAAGGTAAAACTTAAGAACCAAAATGGCGCTGCTGATGCTGCCAGTTGAACTTTGGTGGCCATCTTTTACTTTGTATTTTTTAGGAACATTTCTGTTAACTACTATAATGATTTTTATATACATGGCAAATGGATACAATAACACAGTATTCTGATGCACCTGCAGCAGCTTTATCAAAAGAAAATTGGCAATTTGACGAAGCGGATGAACGCAGATGGTGTTGGTCGCCTGTTATAATAAGACATCCATCATCACACAGTAAACAACAACTATTGGAAATGGCACAAACTCCCAACACCCGACAACCACAGTGCTGTAACTCACTAAATTCGCGCCTTGTGCAGCAAGAATGTCTAATAAAACACTTTACACTAAGTTTATAAACAATCCAGTATTTTAACGGAAAGTTATCGAGCGTAAATCAAATTTGACACGGACGGCCGGACATACGTACAGCATCACTACTGAAGTTCCCCGAACCATCGGTCAGGGGGAGAAAAATACAGTAAGAGAGGTTGTTAGTACACACAATGGCCTCCCATTCACTGCTGAGTGCTGATAACTGTGCTGTTACACACACACAGATGGTGGGATGTTATACACACGCACAAACACACAAATTGTCGTAGTGTGTTGTCACACACACGCTGGTGGTAGTATGTTACACACACACACACAGAGTAAATGGTGTGTTGTTACACATATACAGACACGGACACACACACAAAGGTGGTGGTTGTTACATACATGCATACATACATACATACATACATACACACACATACATACTGTATATACACACACACACACACACAAGTTGGTTGTAGTGTGTTTTGTTACAAGTGTTCTATCAGTTTCTATGACAAGAGACTCCACTGGGCGGGTCTCCCTTGGCGCGTCAGTAGCTGGGCCGTGAGGTGCTGCACCCTGGTGGTGGAAGCCAAATTACTGTCCCATCTCTACCTCAATTTACTCGTTTAGTGTTACTATTCGCTCCTCCTTGAATTTTCCAGTGAAATTATTTAGAAGACTTACTTAGTTTTACGTATGACACTAAAGTAATATTTGTTCGTGAGAAATTTACTACTAGAGTCATATAAACTACTGTAACATGTAATGTAGCCTACTGTACTTGCCAGCCTTACCTGGCGACAACCCTTCAGTCACATAAAGTAAATACTGGTAGAGGTAAAATTAAAAGTATTGATATTATTCATAATTGTTCTGGGATAACCTGAACAATGTACTTAACCAATTATAGTTAATCAATAATCTTCCTTGGACCCTACTCTGACCAATACTGTACGAGATATCCAATCACCGCTACCATGGAAAACGTTCACCATGTCCTCCAAGACAAAAAAAAGCATTAATTTCAATTTTGTATGGTAAGAAAACGTTTTTCAAATATGTACTAAAGGAAAACAAAACAAAATTCCGTACAAAAATTTGCTATTTCTCTAAAGCCGGTAACTGCGATAGTGACTTATGTCTGAGTTCATGTTATGTTCTCTTAATTTCTCCGTCCGTTTATCGTTACAAATTTTATTTTACTTTCTCGCAGAGGATGATGCTGCAGTTACTAACACAGTCCTGAGTCATTGATGACTGCTTTGTAATGGTGTCCAGCACCTCGTCTGTGTCACTCTCTACCTCATAAATAGTTCTACATTATTTTCTGCTCCGTAATGTGAAGCGGCTGTTCCAACAGCAGCCCTGCAGGCAAAGGCCTCCTCAATGGCTGTTCGCACAACAGCACGACCTATCATAACTTTTGAAAATTTCTGGAACAATATATTTTCATGACTCTCCAAGTTGAACAAACTAGCGGGCTTCAGGTCACGTGACGACTTTATGATTGGATGTTATCAGCTGTGAATACATTCAATACAGTAGAGAGAGCAGTTGTTCTAATAACCATAACGCTGATAATCACGTGATGCTTTAAACGGATCTCCCTAACATGCCAATAACTTGCTCTTCACTCAAACACAGAAGCCTACACTCGCCAACAAGTGCTGTCGCTTCACCTGCCTCTTCATTTACCCGGGTTCAGAGGCGACAGGACTTGTTGGCCAGTGTACAGCACTAGAGCAAACAAACACATACAAATTTTATGGCTTAAAGTGGTCGACTAGGAGATGCTCATACACGCACCTACACATAATTACAAACTATGGCCATGTACTGTACTTGTATAAAAAATGGATATTCTGGAATTAACATTATTTGCTAAGCACCAAAATGTAGGCCTTATTATTATATTACTAAAAACAATACTTGAACGATGGCAGTTACAATGAGACTCCCAAATACTACTCTTGAACGTTCATGTCAACTAACTGACTGTAGACCGGCAAGAAGGTGTTCCCTTCACCCCCTTCATCCCGCGAGGAGTGACAACAACACGCACCAGGACATTCTTTACCAGAGTTTCTCCAGTTTATTGTCGTAAGGCTGCGGGTGACCGAGTGGAACATCTTGTACTTGTTTGTCACATACACACACACACACACTAACAGGTGGTGGTGGTGGTGGTAGTCAACGTGGCAGGCAGGCAGCTTCTCCAGGGCGACCAAGTGTTGACAAAACAATGCTTATAAACACGTAACGCTCCTCTCTCACCAAGTTTCCAGTTTCCAATAATTTACCCAGAAATAATAACTATGAAATACTATAAGAAAACAAATTGTACAGCATGATGTACTATGGCGGACTAACAACAGGAGATTATAGTGTGGTATTCCAGCGACATTTTTGGGGGGGAAGGTGAACTAGTGGGAAGTGTTATGGCGGTAATGTGAGTCGGCAACCCTAACCATAGTGGTGACTTGCATGTTGTTGTGGTACTGATGCACCTGATACTAGATCCGCCTTAGTGTGGGGGGACTACCACCATCATCACAACCAATACAACCACCACTGTTATGTGTGGGGAACTATAGTAGTGATGGTGTGTGTGTGGGGACCTATGGTGGTGTGTGTGTGTGTGTGGGGGGACCTATGGTGGTGTGTGTGTGGGGGGAACTTATGGAGTGTGTGTGTGTGGGGCCCTGGTGGTGTGTGTGGGGGGACCTATGGTGGTGTGTGTGTTGTGGGACCTATGGTAGTGTGTGTGTGTGTGTGTGTGTGTGTGTGTGTGTGTGTGGGGCCTATGGTGGTGTGTGTGTGTGTGGGGACCTATGGTGGTGTGTGTGTGTGTGTGGGGGACTATGGTGTGGTGTGTGTGTGTGTGTGGGGGGACCTATGGTGGTGTGTGTGTGGGGGGGAACTTATGGTGGTGTGTGTGTGTGTGTGGGGGCCTATGGTGGTGTGGTGTGTGTGTGGGGGGACCTATGGTGGTGTGTGTGTGGGGGCCTATGGTGGTGTGTGTTGTGGGACCTATGGTAGTGTGTGTGTGTGGGGACCTGCTGGTGGTGTGTGTGTGGGGGGACCTATGGTGGTGTGTGTGTGTGGGGACTATGGTGTGGTGTGTGTGTGGGGCCTATGGTGGTGTGTGTGTGTGTGGGGACCTATGGTGGTTGTGTGGGGGGACCTGTGGTGTGTGTGTGTGTGTGTGGGGCCTATGGTGGTGTGTGTGTGTGGGGGACCTATGGTGGTGTGTGTGTGTGGGGCCTATGGTGGTGTGTGGTGTGGGGACCCTATGGTGGTGTGTGTGTGTGGGGCTGTGGTGGTGTGTGTGTGTGGGGGACCTATGGTGGTGTGTGTGTGTGGGGGGGACCTATGGTGGTGTGTGTGTGTGGAGGGCCTATGGTGGTGTGTGAGTGTGGGGGACCTATGGTGGTGTGTGTGTGTGAGGCCTATGGTGAGTGTGTGTGTGTGTGGGGACCTATGGTGGTGTGTGTGGGGGACCTATGGTGGGGTGTGTGTGTGGGGGGACCTGGTGGTGTGTGTGTGGGGCTTATGGTGGTGTGTGTGTGGGGGGGCTTATGGTGGTGTGTGGGGGCCTATGGTGGTTGTGTGTGTGTGTGGGGACCTATGGTGGTGTGTGTGTGGGGGACCCTATGGTGGTGTGTGTTGTGGGGACCTATGGTAGTGTGTGTGTGTGTGTGTGTGTGTGTGTGTGTGTGTGTGTGTGTGTGTGTGTGTGGGGCCTATGGTAGTGTGTGTGTGTGGGGGACCTATGGTGGTGTGTGTGTGGGGGGACCCTATGGTGGTGTGTGTTGTGGGACCCTATGGTGGTGTGTGTGTGTGTGTGTGTGTGTGTGTGTGTGTGTGTGTGTGTGTGTGGGGCCCTATGGTAGTGTGTGTGTGTGGGGACCTTGGTCGTGTGTGTGTGGGGGACCTATGGTCGTGTGTGTGTGGGGGGACCTATGGTGGTGTGTGTGTGGGGGGCTGGCATGGTGGTGTGTGTGGGGGGGACCTATGGTGGTGTGTGTGTGTGTGTGGGGGGCCTATGGTAGTGTGTGGGGGGCCTATGGTGGTGTGTGTGTGGGGGCCTATGGTGTGTGTGGGGGGACCTATGGTGGTGTGTGTGTGTGTGTGGGGGGGCCCTGGTGGTGTGTGGGGGGGGGACCTAGTGGTGTGTGGGGGGGACCTATGGTGGTGTGTGTGTGGGGGGCCTGTGGTAGTGTGTGTATGTGTGTGGGGGCCTATGGTGAGTGTGCATGGGGGACCTATGGTTGTGTGCGTGCGTGTGGGGGGCCAATGGTGGTGTGTGTGGGGGGACCTATGGTAGTGTGTGTGTGTGTGTGGGACTATGGTGGTGTGTGTGTGGGGCCTATGGTGGTGTGTGTGGGGGGGGACCTATGGTTTTTTGTCTGTGGGGGACCTATGGTTGGTGTGTGTGGGTGTGGGGGCCTATGGTGGTGTGTGTGGGGGACCTATGGTTTTTTGTCTGTAGGGGGACCCTATGGTGGTGTGTGTGGGGGCCTATGGTGGTGTGTGGGGCCATGGTGGTGTGTGTGGGTGTGGGGGCCTATGGTGGTGTGTGTGTGGGGGACCTATGGTTTTGTCTGTGGGGACCTATGGTGGTGTGTGTGTGGGTGTGGGGGGGCCTATGGTGGTGTGTGGGGGGACCTATGGTGGTGTGTGTGCGTGTGGGGGGCCTATGGTGGTGTGTGTTGTGGGGGCCTATGGTGGTGTGTGGGGGGGACCTATGGTGGTGTGTGTGGGGCCTATGGTGGTGTGTGTGTGTGGGGTCTATGGTGGTGTGTGGGGGGACCTATGGTGGTGTGTGTGGGTGTGGGGCCTATGGTGGTGCGTGTGGGGGCCTATGGTGGTGTGTGTGTGTGGGGTCTATGGTGGTGTGTGGGGGACCTATGGTGGTGTGTGTGTGTGGGTGTGGGGACCTATGGTGGTGCGTGGAGGCCTATGGTGGTGTGTGTGTGTGTGGGGTCTATGGTGGTGTGTGTGGGGACCTATGGTGGGTGTGTGTGGTGTGGGGGCCTATGGTGGTGTGTGTGTATGTGGGGGCCCTGGTAGTGTGTGTGGGGGACTATGGTGGTGTGTGTGGGGGGGACCTATGGTGGTGTGTGTGTATGTGGGGGCCCTATGGTAGTGTGTGGGGGGGGGACCTATGGTGGTGTGTGGGACCTATGGTGGTGTGTGTGTGGGTGTGGGGGGCCTATGGTGGTGTGTGTGGGGGGACCTATGGGTGGTGTGTGTGGGGGGACCTATGGTGGTGTGTGTGCGTGTGGGGGCCTATGGTGGTGTGTGTGGGGGACCTATGGTGGTGTGTGTGGGTGTGGGGGCCTATGGTGTGGTGTGTGGGGGGACCTATGGTGGTGTGTGTGTGGGTGTGGGGGCCTATGGTAGTGTGTGGGGGGGCCTATGGTGGTGTGTGTGTTGTGGGGGCCTATGGTGAGTGTGTGTGGGGGGGACCCTATGGTGGGTGTGTGTGTGGGTGTGGGGCCTATGGTAGTGTGTGGGGGGCCTATGGTGGTGTGTGTGTATGTGGGGCCTATGGTAGTGTGTGGGGGACCTATGGTGGTGTGTGTGGGTGTGGGGGGCCTATGGTGGTGTGTGTGGGGGACCTATGGTGGTGTGTGTGTGTGTGGGGCCTATGGTGGTGTGTGTGGGGGGGACCCTATGGTGTGGTGTGTGTGTATGTGGGGCCTATGGTGTGTGTGGGGGACCTATGGTGGTGTGTGTGGGTGTGGGGGCCTGGTGGTGTGTGGGGGACCTATGGTGGTGTGTGTGGGTGTGGGGCCTATGGTAGTGTGTGTGGGGGGACCTATGGTGGTGTGTGTGGGTGTGGGGGCCTATGGTGGTGTGTGTGGGGGGGGCCTATGGTGGTGTGTGTGTATGTGGGGGCCTATGGTGGTGTGTGTGGGGGACCTATGGTGGTGTGTGTGTGGGTGTGGGGGGACCTATGGTGGTGTGTGTGGGGACCTATGGTGGTGTGTGTGGGGGACCTATGGTGGTGTGTGTGGGTGTGGGGGGACCTATGGTGGTGTGTGTGTGGGGGGACCTATGGTGGTGTGTGTGGGTGTGGGGGGACCTATGGTGGTGTGTGGGGGGCCTATGGTGGTGTGTGTGTGTGGGGGCCTATGGTGGTGTGTGTGGGGGGGACCCTATGGTGGTGTGTGTGTGGGTGTGGGGGACCTATGGTGGTGTGTGTGGGGGGGACCTATGGTGGTGTGTGGGACCTGTGGTGTATGTGGGAACCTGCGGTGATGTGTGGGGACCTGTGGTGGTGTGTGGGGACCTGTGGTGATGTGTAGGGACCTGTGGTGATGTGTGAGGACCTGTGGTGATGTGTAAGGGACCTGCGGTGATGTGTGAGGACCTGTGGTGGTGTGTAGGGACCTGTGGTGATGTGTAGGGACCTGTGGTGGTGTGTAGGGACCTGTGGTGATGTGTGGGGACCTGTGGTGATGTGTAGGGACCTGTGGAGTGTGTAGGGACCTGCGGTGATGTCAAGGGACCTGTGGTGGTGTGTAGAGGACCTGTGGTGATGTGTAAGGACCTGTGGTGGTGTGTAGGGACCTGTGGTGGTGTGTTGGGACCTGTGGTGGTGTGTAGGGACCTGCAGTGATGTGGGGACCTGTGGTGGCGTGTGGGACCTGTGGTGGTGTGTAGGGACCTGTGGTGATGTTGGGACCTGTGGTGTGTAGGACCTGTGTGTGTAGGGACCTGTGGTGGTGTGTTGGGACCTGTGGTGGTGTGTAGGGACCTGCAGTGATGTAAGGACCTGTGTGGCGTGTAGGACCTGTGGTGGTGTGTAGGCTGTGGTGATGTGTGGGGACCTGTGGTGGTGTGTAGGGACCTGTGGTGATGTGTAGGGACCTGTGGTGGCGTGTAGGGACCTGTGGTGGTGTGTAGGGACCTGTGGTGATGTGTGGGGACCTGTGGTGTGTGGGGACCTGTGGTGATGTGTAGGGACCTGTGGTGGTGTGTAGGGACCTGTGGTGATGTTAGGGACCTGTGGTGGTGTGTGGGGACCTGTGGTGATGTGTAGGGACCTGTGGTGATGTGTAGGGACCTGTGGTGGTGTGTAGGGACCTGTGGTGATGTAGGGACCTGTGGTGGTGTGTTGGGACCTGTGGTGGTGTGTAGGGACCTGCAGTGATGTGGGACCTGTGGTGGTGTGGACCTGTGGTGGTGTGGGACCTGTGGTGATGTGTGACTGTGTGTGTGGGGACCTGTGGTGGTGTGTAGGGACCTGTGGTGATGTGTGGGACCTGTGGTGGTGTGTAGGGACCTGTGGTGTGTGGGACCTGTGGTGGTGTGTGGCCGTGGTGATGTGTGGGACCTGTGGTGGTGTGTAGGGACCTGCGGTGATGTGGGGACCTGTGGTGGTGTGTAGGACCTGTGGTGGTGTGTAGGGCCTGTGGTGGTGTGTAGGGACCTGTGGTGGTGTGTAGGGACCTGTGGTGATGTGGGGACCTGTGGTGATGTGTAGGGACCTGTGGTGGTGTGTGGGGACCTGTGGTGATGTGTGGGACCTGTGGTGGTGTGTAGGGACCTGTGGTGATGTGTGGGACCTGTGGTGGCGTGGGACCTGTGGTGGTGTGGGACCTGTGGTGGTGTGTGTTGGGACCTGTGGTGATGTGTGGGGACCTGTGGTGGTGTGTAGGGACCTGTGGTGATGTGTAGGGACCTGTGGTGGCGTGTAGGGACCTGTGGTGATGTGTAGGGACCTGTGGTGGTGTGTAGGACCTGTGGTGATGTGGGACCTGTGGTGGTGTGTGGGACCTGTGGTGATGTGGGGCCTGTGGTGGTGTAGGGACCTGTGGTGATGTGTAGGGACCTGTGGTGGTGTGTAGGGACCTGTGGTGATGTGTAGGGACCTGTGGTGGTGTTTGGACCTGTGGTGGTGTGTAGGGACCTGTGGTGATGTGTATTGATCTGTAATGGTGTGTGAAGACTTCAGACTTAGTAAGCATGAACGTGAACCGGTCTTTTCCACTCGGTGATGGCAGCTGAAGGTTGGCGATAAGACAATGTCACCAAATGTGTGCAGATTTAGAGGCTGTTCTTGTGGAGTGTTGTTACATGATGTACTCCTAGGTGTGAGGGCATCCCTTCACTGAACACTTGCAACAGAGCTGAGCTGGGTGTCCATTCAAGTCGTTGCTATATCGTATAATAACAACATTATATCTTCCTAATGCTCACTTCGGTTTTTTCAGAAAATAACCTATACCTGCCGCGCTCTCTGATGTCCAATGCCAACAAAGATGAGCACAGTGTTACACCCGGCAAGAGGCATGCCATGTCCTGGGTAATCTCGACTGGTGTGGACTAAGTGAAGCAATATCTCGGACACACAAATAACGAACATTTAAAAAGGTCATCATAATCCTCACCGAAAGGGTTCCTCACAGTGACATTAATGAATGTTGTATCCTGTAGTGTGTGTGTGTGTGTGTGTGTGTGTGTGTGTGTGATGACCCTTCGCCTATTGTGTGACGCCTCCAAGAAAATGTGTTACAGTGGACTGCCATGAAAATAAAGATAAGTTTGTTATTAGCAGGACTTAAGTTTCTAAACAAATAGTAACATTATAGTGACAACGAGGTCCCTTACATACAATATATAAGGTTCTAGATATCTCTTACTCCTAATGTGCTGTGACCCTGGGGCCAGAGTGTGTCCCAGGGAGGGTAGCTGGTTTAAATTTGGGGGTTACTTTCTGACAAGACCCGAAAGCCTGTATTCTTAAGACCCTCTGTGTTACATGGTGGCAGACAACCTCATAAGCGGGTTCCTGAAGGAATTTATGATTAATGGGGTTCCTAAGGAGGGTTACCTCATAAGGGGTTACCTGAAGGAGGGATACCTAAAAGGGGTTCATGGTGGAGTTACCCCGCAGAAGATTCCCGAAGGGAAATTACCCCATAAAGGAGTTTTCCAGGAAGAGTTACCTCATGAAGGAGTAAGTGAACCTCCTCACATCTACCATTGTTTATACTGGTTATTATATTAACTGTTTCATTATAACCTTTTACTAACACCGAGTGGTCCCTACCATCAGATGTGTCCTGTGGTGTAAGATAGTCAAGGCTAAGGTTCATGAGTCTAACACAAAATAGTTAATTTCTCACTATTCAGGCATGATATTGCTTCTTTATAATGCTCAAGTGTATTTCATGACGATTTTTTTTTCATTTAGGAATACATATAAAGAGTTTACTGAGGTGTGGGAACGTACTGAGATCTAGTGGGAGGGGCCAGGAAGTTGTGGAGAGAGGTGCGGGTGCGGCAGGTGTAGCGGCTTGTGGTCCATGAGGTCTAGCGAGGGCTGAGGCATGACTCCCGGCAGCTGGTGAGGAGGACGCGGATGAACCATCTGAGGCTTGGGGTCGAGCAGGTCGACGGTGGGGAGGGGGACGGGCCCAGGCTCTCGCTCACGATGGTAGCGAGAGATGTGTGAGAGGAGGGAGCGGACGAGTACTCCTTGGAGCAGTGTGGGCACGGCAACCGCTGAGGGCCAGAGTGTCGGTCCTCCATCTTTAAGATGTACTTATTGGAACACACGCGACCACACACGGGGCAACTCACCGGCGCCCTACACGGAAACCTTTCTCCGCCACCCGACGCCACCACCATGCCGCCGCCGCTGCTCACGTTCATCCCGTCGCCGCCGCCGCCGTCGCCGCCGCCGCCCACGCAGCCACCACCTGAAACAACACCACCACCTCGTACAGCCGCCATCGTTACAAGCACCTCGCAGTAAAACAGCCTCCTCTACACCCAGTGACGCCCACACCTCTACACACACCCTACACAAACATAAACACAACACCCAATACAACGACCAGTACACCCAGTGTTAATATACGCCCACCATACTACTCACAGAAAATGTTAATGTTACTACAGTGTTACTGTCAGTGACTTACGCATGCGCAGACAACCTGTAATACATGACACATCCCAGCACACTTTACTGGGGGTGAAGGACACACACACACACACACACACACACACACACACACACACACACAGGGGTTGAGGAACATAATAATATAATCTAAGTCACAAACTATGTATTGTACTACACTTAGTTACGACAGTCCTGCGTGCCGCTGTAAGTTTGGGAGTTTTAACAAACAGCAGGTGGTCCACATGACCTACTGTACGGTATAAGCAGACGCCAACCAGCTGTGTGCACCACCTGAGGCCTTGTTGCTTCACGGACAGGGCCTTATCGTCCCCCAATATGACCTTATAAACCGATGTTGGATCTTTGGCAAATTTGTGAAAATATGATGAGACGGAGGTTTACAATGAGTCATAAAGGGGTGATTTTTGTGAGTATGTATGCATGTATGTATGTATGTATGTATGTATGTATGTATGTATGTATTATTGGCTGTATTTTTGTTGTTCTCCTCATGAATCCATACAGTGAATAAACTTGTTCGTATTTTACTCTTACCTGTTGTGTTCAAAACGACTTAAAATACGACTGAAATTTGTATTCTGTTGCTGAAAAGAAGAACAGTTCAGGAATCACTCTCATATCCCGGCGTTATTCTGTGTTCTATCTTGTTCCTGTTATTGTTCTATCCTGTTCTTGCATTAATGTTATATCCTGTTCCTGTGTTAGTGTTCTATCCTGTTCTTGCGTTACTGTTCATTTATCTTCTGTACCTTCCTTGGAGTTCTTCTGGACATCCTCCCTCTTCACCAGTTATAATCCTCGCCTCCCCTTCCATTATCCTCGCCGTCTCTCTCGCCTCCGTTCCATCCTCACCGTCTCCCCTCGTAGTCCCTGTCATCTCACCCTCCCCTCATAATCTGCCTCGTCTCCCACCCCTCACTCCCCGACCTGGTCCCTCACGCGAGCCTCACCACTCACTTCCCTCACACCTCCTCATTATACCTGTCGTTATTCTCAATTCAAATGTATCTTGAGTGAAATCAAATTCATTATATAACCCGTTACAACACACAAACACACACACACACACACACGAACACACACACAGAGGCGCTGAGGACACACACACACACAGAGGCTGAGGGACACACACACACACACACACACACAGAGGCGCTGAGGGACACACACACACACTCAGGTAGGGGGTGAGGGACACGCACACAAGGAGGTGAGCTACTCACTCACACACGAGGTGAAACACAAAGGAAGCAAGGGACACCCACAGGTGAAGAACATACATATAAACACAGAAGGTGAAGGACACACACACACACAACAAACTTGACTGGAAGGCCCATGTAAATAACACAGTCAAGGCAGCCTCGTACCGTCTCTACATGCTACGACGACTTAGGTCACTTGGGACACCCACGCCAGAGCTGAGGACCTTCTACAACCCCTTTATTCTCCCCAAACTAACGTATGCGTCACCAGCCTGGTCGTTCTCAACTCCACCCAACAACGTCAGGAGAAGGTACAGAAAAGGGCCTGCAGAATCATGCTCGCAAGAATACTCCAGCTACACCAACGCTCTTCCACCCTGGAAATGCCATCTTAACCTCCACCAACAAGCACTGAAAGGTTTGGCAGTGGACTACTGCACCACCCTCGTCATCGCCAACCTTCAGCCCCCCACCCAACTGGCGCAGTCCGCCACTACAACAAAATTCAGCCCATAAGAGCCCGCACCGATAGATATAACAACAGCACCATCCCATCTATTGTTAAAATAATAAACAACTCCTGATTTATGTACTGTACAGCCCTGTAAATGTATTCAATGCATATTATATCATTATGTCTAAATCAAATGTAAGTCTGTATATTTTCAGCCACCGGCTGCAACTCTATTAATAAACCGTTTATTATTATTAATAATATAATTACACATGACGCAACACACACGTGAAATTGAAATTGAAACAGTTTATTTTGCGAGGAAAATAAAGATACAAAGTGAACAATAACAACAATATTTACCTGGGTGAGCCTGGTGAGCGCCGGGCCACTCTACAGTATACTGTATTTACCTCAAGGAAACTGTTATATAAAGGTAACATCTGGATTACAACATGTTATATGGTCTTACCAAACACATGTTACTGCTCATAGATTCTTACCACATTTACACACATTTCTATATTACATCTAATTATTTATCCATTTCAGGTATTTCTGTAGGATAAAGTTATTGGTGTAGAGAAAGGTGATAAGTGAGTGTAATGTAAGCGATACAAAATGGGTTATGTCAAAGGAAGATATTAAAACAATTACAAACATGTACACACACACACACACGGAGGTGAGGTACACGGAAACACACACACACACACACACAGAGGAGGTGAGGGACACACACACACACACACACAGGAAGTGAGGGACACACGGGAGGTGAGGGAGACACACACAGGTGAGGGACACACACACGGGGTGAGGGACACACACGGGAGGTGGGGACACACACACACACGGGAAGTGAGAGGGACACACAGGGGTGGGGACACACACAGGAGGTGGGGACACACACAAGGGAGGTGGGGACACACAGGTGAGGGACACACACAGGGAGGTGGGGACACACACACACAGAGGTGGGGACACACACACGGGAGGTGGGGACACACAGGGAGGTGAGGGACACACACACACACACACGGGAGGGAGGGACACACACAGGTGAGGGACACACACACGGAGAGTGAGGACACACACACACAGGGAGTGAGGGACACACGGGGAGGTGAGGGACACACACACAGGGAGGTGGGGACACACACACGGGAGGTGGGGACACACACGGGAGGTGGTGAACCACACACACGGGAGTGGGGACACACAGGAGGGTGGGGACACACACACAGGGGTGGGGACACACACAAGGGTGGGGACACACGGGTGGTGGGGGACACACACAGGAGTGGGGACACACGGGTGAGGGACACAGATGTGAGGGGACACCACGGGGTGGGGACACACACGGGTGGGGACACACACACGGGTGGTGAGGGACACAGGAGGTGGGGACACACACACAGGTGAGGACACACACACGGGTGGTGAGGACACACGGGAGGTGGGGGACACACACAGGAGGTGGGGACACACACCGGGTGAGGACACACACACACAGGGGTGAGGGACAAACACACAGGGAGTGGGGACACACAGGGAGGTGGGGACACACACACGGATGTGAGGGACACACACGGGTGGTGGAACACACACACGAGGTGAGGGACACACGGGAGGTGGGGACACACACGGAGGTGGGGACACACACGGGGTGGGGACACACACACAGGGGGTGGGGACACACACGGGAGGTGAGGGACACACACAGGAGTGGGGACACACGGGGTGGGGACACACACACAGGTGGGGACACACACGGGAGGTGGACACACACACGGGAGGGTGAGGGACACAAGGAGGTGGGGACACACACAGGTGAGGCACACACACACACAGGTGGTGAGGGACACACACGGGAGGTGGGGACACACACGGGAGGTGAGGACACACACACAGGGAGGTGAGGGACACCACACGGAGGTGAGGACACACACACGGGAGGTGAGGACACACACAGGTGGTGAGGGACACACAACACACAGGTGAGGGACACACACACGGGAGGTGGGGACACACACAGGGAGGTGAGGGACACACACGGGGGACACACACACGGGTGGTGAGGGACACACACGGGTGGTGGGGACACACACACACGGGAGGTGGGGACACACACACACACGGAAGGGTGAGACACACACACAGGGGGTGGGGACACACACACACACGGAGGAGAGACACACACACACTGGAGGTGGGGACACACACACACACACGGAGGTGGGGACACACACACACGGGAGGTGAGGGACACACACACACACAGGGGTGGGGACACACACACACGGGAGGTGGGGACACACACACACAGGGTGAGGGACACACACAGGAGGTGGGGACACACACACACACAGGGAGGTGCAGCACACACACGGGAGGTGAGGAACACAGGTGAGGCACACACACACGGGTGAGACACCAGGTGAGGACACACACACGGGTGAGTGAGGGACACACGGGTGGGGGCACACACGAGAGGTGAGGGACACAGGAGGTGGGGACACACAACACACGGGAGGTGGGGACACACAAACACAGAGAGTGAGGACACACACACAGAGGTGAGGGACACAGGTGAGGACACACACGGGAGGTGGGGCACACACAGTGGTGAGGACACACAGGGTGGTGGGGACACACACACACAGGTGGGGACACACACACACACACACGGGAGGTGGGGACACACGGGAGGTGAGGCACACACACAGGTGGTGAGGACACACACGGGTGTGAGGGACACACACAGGGAGGTGAGGGACACACACACAGGGAGGTGGGGACACACGCGGGGGGAACAGGTGGGGACACACACGGGTGGCACGGGAGGTGAAGGACACACACACAGGTGAGGACACACACACACGGGGTGGGGACACACGGGAGGTGGGGACACACGGTGGGACACACACACAGGTGGGGAACACACAGGGGTGAGGAACACACACGGGGGTGGGGACACACACGGGAGGTGAGGACACACACACGGGAGGTGGGGAGGTGGGGACACACACGGGAGGTGAGGGACACACACACGGGAGGTGAGACACACACACACACGGGGTGAGGGACACACAGGAGGTGAGGCACACACACGGGTGTGAGCACACACGGGAGGTGGGGGCACACACACAGGGAGGTGAGGGACACCACACGGGTGGTGAGGCACACACACAGGTGGTGAGGGACCACACACGGGGTGGAGCACACACACGGGTGGTGAGCACACACAGGTGGTGAGGCACCACGGGTGGGACAGGAGGTGAGGCCGGGGGTGGGCCACGGGTGAGACACACACACACACGGTGAGGTGAGGGACACACGGGGGTGAGGGACACACACACAGGGAGGTGGGGGCACACACACACAGGTGGTGGCGCACACACTGGTGAGGACACACACAGGTGGGGACACCTGGGGTGAGACACACACACACAGAGGTGAGGGACACACACACACAGGTGGGGACACACACAGGGAGGTGAGAGCCACACACACGGGTGGTGAGACACAGAGGTGAGGCACACACAGAGTGGTGGGGACACACACAAGGGAGGACACAGGTGGTGAGGCACACACACGGTGGTGGAGCACACACACGGGTGGTGAGACACACACACAGGGTGGTGAGGACACACAGGGAGGTGAGGACACACAGAGACACACACGGGTGGTGAGGACACACGGGAGGTGGGGACACACACGGGAGGTGGGGGACACACACACACGGGTGGTGAGGGACACACAGGTGGTGAGGACACACACACACACGGGAGGTGGGGACACACAGGAGGTGAGGGACACACACACACACACAGGGGGTGGGGACACACACACGGGAGGTGAGGGACACACACACACACGGGTGGTGGGGACACACACACACACACAGGGTGGTGGGGACACACACACACACGGGAGGTGAGGACACACACACACAGAGGTGGGGACACACACGGGAGGTGAGGGACACACACACACACACGGGAGGTGGGAACACACACACACACGGGAGGTGGGGACACACACACACACACGGTGAGACCACAGACACACAGGAGGTGAGGAACACACACACACAGGTGGTGGGGACACACACACACACACACACACACGGGAGGTGAGGGACACACACACACACACGGGAGGTGGGGACACACACACACACAGGGTGGTGAACACACACACACACGGGTGGTGAGACACACACACAGGTGGTGAGGCACACACACACAGAGGTGGGGACACACACACACACACAGGTGGTGGGGAACACACACACACACACACGGGTGGTGGGGACACACACACAGGGGGTGAGGGACACACACACACACGGGTGGTGAGGACACACACACACACGGGTGGTGGGGACACACACACACACACACACACACACACACACAGGAGGTGAGGGACACACACACACACACGGTAGGTGAGGGACACACACACACACACGGGAGTGAGAGGACACACACACACACACGGTAGGTGAGGGACACACACACACACGGGTGGTGAAGGAACACACACACACACGGGTGGTGAGGACACACACACACACACAGGTGGTGGGGACACACGGGTGGTGGGAGACCCGGGTGGTGAGGGGACACACACACACACACACACACACGGGAGGTGGGGACACACACACACACAGTGGGTGGGGACACACACACGGGAGTGGAAGGACACACACACACACACGGGTGGTGGGGAGCACACACACACACACGGGAGGTGAGGGACACACAGGGTGGTGGGGACACACACACACGGAGGTGGGGACACACACAGGGGTGGGGAACACACACACACACACACACGGGTGGTGAGGAAACACACACACACAGAGGTGGGGACACACACACAGGTGGGGACACACACACACACGGTGGTGGGGACACACACACACGGGTGGTGAGGACACACACACACGGCAGGTGGGGACACACACACGGTGGTGAGGGACACACACACACACACACAGGTGGTGAGACACACACACACACGGCAGGTGAGGACACACACACACGGGTGGTGAGGGAACACACACACGGGTGGTGAGGAACACACACACACGGGTGGTGAGGACACACACACACACACGGGTGGTGAGGACACACACACACACGGGTGGTGGGGACACACACACACACACGGGTGGTGAGGCACACACACACACGGGTGAGTGGGGACACACACACACACACATGGGTGAGACACACACACACACAGTGGGTGGGGCACACACACACAGTGGGTGGGGACACACACACACACACACAGGGTGTGAGAGACACACACACACACACACAGGTGGGGACACACACACACAGGTGGTGAAACACACAGAGGTGGGGACACACACACACACGGGTGGTGAGGGACACACACACACACACAGGTGGTGAACACACACACGGGTGGTGAGGACACAGGTGAGAACACACACACACAGTGGGTGAGGACACACACACACGGGGGGTGGGGACACACACACACACAGGGGTGGGGACACACACACACACGGGTGGTGAGGGACACACACACACAGTGGTGGGGACACACACACACACAGGTGGTGAGGGACACACACACAGGAGTGAGACACACACACACACGGGTGGTGGGGACACACACACACGGGAGGTGGGGACACACACACACGGGTGGTGAGGACACACACACACACACGGGAGGTGAGGACACACACACACACACACACACGGTGGTGGGAACACACACACACACACAGTGGTTGGGGACACACACACACACACACAGGAGTGAAGGACACACACACACACGGGTGGTGGGGACACACACACACACGGGAGGTGGGGACACACACACACACGGGTGGTGGGGACACACACACACACGGAGGTGGGGACACACACGGGGTGAGGACACACCACACACGGGAGGTGGGGACACACACACACACGGGTGGTGAGGGACACACACGGGTGGTGGGGACACACACACACAGGTGGTGAGGGACCACACACACGGGTGGTGGGGACACAACACACACACGGTGGTGGGGACACACACACGGGTGTGGGGACACACACACAGGTGGTGGGGACACACACACACACGGGTGGGTGGGAGACACACACACACGGGAGGTGGGACACACACACACACGGGAGGTGGGGACACACACACACACACACACACACACGGGTGGTGAGGACACACACACACACACAGGGAGTGGGGACACACACACACACACACACACAACACACACACACACACGGTGGTGGGGACACACACACACACGGGTGGTGGGAACACACACACACGGGTGGTGGGGACACACACACACACAGGTGGTGAGGACACACACAGGTGGTGAGGCACACACACACACAGGTGGTGAGGACACACACACAGGTGTGAGGACACACACACGGGTGGTGGGGACACACACACACACACGGGAGTGAGGAACACACACACACACGGGTGGTGAGGACACACACACACACAGTGGGTGGGGACACACACACACACAGGTGGGGACACACACACACGGGTGGTGAGGGGACACACACACACACACGGGTGGTGGGGACACACACACACACAGGGGACCAGTGGTGGGGACACACACACACACAGGGTGGTGAGGACACACACACACACACAGGTGGTGAAGGACACACACAACACGGGTGGTGGGGACACACACACACACAGGTGGTGAGGAACACACACACACACGGGTGGTGGGGACACACACACACACAGGGTGGTGGGGACACACACAAGGTGGTGGAAGGACACACACACAGAGTGAAGGACACACACACACACACAGGTGTGGGGAACACACACACACACAGGGGTGAGGGACACACACACACACACACAGGTGGTGGGGACACACACACACACAGGTGGTGGGGCACACACACACACGGGGTGGGGACACACACACACACACGGGTGGTGAGGGACACACACACACACAGGAGGTGGGGACACACACACACACACAGGTGGTGAGGGACACCACACGGGTGGTGGGGACACACACACACAGGTGGTGAGGAACACACACACACACGGGTGGTGGGGACACACACACGGGTGGTGAGGGACACACACACACACGGAGGTGGGGACACACACACGGGTGGTGAG
The DNA here is from genome assembly GCF_018991925.1 of Homarus americanus. Classification (NCBI taxonomy): domain Eukaryota; kingdom Metazoa; phylum Arthropoda; class Malacostraca; order Decapoda; family Nephropidae; genus Homarus; species Homarus americanus. The sequence goes on along the minus strand of NW_024725489.1, from coordinate 4,024,210 downwards.
GACACACACACACACACGGTGGTGAGGGACACACACACACGGGTGGTGAGGGACACACACACACAGGTGGTGAGGCACACACACACACAGGTGGTGAGGACACACACACACACGGGTGGTGGGGACACACACACACACGGGTGGTGGGGACACACACACACACACACGGGTGGTGAGGAACACACACACACAGGTGGTGGGGACACACACACACACACAGTGTGGGGCACACAGAGTGGAAGGACACACACACACACACAGGTGGTGGGGACACACACACACACGGGTGGTGAGGGACACACACACACGGGTGGTGGGGACACACACACACGGGTGGTGAGGACACACACACACACGGGTGGTGGGGACACACGGGTGGTGGGGACACACACACGGGTGGTGGGGACACACACACACAGGTGGTGGGGACACACACACACACGGGTGGTGGGGACACACACACACACAGGTGGTGAGGGACACACACAGGTGAGACCACACACACACAGGTGGGGACACACACACACACACACAGGTGGTGGGGACACACACACACACAGGAGGTGGGGACACACACACACACACGGGTGGTGAGGGACACACACACACACACGGGTGGTGAGGAACACACACACACACGGGTGGTGAGGGACCACACACACACGGTGGTGAGGCACACACACACACAGGTGGTGAGGGACACACCACACACGGGTGGTGAGGGACACACACACACGGGTGGTGAGGACACACACGGGTGGTGGGGACACACACAGAGTGGTGAGGGACACACACACACACGGGTGGTGAGGGACACACACACACACGGGTGGTGAGGGACACACACACACACACGGGTGGTGGGGACACACACACACAGGTGGTGGGGACACACACACACAGGGTGGTGAGGGACACACACACACACACGGGTGGTGGGGACACCACACACACAGGTGGTGGGGACACACACACACACGGGTGGTGGGGACACACACACGGGTGGTGGGGACACACACACACACGGGTGGTGAAGGAACACACACACACGGGTGGTGAGGGACACACACAGGTGGTGGGGAACACACACACACGGGTGGTGAGGACACACACACACACAGGTGGTGGCCAGGGGTGGGGAACACACACACACAGGTGGTGAGGGACACACACACGGGTGGTGAGGACACACACACACACACAGGTGGTGAGGGACACACACACACACAGGTGGTGAGGACACACACACACACACAGGTGGTGAGACACACACACAGGGTGACACACACGGGTGGTGGACACACACACACACAGGTGGTGGGGACACACACACACACGGGTGGTGAGGACACCACACAGTGGTGGGGACACACACACACACGGGTGGTGAGACACACACACACACACAGGTGGTGAGGGACACACACGGGTGGTGAGGGACACACACACACACACACGGGTGGTGAGGACACACACACAGGTGGTGAGGACACACACACACACGGGTGGTGAGGACACACACACACAGGTGGTGAGACACACACACACACAGGTGGTGAGGGACACACACGGGTGGTGGGACACACACACACGGTGGTGAGAACACACACACACACACGGGTGGTGAGGCACACACAGGTGGTGAGGGACACACGGGTGTGAGGCACACACACACACAGGTGGTGAGGACACACACAGGTGGTGAGGCACACACACACACAGGTGGTGAGGACACACACACACACGGGTGGTGGGGGACACACACACACACACAGGTGTGGGACACACACACAGGTGGTGAGGACACACACACGGGTGGTGAGGACACACACACACACACACGGGTGGTGAGGGACACACACACACACACGGGTGGTGAGGGACACACACACACAGGTGGTGAGGACACACACACACACAGGTGGTGAGGGACACACACACGGGTGGTGAGGGACACACACACACAGGTGGTGGGGACACACAGGTGGTGGGGACACACACACACACACGGGTGGTGAGGGACACACACACACACACGGGTGGTGAGGCACACACACACACACACGGGTGGTGAGGGACACACACACACACGGGTGGTGAGAACACACACACACGGGTGAGGACACACAGGGTGGTGAGGGACACACACACACACACGGGTGGTGAGGACACACACACACACGGGAGGTGAGGGACACACACACACGGGTGGGGACACACACACACAGGTGGTGGGGACACACACACACAGGAGTGAGGACACACACGGAAGTGAAGGACACACACACACACACAGGTGAGGACACACACACACACACACACACGGCAGGTGAGGGACACACACACACAGCAGGTGGGGACACACACACACACACGGGTGGTGAGGGACACACACGGTGGTGAGGCACACACACACACACACACACAGGGTGGGGGCACACACACACACACACGGGTGGTGGGGACACACACACACGGCAGGGTGACACACACACACACGGAGTGGGGACACACACACACACACACGGGTGGTGAGGACACACACGGGAAGTGAAGGACACACACACACGGGAGGTGGGACCACACACACAGGGAGTGAGGACACACACACAGAGTGAGACACACACACACACACGGTGGGTGGGGACACACACACACGGCAGGTGGGGGACACACACACACGCAGGTGGTGGGGACACACACACACACACACGGCAGGTGGGGACACACACACACACAGGGAGTGGAAGGACACACACACAGGGTGGTGGGAACACACACACACGGTGGTGAGGACCACACACACGAGGTGAGGGACACACACACACACACGGGTGGTGAGGAACACACACACAGGTGGTGAGGAACACACACACACGGGAGAGTGGACACACACACACACACGGTGGTGAAACACACACGGGTGGTAGGAACACACACACAGGAGTGGGGACACACACACACACACGGGTGGTGGGGAACACACACACACGGGTGGTGGGGACACACACACACGGGTGGTGGGGACACCACAGGGTGGGGACACACACACACACAGTGGTGGGGGGAAACACACACACACACGGGTGGTGAGGAACACACACACACACGGGAAGTGGAAGGACACACACACACACACACACACGGCAGGTGAGACACACACACACACACACAGGAGTGAAGGACACACACACACGGGTGGGGACACCACACACAGGGTGGTGAGGGACACACACACACAGGGAGGTGAGGGACACACACACACACAGGTGAAGGACACACACACACACACACACACACAGCAGGTGGGGACACACACACACACACACGGGTGGTGAGGACACACACACACACGGGAAGTGGGGACACACACACACACACGGGTGGTGAGGGGACCACACACACACAGGGTGGTGGGGACACACACACACACAGCAGGTGAGGGACACACACACACACAGGTGGTGGGGACA